>NW_022103920.1:34791151-34845020 GCF_000313985.2 Echinops telfairi
GGTATTGCCACTCTCACCACTGGTCCTGAAGGGATCGTCCGCCCTGGATTCCATGTGTTTCCAGTTCCTATCCGTACCAGTATACATCCTCTGGTCTAGCCAGATTTGTAAGGTAGAATTGGGATGATGATAGGGGTTGGGGAGGGGGGGAGGAAGCATTTAGGAACTAGAGGAATGTTCCCCTTACGGAAGGGTCGCAGGGAGGAGATGAGCCAATCATCATTATTTTTTAATGTTATGTAGTATTCTAATTTGAGTTATGTTCCAAAGTTTGTTTATCCATTTGTGAACTCTAATATGGTACCATATTTTTGCTATTGTGAAAGCTATGGGATCAATATAAGTATGTGCATATATCGATTTGTGTTATTATTCTGATTTCTGTAGCATACACACTTAGCAGTGGGATTATTGGATCATCTGGCATCTCCTAGGATAGTGTTTTGAGCTCACACGCTTCACCCTCACTGCCGCCCATTGGATTGATTCCAAGTCATAGTGACCCTAGAGGACAGAGTGAAATTGACCCTTTGAGTTTCCCAGATGTTATATCTGTACAAGAGTAGAAAGCCTCATCTTTCTCCCATGGATCAGATAATAGGTCGGAACTGCTGACCTTGTGGTTAGCAGCTCAGTGTTTAACCCACTAGGCCACCATTTTTAACGAATCAGTCATTGTGCATTGATCTTGTTTTATGAATACTCCTGTGGCACCAAGGTTTGGGCATTGACTGCTATCTTCAAAGTTCTAACTCCCATGCTGCTCCCCTGGCAGAAGGTGAAGTGAAGCTCTCTGCTGTGATAAAGATGTGCAGTCTCTCAAGCCCTATGGAGTGCTTCTACACATCCTGTAGGGTTTCTATGGACTGGAGTTGACTCAATGGCAGTGAGTATGATTTTGTCAATGACTGGTTTGTCAGTCAGACCACAAGGTCTTTCTTCCAAGGTGCTTTTGGGTTAGCTCAGACCCCCCCCCCCAGATTGTTAGCAGTTGAATATAAAAGGAGATCAATTCATGGGCAACAATATCATGTTTGGTAAAGTAGTGTGGCTCCGAAAAAGAGGAAGGCCCCAATGAGATGGATTGACACAGTGATTGCAGCGATGAGCTTAAACGTACCCTACCATTGGGAGGATGACTTAGGATCAGCCAATGTTTTGCTCAACCCCAGAAATGTGTGATATGAGTCGGAGTCAACTCAACGGCATCTAACAATAACTACTTAGGTGGTTGGTTTGACAATTGCATAAAAAAAATCTGATACCTGAGAAGTACTCAGTCAGCATGCTCTCATCATCATCATTGTCCTCCTCCTCTCCAGTACCATAATCATTATAGAACCACTGCTTATACACGTTTAGAACAAGAAAAAAGTGCCCAATATGAGGTGACTTTTTTGTTCAAACCAGTAACTAAAGCCACAATTTATTCTTTATCTGTTGCATTGCCTTTAAAATATGTAAGAAATAAACAAACAAAAACAGAACTCCTCAAGGTGTTTTGCCACAGCCTTCCTACATTGAACTTGGCACCATTTTATACTAAATTGATTCAGATGATACTAGTGTTAAAAAAAAAAAAGCTAGTGAAAAGCTGTACCCTAGTACACAGTTGCTGCATTCATTTATTACAAGGGTTTAAAATACCACTCTTATCTACAGTAATTATGTAAGCACTAAGTTCCCAGGTACAGGCTGCCTTGAAAAGAGGCCAACCTCTTGAGCAGTTTCGTGGGAGAACAAGATGGCAACCAGGAGTGTTTGTCTGTTGTCCAAGAACAGACCACAAGAAGATTAAGGTTTTCAGGGATTTCACCTACCTGACCCCAAGCTAAATCCTCATGGAAGCAGCAGTCAAGAAGTTAAATGCTATATTGCAAAGGCAGCAATTTGGAACCAGGATCCACTCCACAGGAGAAAGATGAAGCTTTCTACTCGTGTGAAGAATTATGCTCCAGAAAACTCCAAAGGGCAGTTCTACCCTGTCCCATAGGGTCACTATGAGCTAGAATTGACTTGGTGGCAGTGTGTAAGATTGCATTGATCAAATATGCCATTCTTCATCTTTTTAAATTTTTGTTGAGTAAGGATGTCATTTTTAGGGACTACGGTGTGCTTGTCCCCAGCCATTGTATTGTCACTTGCCTCTTACGCATTTGGAATTTGGGCACTGAATTAGGAAGACCGAAATAGAATGGGCGCATTTGAATGATGGGGCTGGCAAAGAATATTGAAAAGACCATGGACTTCCAGAAGAATGAACAAATTGGTCTTCAGTGAAGTACAGCCAGAATGCTGCTTAGAAGCAAGGATGATAAGACTTCCTTTTACATACTTGAGGCATGTTATCAGCAGAGACCAGTCCCTGGATAAAGATATCATGCTTGGTAAAATAGAAGGGCAACGAAAAAGATTAAGACCTTCAACAAGAGGGATTGACACAAAGGCTGCAACAATGAGTTGAGACATAGCAACCATGGCGAGAATGGCACCGGACCGGGCAGTGTTTAGTTCTGTAGTACACAAGGTGACTGGGAATCGGAACCAACCTGACGGTGCCTAACAACCACAGCAAGACTACCTCATGAGGCAAGCAGCATTACCTTGGTAGAATAAAGTGAAAGAAACGGGAAATTGGGAGAAATTGGATTGGTTGGGGGGCAAGTTACCATTTTTCCTAAAAGGTCCTACAGAGGCAAACGAAGTACAGATTTCTGCATAATAATGACAGTTTATTCTTGTACCTTGGAGAAGCGTCTTGTAAAACTATGTATTGGCTCAAGAGGGTTTCTGATTTACACTTCTCAGTCTTAGGTGTAATGAAATGATTAAGTATGGTATACTCATTAGCCACAGAACTGATTACTTCTCCAGAGCGAAAACTAAATCTGCCACCAAGGCTCTGATGGATTTCTCTCTTGACAGACTACTTCTTTAGAGGAGTTATCTTCCCCCATCTACCACTTCCTTTTGTGGTCATTTTCTTATTATTGGAATCCAGAAGAAATTCACAATTCAATCATTTCATGACATTTCTCTTTGTAAATGACACTTTCTCTGCCACTTCTTGATCAGTGAAGAATCAGACAGTAAGTGACTCATTCCTCATTTGTGAATGCAAAATCGTTCTGTTATTTAATCATTTGGAGACAATCCTGGGTAGTTATTTAGCTTTGCATATTCTTATAAGTCACGAGCCTGCTAAGGCAGAAGATGTTGAGTAGCTTGTTGAATTATGCAAAGTTAAGTTCAAAAAGTCAATCTTGATTTATAGCTGTTACGTGAACAATTCAGTGCAGGCTCAGTGAAGCGCATTATCTGCAAATAATGCTCTCTACTTGTAGCGAAACAGCCTAAATAGAAGGAGACTTCATTCTATATGATTAATGCACATGTCCTTTATAAAGTAGGAAGCACTCCACTGATGGACTTCATGTCAACATTCATCTCATCATCGTGGACCAATCCCTAGGACAATAACAATAAAGGATCTTTACCTTCCCAACCATCACTCTTCTCTCAGTTTGTTGTGCTGTGGTAACTGTGATCTTGGAAGCTATGCCACCAGTAATTTAAATACCAGGAGAGTTACCCATAGTGGACTGGTTTCAGGGGAGTTTCCAGGTTAAAACAAGGAAGACAATTTAGATAAGCTCCTTCTGAAAATTAACCAGTGAAAACTTTATGTGTCAGAACAGAACCTTGTCTGACCCACTTGGATTGGACATGCCATCAGGAATGTTTGCTAGTTATTGACATAGAAAGCCGGTGAAGTGGGGGGAGGCCCTCAGCAAGATAAATTGGCACAGCAAAACCAACAATGTGTTCAAAAAACATGCTGATGACTATGAGAATGATATGATATCATTCTCACCAGAGCTGGGCGATATTTCGTTCTGTTGTTTACAAGGTCACTGTGAGTAGAAGTCAACTAGATGACACCTATGGGTTTGTCTATACATCTTTATCTTCTCAAAATTAGGGGAACTATCTGGAAACCCACAGGGGCAGCACTACCTTCATAGGGTCTCCAAGAGTCAGAACTGACTTGATGGCAATGAGGTTTTTCATATCTTTGTATTTTAAAATTTATAAGTCTTCTTTCTAATTAATCTTATGCTTTATTTCATAGGCCTCCCTTAGATCCAAAACATAAAGCCAAACCCACTGCCATTCAGCGTGTTCCTCCTCACGGGCGCCCAGGCGGTAAATCTTTTTGGAAGCAGACAGCTTCATCTTTTGCCTGTGGAGTGGTTGGTGGGCTTGAACCATTGACTTTACCCAACAGTGTGACAGGGCTCCATTCTGTTATCATGAAGAGTCTAAATTCACTAGCCACTCAAACCAGAAGCATTACATGCCAGCCATTCTAATGATAAAAAAGTAGTATAAGATAGAGTCCTTACAAGTTCCTAAGACCTCCACATTAATTCCACATAGACAAGGAACTGTGCATAGCTAAGGCAACAGATATCGTTCAGCCTGATTTTTATCCTGCCTTTTCCTGACTTCATGTTTACAAGCAGAGTAACTTTGTTTATGCCCCTAGGTAAGGGCGACATTTGACATTTCTTTTCCAAGCACACGGACAGGAATGGAGGTAAAGCTGGGCTGGGATCTGAATAAGGTGTCCACAAGTACGACACACACTATTGAAGCGGCGTGAAATAGTGTGAGTTGATCCAAATATATGTGGATTCAAAGCGTGTGACGTGGCTGCACGGCAACAGAAGTCTATAGTTGGGTCACTCTGTCTTATGGTTTTTCTTGCTACATATGGACCCATTTCATTGAAGGGCCTCCTGACGCTTTGCATGCTTTGTTGTTGTTTCTAGCTAATGAACCAAACCTATAGGCTACAAGATCCAGCAGTGATACAATTACCTTCTCATACACTGACTCTTATGGAGCCCTGGCAGTGTAGTGGTTACTAATTGGGCTGCTGTCCACATGGTCGGCCGTTCAAAACCACAGTAGCTCCATGAGAGAAAGACTGGGCTTTCTACTCCCTGTAAACAGTTACAGTTTCAGAAATCCACAGGGGTGGGTGTGTATGTGCGCATGTGTGTGTGTGTATGTATAAGTCAGCATGGACAATGAATTGAATTTATACTGACACTAGAAATGACCCTGGTGGCAGAGTGGTGATGGAGAAATAACCCTGGTGGGAAGGGGAATAAATGATCCTGGGGAAAAAGATAATTTCTGCCTAGTGCCAAGGACCCTGTACAGTGATTAAAGAATGGTTCCCTGACCGGTTACGTTGAAGTTGTCTGCTGTTAACTTTGAGGAGAGATGGAGTATCCTCTTTGTGCCAGAACAATTTATACTCCCAGTTTTCACATAAATGTCAAAAATAATGTTCCTGGTGGTAGGCCATGGGTAGTTAAGCACATTTGTTATTCCAAGATCCAAGCTTCCACATTATTGAATAAATGAAAATATAATGTGATTCCAGCTAACTGCGGCCACTGTGACAAGGAGGGCAGCCTGAGAAACAAGCAGAAGGAAGTGGCTCAGGAATTTCTCTCCGTGGCAGGGGGTCCTGGAGTTTTCGCATTTAGCTGCCTGATGTGGTAGTCGGTGACACCCTTCCAAGAGGGAGGGGTCTACAGAAGAGCACTCTAGCCTCTGTCAGCTGATTGGACAAAGGGGCGATTGCAGAGCAGCATTGAGGATGGGCGGAGAGCTGTTTGTGCCCTGTCGATTCTTGCCCTTCTGATAGACCGTAGGGGGACTTGCATTTCCGACAGTGAAGGATTTCAACGGGCAAGTCTGCAGCTCCCGTGCTCTCACTAGCACAGGGCTCCTGTGGAAGCTACGCACCAGACGGACTGCACCTCTCACCCCAGGTTTGAAACCACCTCTGGTTTTAAACAGTGATAGAGAGTAGAAAGGTTCGCCACTGGTTTTGTGTATCTGCTTTGTGCCACAGTTCAGTTCATCCAACGTGATGTGATGACGTGTTGTTAGTGTTAGTTGTCTGTGGCATAAAATCATTGCATTGGGATTTTCAAGGCTGTCTACTTTAGAGAAAGAAATCCACAGAAACTCATGTCTAAGAGAGAGTTTTATATAAAGGTTAAGTGCATATCAAGAAAACATCCCCACCCAGGGCTGCCCATGCCCACAAGTCCAACATTAGCCCATATGTCCAACACCAATCCACAAAGTCCTCCTCCATCTCACAAAACACATGTCGTGATGCCAACTGCAGGAGGAAAGCTGAGTCAGTGAACGTGTAAGCATCTCAGCACTGGCAGGGGTCTCCACACGGCTGTTCAAGCACCCAGGGCTGCATCGGGGTAGGTCCATGTGGCTTCTCCTCAGAGATGTCTTGCAGGAAGTGAGTTTTGCAATCTGAAGCAGGGAGCTGCTAAGGCAGCTGCACCCTGGTTCGACCATCACAAAGCAAGAGACCTGAGCACTAGAAAGGCAAGGCTCACCAAGCCATTTATCTCTCTGCCCTTCAATTAACCCCACATGTGTTTATCAGCCAGGTTGGCACAATAAACTTTAACTAATTCAAAGGCTATCCTCTTGAGAATACAGATGACCAGGTCTGTGTTCTAAAGCACCTGTGTTCTAAGGTGGGGTTTGAACCGCCAACCTGCCCAGTAGTCCAGAATGTAACCATTTGTGCCAGGCAGAGCCTCCTGGCACAATAAGTAGCATATACAAGAAATCAAATAAATTGACATTGAACAAAATTGAAGAAGTTAGAGAAAAATATCTGTCAAGCACACATGTCTCATTTAATAAACTGTCAATCCTAATTCCTATCCCTTTGTTTCTCCCAAATAACTGGTCATTTAACCATTTAAAAACAAACAAGAAAGATCAAGAACTCAGTCATAAGACACAAGGAACATTAGCAGGAATGTTGGTGGAATATGAATAAAGTGTATGGTTCATTTAATAGTATTAACTGAGTGATATTAATTTCAAGACTGATAATTATAACATGGTAATATAAGCAGTTGTCATTGGGGAAAACGGGGCGGGGGGTGGGGGGGGGTTCGATCATGTGTTGCAGTGGCCACATAGAATTCATAGCAAAACCCATGGTTAGAGGGGTTTATTAGGGAGTGTAAACGTTCACCACAAGTTAGGATTAGTAAACAGTAAGGACACAATCATTGGTCCACAACAGAAATTCTTCTCAGCCAGCAGTCAAGTCTCTCTTTGGGTCCTTAGGGTCTAACCATGTGGTCCCTAGGACTCTGCCTTCTGCTTCTGTGGTCCAGGAAGCCAGTCTGCTCCTCCGTCTCTAGGCATTGTTCCTCTGTTCTGTCTCATGGTCTCCTTGCCTCAGCTTCTGGTCTAGACTTGACTCCTTTGCTCTTTCCCCTGGTCCCTGTGCTACTGCCTCTGGTGCCTCTGGTGCCTCTGGTCTCAGCCTCTAACACTTCAGACAGACATCTTGGCAAGGGTCCACTCTCAATTGTACTGGGAGTTCTCTCTGTGTTCCTGCTTCTGTGATAGCTCTTATACACAGAGAAATGGCTTTGATAGAGGCATAGTTTGAGTCTTTCAACAGACCATACCCCTAAAGAAAACAAAAGGTGGTAACTTAAGTCATGCATTCTAATAAAATGGAAACTTAAGATATATCCACTTTAATCTTGTAATAGAGAGCTCACTCCAAAATGGTATTATAACCACAGGCAGAAGCTAGAAGACATTATTGTTATATGGGCCATATTAATTGACTATATCTCAGACACCAGCAATATCTTCAAGGGAATCTCTACTTATCTTGTGGATTGAATGATTTGTTGCAATATCCACACAGAACTCACAGACAATATTCATGATTGTGTGGTTTATTGGGGAAGTAGCACATGTCAATTTAGGTTTAGGAACACTCAGGATGCTTTGATTAGGACAGTCTCCTCTCAGCCATGGCTGCAAGCATGCCTCTCCCCAGGTCTAAGCCATTGGCCTGGCGTGCACCCTGCTAAGATATATATTAAAAGACTTTTTTTTTTTTAACTCTGCTAATAAGTCATCTTTGGCATACCCCGCTCTACCAATAATCCTTCTGCCTGCAGGCATGCAAGCTCCCTCACTCTCTGGGACAGGAAGCCCATTGTGCAGTCTCCTGCCAATTTCCAGTTTCTACCACCTCTGCTGCTCCCATTTCTGGGCCATGGCTTCTCACAGTCTCATGCCATCTCTGACATCACTGCTCTCTGGCTTCTAGATGGAGCAGGTTCAACACAGGAGTCAGTCTCAACTCTTCTGTTTTGATGGTAGGGAAATCCCCATTCCCACCTCTGGGATGACTCAGCTGTCAACTAGTAGGATGGCAAAACTGACCAATCCCACTTTAGGGTTCTATCCATAATCCCATTCCCACAAAAATAGCATGTCTTTTACCCACATTATTAGTAAACTATGTATTCTCCTGGGTGGGGCACAAGCACCTCAGTTTAATGGGAATTCCAGAATACTTCATGGTGAAGATTTGATATCAAGTTAATTGATAATAATGAAAAATGTAGTCACTATTTTGATTTTTTTAAAAGATTCATTTTCTTGTTCCTTGAGAATTATTAGAGACATGCTTTTAAAAATGAAAAGAGAATTAGTAAGGAAAATGCAATAAGAAGAATCCATTTTTTTTTGTATTCCTATAGCTGAACATCTTAGATAAGAGGATTAGGGGGAAAGGCACTAGATTGTAGAATTGTGGGCCTGCAAACAGATATCAGAGGTCAGAAGAACTTCTTCACCTAACTAACTCTCAATGCAAATAACACAAGGAAGGAAAGAACCTGCTGTTTTATTAAATAACATCCAGATTAATAAGGATTTATAACCTCAGGAATACTTTTCATAATGCTTATTTGAGATACCTGATAGCTATACTCTCTTAGACTTTATTATAAAACTTAACTACCAAAAATTCTCCCTCCCAAGAATATACCTGAGGGAAAGATTGTATGCTGAATATTAGGATGTATAGTTATTTAAGCACAAGGACCCCAGAGAGAGAAATGCACACAGTGTTGGGAGCAGAGCATTCTGGTGTGTGCTGCGTGTCATGCTTTACTTCAATCTAAAAATAATTGCAGGATGCACTTCATGAAGTAGCACGATCCTAGAAAGAAAGGATGGCGAGGATTGAACTTGAGTCCAGCAGGCCTACACGAGCCTGGCGAGTGTAGGGACTACAGATACGCTTGGAGGTCTATTCACTGGACTTCTGGGAAGAGCGCCGAAGTAAGTAGAGAAGGACAGGATGCTAGCTTCCTTGTGTCTCGGAAAAGACGGAATGAAGACGTCAGACGGCAGACAGGAAAGGAAAACCAACTCAGCGTCTCTGGGAAATGATTGCCAGAGAAAGGAATGCCAACAGAAGCTTAAAGAAGTTCATATCCCTGAGGTCTATTTTTGAGAGATTCAAAGGATGATCTTTGATAGCAGGACCTCGGCATGTTTTCAGATACAAGCAGTTACAACAACAACAAAAATCTCACATCAACCTACTTAAATGCGAAGGGGAAATATATCTCAATCAGTAATAAATAAAACCCAACATCGTCAGAGTCTGTTCATTCTTTAGACTGATGATGTGTTCGAGGACCAACACTGTCTGCCTCCCTTTGTCTGCCAAATGGTCTCTTCGTATTCCCTGGCTGGATCTCTCACGGTCACACGCTGGCTGCAGCAGCTCTTTGCATCTTATCCTCACAACAATTTCTATAGGAAGCAGCAGGACCTTGTCTTTTCTGTGACTTTCTCATTTCCCCGCCAAAATACTGAGAAATTATTTCCCAGAAAGTCTTTATGTCTCATTGACCAATCTTGACCACACAAAGTGCATAGAGCCATCTTGAAGAGAGTTTGGATCAATCATGATTTTCCTCTAGTTACTGGTAGTGCAAACTACCACCAGGAAGCACAGAGCCTGATGGTAGCACGTGGATTCTGAGAAATTAGGAGTTTTGTAGAAAACTGTGTAATTCTTGTTTGCTCTCTCACAAGCACATGTAATCTTGTTTTATTTTCATCATGATATGTGTCACTGTCTATATTCTGCCAAAAAGATCCCTGCTTTTAAAAATAAAAAACATAGATGGATTCAAAGTTAATGGATGGAAGTTATTGGAGTTGGCAAATGCTAACAGCTAGAGTGGGGGAGATACTATTTTAGTATCAGACAAAGCAGACTTAGAGTAAGATATGTTATTGGGAATTAAGAGGGTATGTGTGTGTGTGACAAAATGATAAAGCAGCCAATCATCTAAGAAGACAACTAGTCCTGAATATATACGTACCTAATATTGGGATTCAAAATGCATGAAGCAAAATGACTAAAACGGAAAGGAATAAAAGACAAATCTATAATTATTGTAAACTGAAATGATCTTGTTTCTGTATTTGATAGGACCAATAGATAGATCATCAGTAAGGATGTATATAATTTCTGAACAACCGCTCAACCAACCTAACCTAAATTCCCTTTTACAGACTACTTGCCTCTATAGTACTGGGACATACAAATGTTCTTATTGTTTGAGCCCATTGATGTAGGCCCTGTGTCCGTCCATCTCTGTAAATGCTTCTCTCTTTTCTGCTGTTCCTCCACTTGCCCAAACATGATGTCCTTTTCCAGGGGCAGATGTATTTCAAACAGAAATATAGAAGCTTTCATTGGCACTGTATTTATAGCACTATCATACATGGTAAAAATACACTGGAGACCTATGAAATATAAAATCATCAAGTTCATGGCAATAAAACAACCACAAAGGAAGAATAAATGTGTTATTTTTGCCAGTACCATCACTTGTTCTCTCTGCACCGTTTGCTTCCATGTGAGCACTTGTGGGGAGAGCTGGAAAGGACATAGGATTGTAGTTAAAGAATGAAAAGAAGAAGAAAGACATTCAGTGATGAGTTTTAATCCCATTTGAAAACCTGCCTTGGCTTGTCACATCTTCAGGGCTTCGCTTTACTCTCTGTTGTAAATTCCCTATCACAATGGTGTCCCATCTCTTTTATATAATAGTAGAATGGTTTATACATTCTGCAATAGGAACAAAGGAGTTGGAAGACATAGAGGCACCAGCCGTAATTTTGATTTCTCTTTTGAAATAGAGAAACTAGAGAAGATGTTAAAATTTTTGTTTGAAATCTATATGCCTCTGCTTCAAAGAGTCATCATCTCTGAGAGAGAAAAAAAGTCTTGGTTCTATTATAAGAATTCAGAGATACCCATGACTCCAGTTTGAATGTATTACAAATTTTATCATTCACTTGAACACTGATGATATAGCTATTACCAATATTGCCATGGTCATTCTCATACACAAGTCCATATACAGTTTTGCAGTTTGGGGTTGTTTTGTTGTTGGATACAATTCCAAATTTGCTGGGACAAAAGATTCACCTGCTTTAAAATCTAATAAGTAAAACCATATTTCCTATTAATTTTTTAAAGGAAGTGAGGAAATGGATGACTCAGTATAACTTAATTTACAGTTTGTGGGAAATTTTTTGATTTGATGATTCTTTTGCTTTGTGTTTTAAGTGACACTGGAGAAGCACAGATCAATGAAGGCTGGACTGCTAACTGTGGAAGGTAGAAACCACACTCAGGCTATTGAGATCGCATGTACTATAGAAAACTTTCCTCCTCTGGGAACTTAGCGCTTTCAGGAGGAGAAACTTCACAAAGCATATACTGGGATTTCAATAGCGGACATTATTTTGAGATATATTTATTATCCCATCAAATGCCTGTAGTACACACATAAATTTCCAAGAAATCATGACCAGAAATTACAGGATTAGACAGGCTAAAGTAAATATCACTAATAGAGAGCTCTTTCTTCCGTGACAATGTGGATAAAGCTAGAAGAAATATTTTGTGATTGCCTTACCAGAAACAGGGCACAGGGATATGGCAGTCAAGATAGATGAGCAGGATATATGTAGTTCTGCTCCGTAGTTTACACGTAATCCTTCAGTGCGTTGAAATCAAAGGACTTTTCCCAACTCCCCTCTCTGCTTCATTGAGCCAACTGCTCATGGAGATAATTTGGCTTATTAGGAATACTTAACTAGTGGGTGTATGGGCATACATTATTTGTATGGCTTCATATGTACAGCTTAAATGACAAGTCATTTTCCCTATGTTTTTTGTTTTGTTTTCATGCCCAAGAATATTTTCTACATAGTTGAAATTAAAGCGTGATGCTGTAATATAGTTTCCTAAGTGCTTAAAGACCCTTAGAGAATGGCATTTTTTGCATAAGTGAATGTTTTAGTTGTATTTTATAATGTAATTTTAATTTCACTTTTAAAGCTGAATGTGAATTCATGTGTTTCCATAACTTTTGTCTTTTAGATTTAACTTTCTTACTATAAAGATAACTAAGGCAAATGGTTGTAAGAATCTTGTGGTTTGGGGTGCATAGTTTCTTTTCAGTGAATTTCTGTATATTCTAATTATAATGTCTAGTTGTTTATATTTATGACTTGCCTTAAACATGAAATAATATGCCAGAATACCTTTTTAATTTCTATGTTGCATTATAGATGGTTTCCATAGATGGTAACTTGAAAAACTAATTTCCTTGGTCCCTTTTACTGTTTGATGCTGACAAATTCAAGTATCAACATCTCATGGAGAGAAATTCACTTATACACACATGTATTTATATCTCTATATGTGTATGTTTATATACATGAATACATTTATATTTATGACTTCATAAACATAGGAACATAGCTCACAATTCCTTTAGAGTAATTTATATTATTCTCTCCCAAATACCTTTGATTTTCACACTCTCTGTGTTTCTCCCCTTAGTATCTTCTAGATTAAATCTCCTTACCATGAGCACATAGGCAGCCTATTGGTACAAAATCTTCTCCTGAGTCAAAAATATCCCCTCCAGTGACTAGGCTTAATTATATGTCCTAACTTTAGAATGATGTATTATTGATCCAAAATAAAGAATAAAAATGGTTAACTATCAAGTTCTATAGTGAACTCTGTTAATTGCACAACTCCACTTGGTAAAATACTGTCTCATTTTAAAGTCTACATATCATTGATGTAGACTTGCATGTTCATCATCTTTCTGTGTGATCAATGTTCTACTTTGGTACCAATAATCTGCTCACTTCTTCCTATTACCAACCATTTCTACTGAATAATTCATCTAGGATACCCACCTCAAGTCTCTCCTTTCTTTCCACACAGCTGCCACCCTACTGCCAGACTCTAACATTTGTGTTCATATTAAAATGAATATCTCCTTCTTTGTCTCCCCCTCGGTTTATTGTCTACCCTTATGGAACCTAGCACTCTGTTTAGAATATTGAAGGGATTGTCTCAATACTTGTGGAATGAGAGGACGAACACGACAAGACTTATTATAGTAGTTTTATTTAAATGCAAAACTCATTGTGTTATGTTGTCACATGCAAATTTTCCAGTAGAACTAAGATATCAAGACAGGGAAATCCAAATGCCTCTCTTTAGTGATTAGTGCACTTCAGTCTCTTGCTCTTCATATTTTACTTTGATCCTTACTCTCCTCATGAAAGTTCATTTGTAGCCATACTAACTTGAAAATTTCCCTCAACTATTTGATCCTTCAAACTAGCCCAGAGTGTCTCATTCCTTTATGCGTCCTTTCATGCCTGATTTGCTCTCTCTTGTCCAGTCCCCCCTCTAAGCCAAAGACTTAGCTCGTTTCCAGTATAAAACTACTTCAGTCATCTTAAGCCCATCCTAATTTCATACGTAGTTTAGTGATCCATAGGACTGATAAACCAAAGCACAAGTAAACAAGATGTAGTAAGGGGGAATGGATCACAGGGATCTACATATAACCTCCTCTCTGGGGGACGGGCAGCAAAAGGGTGGGTGAAGGGAGACGCCGGACAGTGTAATATAAGATACAATAATAATTTATAAATTATTAAGGGTGCATGGGGGAGAGGGGAGGAGGAAGGGAAGGGGAGGGGGGGAAAAAAGGAAAATGAGCGGATTCCGGGAACCCAAGAGGAAAGCGAGTTTTGGGAATGATGAGGGCAACAAATGTATACATGTGCTTTACACAATTGATCTCTGTATTGTGATGAATTGTATGAGCCCCAATAAATTGATTTAAAAAAAACCAAAAAACAAGAAAACCTCACTGTTATTGAGTCAACTTCCGTTTGTAGAGGGTTTCCAAGGCTTTGTAAAAGTTGTGACCGGAACAAACCGCCTCACGGCTCTCTTTCTGAGCAACTAGTGATTTTGACCTTGCTGACCTTGGAGTTTGTGGTCCATTGCTTACCCAACAGCACCCAGGAGAGCAAAGGATAAACTGGTTAGGTAAATGGGAGTCACCGGGTAGTTGCTGGCGTGTTGAAGCAGATAGAGCTGTGCCGGAGGGTGCAGAGGTGGGAGTGGTTTCCCTTAGTCCGAGAGAGTATTCTCTGTCTCACTCAGCTTTGTACATCTGCACTGAGGTTCTATAATTAATTGTTATGGCACATAGCACTGTTTCAGATTAAAGAGTTCATTAAGGAAGTTACTATTATAATTCACCTAAGAAATGCACAGGATAGAGATATGTAGCGAGGAGAACCATTTCTTTGCCATGCCCTCAGACCGACCTTCCTCAGACCCTCGGCTTCTTGACCTGGCTTCTGCCCGATGTAGGCCAAGTGCAAAGCTCTTTCAGGGTTAATAAGTGCCCAGAGGCCATGCTGCTCTACAATAAGCCTCAAACTAAAGGCTGTCAGCTCCAGATCCACGGGGCAGCCAACCCATATCCCCTGATTCAGTGCCCAGAGGCAGCCCACTTCACAAGCCAGCCTCCTGTCCAAAAGTGCGTGCTGGGCTGGGAAGTCTACCCCTGTCTGATGCTTTGACTCCTGATTCTGCCACTGCTGCTTCTCCTCTCATATCAAGTTGTCTTCTAGAAAAAAGAGATTCCCTGCACAGGGATCTTGGGTTCTAGAGGAGAATAGCTCCATTCCTGACTCTTGCTGGTAGAGAAATTCACCCTTTCTGTTTCTAAGACAGCTCACTTTATACCTAGCTGAATGGCAGTCACTCCATCTTGAATCACATAATGCAATCAGTCTTTCCCCACCTTCTTATGTAGGATGCCCGTTAGGAAAATAAGGGTTCTTTGGTTGGAGTAACAATGGCTCTATTAAATAAGTCATATTGCACCTCTGAAAGAGAATACTGTTTGGTTATTATGGACTTCTACCAAAGAGACTCCAGAGCTTAACCTTTCTTTGCAAGTGTGACTTGATGTAACTCAGCCTCATGTTTCATGGGCTGCAGATATAGAACCATTTCATGACACCAACGTCTCTGGCTTTCAATGCCTTACAAGTTTTCTCAAGTATATGTAAATGAAAGTTGTGTTGACTCGGTACGTATTATTCTTTTACTTAATCTTATGTGATAAGGCACTTTTTTTATGGCTACCACCACTGAATTACCATATACAATGAATATGTTTTTCATGTAATTAAATGTGCAGCTATTTAATTTATTTGGGTTCACCTACTTATTCAGGCACATGCATAATCAAATAATCATTGGAATAAAATATTTTACACTGCCAACAAAATGCAGCTCACATGTTCCATATTATTTCACACCAGTCTTCCTCTCTCTGCCTTCCTGTCATTCTGACGTTCTTCTAGTTCCCTGAGGAATTTCCAAGTTTCCTCGGGCCACAGGATTTTGGATATGTGCCCAGTCTTCCTAACACTGTCCTTTTCTTTTGTACCCAGGCCCCTTCATTCTAGGACAGTGGTTCTCAACCTTCCTAATGCCACGACCCTTTCATACAGTACCACATGTGTGGTGAACCCCAACCATAACACTTTTTGTTGCTACTTCATAACTGAAATTTTGCTACTGTTATGAATTGCCAGGCAAATATCTGATATGCAAGATGTATTAGTTGACCCCTGTGAAAGGGTCGTTTGACTCCCAAAAGCGTCATGACCCACAGGTTGAGAACTGCTGTTCTAGGGGAGGAAGGAATATGACCAAATAGGTTGCATTCCTCTATCATATCTGTGGATTTAGCTACTTATTTTTCATGGCCTGAGCACAACCATGACATTCAAACATTGAATGACAACTTGATTAATATTCATCTCTATCACTTGATTAGAGGTTATATCTCATTTTTGCTCATTTTTGTCTTCCAGTGCATGGCACCCACATGATACACAATAAGCATTTATTAAATTAAATGAACAAGGATTTAAACTTCATTTGTGAATTTAGTAAGTTTAACACCTAATAGATATAGTTTCATTCTGTAAGATTCTTATCTCTATTATCTAAAGCATCATAGAATTTGTGAATACGTGAAATGAAACTTCTAAGCACAACTTGTTGAAAGCAGGGTTTCTATAGCTATATACTTAGTCCAAACTGAATTTTTGTCTTTTCACAATAGAGAGAACTTGTTGGCAGTTCTTTAAGGATATGGTACCCTTTTCCCCTATGTGTGGATTTGGCAAACTCTAAATGCATTGCAAGAGTCAACATCTGCCCAATTTGATGCAAGATTATACACAGAAAGATCTGAAGCATGCTCAAAGCAAAGCCTTTCACTTTTCAATAGAAGAAGCAAAATGACTTCACTAGTTGACTTTGTTGTACAGATATTTCTCAGTAGAGTCGCACTAAATCAGTTATTCAGCAAAATCCATATCAATGGAAAGATTTCCAAGAATTATTACACAAGGCTTCTCATGTGTGAATCGTGAAAGAATACTTGCATGATTTATCTCTACTAAACTATGGATAATCTTGAGAGGAGTTTGATGGCTTATTAAGAAAAGGGCTAGTCTATTCAGGACACAGCGATACAGTCTATGAAGTTCCTTTGCCTTGTTGTAGCTAACTTTGTGAATTACTTGAAAACAGTGTCTTTGCCTGTGTGATCCAAGGATTGTAAATACTGAAATTGAAGACCAGTTGAGGGAATTGCATTAGAACTTAAATTCTGAGGCCCCAGTTTGCAGAAGGCTGAGGATGACAGTGAAGGCCCACAATCCATTTGTAGAATTCCCTAGTAGGTTAAGCCTCCATTGAATTCCCTTAGATCATTAACCAGGCATGCAAATCAACTTGTCCTAAGGCACAGTGTATAGTAAAATGGATTCCTGTAGAAGTCGTTAGGTAATATTTGACATATTACCATTTATTTTCCCCTTTGACCCATTTTTGTCTTGGTCTGGTTTTCATTATTTTATGCTTTCTGTGTTTCGTTTTGTTGTTGTTGGAGAGGGGAGGTATGAGTGGCGATACTGGGAGGGTAGAGGGAGAGTGGGTTGGAAAGAGGGAACCAATTACAAGGATCTATATGTGACCTCCTCCCTGGGGGATGGACAACAGAAAAGTGGGTGAAGGGAGACGTCGGACAGGGCAAGATATGACAAAATAATAATTTATAAATTATCAAGGGCTCATGAGGGAGGGGTAGTGGGGAGGGAGGGGAATAAATGAGGAACTGATGCCGGGGGCCTAAGTGGATAGCAAATGTTTTGAGAATGACGACGGCAATGAATATACAAATGTGCTTTAGACAATTGATGTATGTATGGATTGTGATAAGAGTCATATGAGCGCCTAATAAAATGATTAAAATAAAAAAAGAAAAGAAATAGCATTTGTTTGGATTAATAGATTGCTATGTGGTTGTTGCTCTCCATTTTGTTCATTATGAATAAATGAGTCCAGGAAGTTCAAGTTTATACTGAAAAAATAACTCACCGCCATCGACTTGATTCTGACTCGTAGCCACCCTCTAGGACAGTGTAGAGGCGCTCCTGTAGGTTTCTGTCGCTGTTACTCTCTTCACAGGGGTTGAAAGCCCTGTCTTTCTCCAGCACAGAGGCTTGTGGTTTCAAAGCTCAGTGTGTCACTACGATGCCACCAGGACTCCAGCATCCTAGAAGGCAGTGCCCACGGTGAGTACCTGCAATGCCTCCTTTTCACTCATAAGACACAGCTGATCTAGCAAGACGTGCCTTCAGTGCTGCCATCTCAGAAAGTCCTGACTCCTCCTTCTTCTCTGCCTGTTCATCCAGGAAAGGTCTTAGCACCAAAAATATCCTAAGTGTTTCCCCTCGGCCAGGCGTGGCAGAGCTCAACCACCAATCCTCTAGTAACCACTTTTGCATGGGTCCCAGTTATAATAATAACAGTAATAAATAAATAGGGAATTTTTACTACATGCTAGATGCCATTCATGATTATACCTAACAGTAGATGTAGAAACTGTTATCCATCATCACATTTGTGCATAATAAGTGAACATTTTAACACTGTTATAAACACTTTACAATATTAACATATCTCATCCCAAGGACAGCTAATGAATAAATGCTGTTAACTTTTTTAATTATACAAATTAAATCACTAGATGGGGCTTAATTAACTAACCCAAAGTCATATATATGAATTAAGTAACTAACCCAAAATCCTATATATGACGTAAATGCAGGGACAATATTCAAACCCAGTCTGACGCCAGAGTTGAAGTTCCCACCGCTTCTCAATCCTGCCTTTACAGGTAATCTCCCTAGTGTTGTAGTGTAAATCCAAAAGGTTCACTCTTCTCTGGGACCCCAGCATGCCCTGAAATTTCATTCGTCGACCTTGTAGTCTGTTCTGTCGGACTGAAGTGCCCAGCTGTACCGGCTCTTTCACTTAGACTAGCCAGAGTACCTCCAATTCTCCGTTCCTCTGTAAACACCGGTTTGAAGCCTGGGACCTAGAACATTTACAGTGGAGATGCTACTCCCTACTCAGCCTTTGTGCTTTGGTTATCACTAGTTGAAAAATATGCTTAATGCAATCTGTTCTGGCTCTTCCCTAACCTGTTCATACCACGTGCATGTATCAGTCTATCCTTGTAACTTAATTAGATGCAATGTTAATTGACAAAACATGAAGAGCAATAAGTCAACTGTTTTGAAAGACCAACATTCAATGAAGTAGAGTTTTGTCGTTTGGTTTTATTTTTATAATGACTGTCAAATGTGGTGAGTAAACTGTGAAAGCCTAGAAAAATTTGTAAAAATGTAGAAGTTTTCTGCACTCACATTTTGTCACATGTATCTTTACATTCTCACTCCAATGTAAAGTTACCAAACTGTAAATAGTAACAGAAAAGTATGGGTATGGTTTAGGAAGGACTTCTTAGAACTTCTACTATGGCCCCAGCCCCAAAGAAAATGACTTACGCAATCTCCAAGGGTCGATGAAGGAATGTGTACTTATGTCTTATTATATGCTGTTAGCGTTAAGACATGAATGTCAAGTTTTTTTCGGTTTAATTCTCTGCATTACTAACCTTTTTTGTTTGGTTATATTTTTAATTAATTATCAATTATCAGTCACTGTTGAGTGAGATGAAGTGATACCATAAGCTCTTTGAAATGTGGTACAAAGTGTACCATCCCAAACATGCTACCACTGGCTTAATGAATTGGGCTGCTTTGCAGGCACTAAATAAGGCTTTCTGCTCACTTAAAGATTCATAGCCTTGGCAACTGGAATTAAAATGGCAGTGAATTTGGTTTGAGTGTGCCACCCCGCCCACTCTTGCCAAACCTCAGAACTCGGTGCTCTTCCAATATTAACTCATGTACTTGGTCATGAATTACTTTATTTCTGATCTTCTACCTTTGCGCAAGCTCCCCTTTTGCCTTTCCCATATCTTTTCCTAAGTTCCTTTTCCTATTACCTTCTATTAATTCCTTAGAGAAATTTCCTTCCCTGGAATGCTCCTAGATTTTCCAAGACTGATTGTAAACAAAGCATCGCTGCCATCAAGTTGAGTCGGACCCATAGCAACTCTAGATGGGGTTTCCAAGACAGCCTCATCTTTCCCCCAGTGAGGGACCGGTGACTTGGAACCTCTAACCTTGTGTTTAGCAGTTGAATGGGTAACCTACAGGGCCACCAGGGTTCCTTAAGCTGACTGGAAGCCCTCTGTAAATATCTATTAAAGATATCCAGGAACGAACTGTGTTGATTGAAAAAAAAAAAAGTAGAACTTTTTTAAAGAAGCCCTGCTTGTGTAGCAGGCTAACCTGTTCCTTGGGTGGAAGTCAAGGCTTTCTACTCCCATTTACAGCTTCAGAAAAGCTGGGAAACAGTCCTACTTTGCTGTCTATGTTCTCTGTGAATCAGAGCAGATTCAGTAACAGGGAGAGGTAGGTTAGGAAATAACAAATGCATCCATTCTCTTTACTCTGTATCTTTTGATGAGAAGATTTAGTAGGCTTTGTTTTTAAAAATTAAATTGTTCGGATAAATAATAAACTGCCGGTTTTAATATTAAAATTTTTATTGTGAATAAATCTATAGGACATCCACACACTTGACCATAATGTAAAGAACAATAATTGCACCAAGGTGATGAGGGTAGAATCTGTGCGACAAGGAAAACGTGCACAATTTCAATTTGAGAATAATTAGATTCAGAAACTTAACTTTTTAATTATTATGGTTCAACAAATATTTTGTAGCTTGAAGGGAAGGCTCATTAGTAATTGATACGCAATGACCAGAAGGTTCCTAAATATGAACACCTGCTCAGTGAGCCAGTAAGTGCCCAAACAGGTCCTAGGTAGATGTAGATGTTTCCATGTAAGTCCATTTTATCTAATCAAGCTGATGTCTTGTAATTATGCAGAAATTCTCTGTATTTATCATCTAAATAAGGGGGAAGCAGGATAGCTTTTGTTGGAATGAGATAGCTGTCCAATCAGGAGTTATGGGACTATGTTAATGAAGCGATTTCGGCTCAGCAGAGGGAACTCAGGCCTCTCTTTGTTTTATATTCACTGCAAATAGCCATTTACTAAGGTGTGCTAGAGCTATAAAGCCGATATTCTTACATGCTTTGTGGATCCTTCTATTAAAAAATATAAACCAAACCCACTGCCCTTCAGTATCATTCTGACTCAGCAACATTATAGGACTGAGTTCAACTGTTTCATCGAGTTCCCAAGACTGTGAACCTTGACAGACCCACTGTCTCATCTTTCTCTCTCAGAGCGGCTGGTCAGTTGAAACTGCTGACCTATTGGTTAGCAGCCAGTGCATAACCAGTGATCACTCAGAGCTTCTTACAGACTGAGATGCTATTTTCAAATCATTGGGAGCTAGGTACATACATACTTGTTGGCACCCATTAGCCCACAATCTAGGCAAACCGGAGCTCAGGGTTCTTTTAACATGAACCCATGATACTCATTGTCTCCTCCAAACTCTTTCTCATACTTTGAACCACTCATGAGAATAATTATATGTTTATTTTTCTAATTTCCTAGATCAGAGTTAGCCTAGTGAATTTTTTTAAATTAAACAACTATAGAGTACTAATTAAGTACCCTGAGCCCTAGTAGCATAGTGGTTACAGATTTAGCTGCTAACTGCAAGATCAGCAGTTTGAAACTACCACCCCTCCTTGGAAGAAATTAGGGTCTTTCTACTCCTGTAAAGAGTTTCTGTCCCCAATAAAATGATTTTTTTTAAAAAGAGTTTCTGTCTCAGAAACCCACAGGGACAGTTCTGCCCTGTCCTGTAGGTCCCAAGGAGTCAGAGTGGACTTGATAGTAATCCATTTTTATTAATTTCACAGATTTTTTAACATCTAGGTTCAAATCACTTTACTGTAATTTGGGAGTCTAACTATAGCCATTTAGTGCTGTACTTGGTATCTAGTAAGCACTCAATAGTCAGTAGAATGTCACCACTATTATCATTGGCTCCAATCTCACATTCATCACACTTTGTGTTGTATTTTCTATGTAGTTAGTAATCTCTTATACTACATAATAAGGTGCTTGAAATCAGAGGGTTGGCCCTACTTTACTTTACCCAATGCCCTCCAAAATCAAGTAGATATTAGAAGAATGTAACCCACTAATTATGCTATGAATTATCATATGCTACAGTGAATTCAAATGCTGTGTGTTCCAGTAATATTTATTTTTCCCACAGTCTTATGACTTTTATATAAATGAGTCTATAATGTCTATAAAATAAAGCTGCTGTCAAACCTCCTTTGTCTATGTTGTATATTTTGAGAGCTGTTTTAGTTGAAAGGAGACTTGAGGAGACACTGGTTAAAATGCTCAACTCCTAAACAAAAAGTTGTCAGTTCTAATCCACCCGTCTCTCTGAAGGACAAAGAAGAGGGAATCTACCTCTATAGATTCACAGCTGTGGAAACTCTATGGGCCAGTCCACCTGCCGTGCAGCATGGCGATGAGTCAGAATGGACTAGACCCAAAGGCACGGGATTTGATTTGGTGGACATTTTCATTTACAATCAGAAGTTGATATAATGTGTCTTCAGTGATTCCTTTAATGCCCAATAAAAGTTGCTGAGTAAATGTGCTATATAAAACATGTAAGAAACAGAGGTCTACCCTTATCAAGAACTCTAGAAATAGTTTTTATTTAATTTAATTAACTTTGTATTGTCAGTTGGGTGAAGGTTTACAGATCAAATTTTTCTGCTCACAGATTCATATACATTTTTCAAATCTCATTCGCTGTAGCCCCGTCAATGCAGCGTTACCCACCTTCCCTCCTGCCAGAGGGTCCTCTTTCTTTCCTAGCCCTGCGGAACTTTGTTATTGCATAAATTCTGTTCACTTGATACCAAAGAGTTGATTATCCTCAGGTGCGCACACATTAACAGCGTTACTATTTCCTTCTTGATCTGTCTAGTATTTCCCTGAAAGTTGATCCCCAGGGATGCGAGTTCAGTTCCAGACCCCATAGTCTCAGGGGTTCCAGCAGTCTCAATCTAAGCAAAGAGCCTGGTCTCTGTCACGATCTTGATTTTTTCCCCACATAATTCTCCCACTCTATCTACTCACTATCATAGGGTTGATTTCTGACTCAAAATTACCCTAATGGACAGAGTAGAAATTACCGTGTGAGTTTCTGAGGCTTTAAGTCTTTACAAAAATGAGGAGCTGATACCAAGGGCTCAAGCAGAAAGCAAATGTTTTGAGATTCATGATGGCAACAAATGTCCAAATGTGCTTGACACAATGGATGCATGTATGGATTGTGATAAGCGTTGTACGAGCCCCCAATAAAATGATCATTTTTTTTAAGAGCAGAAAGCCTCATCTTTCTCTACTGAGCGACTGGGCGTTTCTAACTGCTGACCTTGCAGTTAACATCTCAATACATAATGCACTACACCACCAGGGGCCTTCAGCTCTATCCAGGACTGTTTACTGTGACCCCTTTCAGAGCTGTCTCATGGTGGGAGCTGGGCACCAGGTCGGTCTGGTCACAGTGTCAGGAGACTGGTATTTACTTGTTCTTTAGACTAATTCTTTCCATGTGTCAGTTTTCTGGTCAGGGAGAGATGATTATTTGCACTTTAAATGGCTGCTGATGCGCTTTTAAGACCCTAATCACAACTCACTAAAGTAGGATAGAGACTTGGCGGTCAGTGTTATGACAACTGATCTTGATATCTCAAAATCTAGTCCAGAACTCCCACCCAGTTGCCTGGTGTGCCCAAGAGGTAGAAAATGATTTTTCAAAAAATAATTAAATTACTTATCACCCACTGCCAACAAGTTGATCCAAAATCATAGCAAGTCTTATTAGGGGTTCAGAGTGTATAAATCTTCATGGGAGCAGAGAGCCATATCGTTCTCTTGCAGGATGACCTGTCATTTGAACCACCAACTTTGTGGTTAACAGTTCAGTGCTTACTCAGCAGCACCGACAAGGGTCCTTACCATCTTACTTCTAAGCAGCACTTATATCAAAGAGCCCTTGCGGTGGGTGTCCTGAGCTAAACACTGGGCTGCGAATCACAAGGTCGGTGGTGTAAACCCGGCAGCGACTCGCCAGGGAGGGGTGATGCTCTGTGTAAGCTTCATGGCCTTGGAAACCGTGCGAACTCTTCTCCTCTGTTAGAGCGAGTTGGACCAGTTAAAGTCTATTCAGCCACAATTGGCTTGTATCATTTTTTTGTTTAGGAATACAGATCAGAACACTTTTAGACGCTAGGAAGATGATGATGAACAAAACATTTAAAGCTCTACCTTCATGGAATTTATCATTAAAGTGGGGAAACAGACCAAAAATCAAATACACAAGGAATAGATGTATAAAGCCAATGAATAGATAAGTGCTATGAAGAACAGTATAATAAAGGATAGAAAGTGATAGAAGATGGTATTTATTTGAGACCGAGGCAACATTTAAATAAAGCATACATTGGCTTAGAAAATGAGCTTGAAGAAAGCGTATCCCAAGCAGACACGGGACTCTGGAGCGTCCTTGGTGTGTGGGAAGAGGGATGAACAGGCTCGGGTGGTTTCAGGGGAGTGAACAAAAAGTGAATGAGGTCGAACACGGAGGTGGGGTCAGATTATATAAGGCAGTAGGGCTCATATGGGGGTGATTTTGCCCCTGAAGGTACATTGGGTAATATGTTCAGAAACTTGGGGAGTCACTGGTTAATGCACTTGACTGCCAATGGCAAGGGTGAATGGTTAGGGTTCACGCACAGATATCTCAGAAGAAAATCCTGATAACATCCAAAAGATCAGTCCTTGAAAACTCTTTGGAGCACAGCTCCATTCTCACACACTCCTGGGGTCCCTGGGAGTTTTGAGGGTCACTGATAGACATTTTGTGTTGTGAAAGTTGGGCGTTGGGATTGGGGAGCAGGATGCTACTGGCATCTAGTGGGTGGAAGCTGTTAAGTGTCTCGCGGTTCACCGAACAGCAGCTCACAGCAAAGCGTCACCCAATTCAAGACCTCAGTGAGGCAGATGCTGAGACACTTCGTTGTAAGGTCTTATGGGCCATAGTGCAAATCTGGGTTTTATTTTCCATGTGGTAGAAGACCATTAGAAAATTTTAAACAAAACATGAAGATGATGTTATTGGATTCACTGTGTGAAAAATGACGTAATATGGAATTGAGTGGATACATGAAAATTATTGAGAAGGTAACTGTGTGCAGGAAGGTGATGCTGGTAGTTTGAGCCAGGGTAGGGCTGAGGAAGAAGGAAGAAATCATTGAACTCCAGGCATCCCCCGTGCCTCCCTGCCAAAAAAAAAAGTGAATCTTGGTTTGTGTGTGTGTGTGTGTGTGTGTGTGTGTGTTTTACTTTTTTGCATTATCTTTGAGTTTTCTATCTGGCTTTGAAGTGCCACAAAGTAATTTATGTCATTTAAAATTTAACTTTAGCAGGACAGCAATTGGCTTTCATCGTCTAGTGTCAAGGGGATGTGTCTGTGAAGGACTGACTTTTTAATTTACATCTTCAGAACACTATGAAAAATTATATCTTTTTAAGAGCCTCCTTACCCACTTGAATGCAATCCCATACAGGTCAGACTTTCACCATACAAACTTAGTCGATATAGAAGTCAATTTTATGCTGTTTAATAGTATCCTGAGTTCCATTAAAAGTTAAAAGAAAACTCATTAAAAGTGATTTCCTGTTTTTCCTATCTGAATTGAACATTACTTAAATTTTCTCTTCCTAATGGAAAAGCCAGGCTGACACTCAAGAGCAAACATCTTGAAAGTGGAGAGAATCATACCTTGAGGCTTAGGGGGTTGATAGCAAATAGTCAGATACTCTACTACTCTCTTCACCGAAATCGAGTCAAGTTTATGCTACAGCAAAGCCACATAGCAGATGAAAACGCTGATCTATGACTCTAATCAATGTTTTGTAGCCCAGAAAATGAATAAATAAGGTTCCTACCCCTTGAAATATGTCAATATCCACTGGCTGTGGTTGACTCATCTCTGATGATTCCATCTGTGTCCGTGGAGAACTGCACTCCATAGTTTTCCATGGCTGATTTTTTAGAATGAGATTTTGAGGTCTTTCTTCTAAGGAACCTCTGGATAGACTCAAAGTTCCAGCCTTCAGATTAGCAGTTAAACACGACCACCTTTTCTAACACTGAGCAAATCTAGTCCTCTGTATGGACTGCTGGGTCAGCACCCAATGTGACATAGTAGAATAAACCCCTTAGGATTATAATATTTAAAGGAACAGAGTGTCTGATCTCCATTCCCGTGCCCCCACCCCCCCACCACGCCCCCCTGCTGTCCAGATGTTCTGGGTAAGTTCAAACAACCAAATTTTCAATTGGCAACCAAGCGCTAACCAAATAGAATAATTTCCCCTCTATGACCGTGTATCATCACTGGACAGTGATCATTTCAGAAACAGGGATACAGCAAAGCTCTCACCTTCTCCTGACAAATGCACCTGCTCCCCTTCCTGAGTTGGCTACCTTTTGCTCAGTCCCCTGTTTTATCCTGTTATGTATATTTAAAACATTGGATTTATCACGTTGGTTTGAAATTGGCAGTTGAAAATAATCTGTTCACCTAATTAAACTACAAATTCTTCCTGAGTCAGAGCTATATCTTACTTCTATTTGCATCTCTGATGCCTAACAAATCTTAATAGTAATGGGCATTTAATATTCGCGGAACTAATTTGAACAAAATTCTTACAGAACCTATCATCTATCTATCTATCATCTATTCATCTATCTATCTATCTATTCATCTATCTATCTATTTATCTATTCATCTATCTACCCTGTTTTAGTGTGTCATAAGAACTACTGGGCTTCTTCCGTTCATATAATATCTATGTTCATCGCGGTCTATGCTGCCAGAAGCTGTTCTAAACACTTACAGGCGTTCTCTCATCATTTTTCATCACACTTTGTGAAATACAGACTGCAATTATCCTATTTTGCACATGAGGATAAAAGGCCTCAAGGTCGTGCAATTAACAAGCAGCAGAACTGGAATTCAATCCAAATCTGTCTGACTTGAAAGTCCACTCTAATTTTCCTTGAGTCTCACTGCATTCCTGCTTCAAAGTTATTCTACCACCCTTCTTTCATTCTTTTTATTTAAAAAAATATTACAAGGTTTATTCAGGAAGTTAATAGGTTGAAATGCAAGTGAGAAATGCTCAGAAAACAGTTATTCTTCAGGACTAGTACACGTTCCAAAGTTCTTTCAGGGTTGCTAACAATTGCCTTTATTTCTAAAGAAATGCTTTAAAGAAAAGCTTATTTCTTGGTAAAGTTTTTAGCTCAGAGGCATTATTTTTTGTTTGTTTGCTTCAGTAGCAATTAATCCAAAGGCTCATTAATTTTGTTTGTAGGAAATAAAATTGTGCACATTTCTTTTAACACAAAAAGTTAAAGTGATAAGGCTGAGATCACAGCAAAAAAGGTGGAAAATTGTTTATAGTTCTTAAAATATTCTAATGATACTAGATCTTATATTTTAAAAAATCACTGAAATATGTTTTCTATCCTCTATTGATAGCATGTGGGAAAGACCCACAAAACTAAATGATGAGGGACCTAACTCCAAAGGAGGTTTTTTTCATAAAGACATTTTGTGCACAGCTACAATATTATTTATAATAAATGTAGATGAAAAACAAAATTATCCATTATAACCTTATTATTTTATTTAAATTGCTTTGATAGGAAGTTATATATAGAATAATGATATGAATCATTTGGGCTATTTATGAGAAATTCTAGTGAAACAATAAGTAAATTGGTTATAATTGCATCTATAATATTTCATGCAATTGAATATCATTTAGCAAAAATTGTTTAACACATGCAAGTCAGGTACTTGGAGGTATTTTTTCTATATTCCAAAAATGTGTCTAACACATATTTATGTAACAATTACCAAAAAAGTTTACCAACTTAGGATAAAATAGCCCTAAAGTAAGTTGATATCGGATGTCTTATAGTACTATATAGTTTATTTCAGAGAGAAAGGTACCATGATATTTTCATAAAAACCATTGCCCTCCGGTTAATTCAGACTCATAGTAACTCTGCATAGGGTTTCCGAGGCTGTAAATCTTGATGGCAGAAGAGAGCTGTATCTTTCTCCTGCAACGCAGTTGGAGGTTTGGAACCAACTATGGAGTTAGTAGTCCAACACTTACCTGACAGTGCCACTGTTGTTGTTAGGTGCCATCGAATCAGTCCCCACCTGCAGTGGCCCTATGCACAACAAAACAAAACAATGCCTGGTCCCAAGCCATGCTCACCATTGCCCCCATGCCAGAGCCTATTGTTGCAGCCACCAATCCATCTTAATCAGGGCCTTCCTCTTTTTCACTGATACCCCCCCACCCCCCTACTTTACAAGCATGATGTCCTTCTCCTGGGACTGGTCTCTACAAACATGTCCAAAGCATGTATGAAGAAGTTTCACCGATATGTAAGCTGAAGTCTTGTCATCATTGCCTCTAAGGAGCGTTCTGGCTGTACTTTTTCCAAGACAGATCAGTTTGTCCTTTTCGGAGTCCATGATACTTTCAATATTCTTCTCCAGCACCACAATTCAGACACATCATTCGTCTTCCTTATTTCAAAGTCTAACTTTCACGTGCATTATGAGGGCATTGAAAATACCATAGCTTGGGTCTGGTTCAACTTAGTCCTCAAAGTAACACCCTTGCTTTTCAATATATTAAAGAGGTCTCGTGAAACAGATTACCCATTGCAATGTGTAGTTTGATCTCTTGACTATGCTTCCATGAGTATTGATTGTGGATCCAAGCAAGACAAAATCTTGAGAATTTCAACCCTTTCTCCATTAATCAGTTGTGAGAATTTGAGTCTTCCTTGCATTGAGTTGTAATCACTACTGAAGGCTGAAATCCTTGATCTTCATTAGTAAAGTATTCATTATTAAATAACTTAATATCATCTCTTTATTTTATGGTTTCTGAAGCTTTATACATATTTATTTTTATTTTTAACTTTGCTAAAAAATTTTAATCATTTTATTGGGCACTCTTACAGATATCATAAATACCATAGTTCAACCACATCAAGCAGTATTGTACATTTACTACCACAGTTTTTTTCTTCTTGAACTCCTTGATATCAGCTCCCCTTTTTCCCTGCCTTGCCCACCCTCCCCACCAGGAATCCCGCTTCTTTTCCCCTATAATAGTTTTTTTTTCTTATTTTACACCATCTAATATATCCTTCACATCAAATTCTGTTATCTTATCCCATGTGGTGGGGTTATACAGTCATCAGTGCTTTCAGCTCCCTATCCTCTCCCCAAGCCCCCCTCTTCTAGTACCCTCAGGGAATCATTACTCCTGTTACTATTTCTGAAGGGTTATCTATCTTGGCTTCAAGTACTGGACTATCTTAAATATACAAATCTCACATGATTAATGAGGTAAAGCAAATAAAACCATAAGAATAAGGGAAGGAAGTATTAAAGAACTAGAGGATAGTTATGTGTTTCATCACTGCTATACTGCACCCTGGATTTATCATCCCTTTCATGTGGCCCTTCTGAGAGGGACTGTCCAGTTAGCTTGCAGGTGGGTTTGGGGTCTCCACTACATCCCTACCCCTTCACATCAATTTGTTTGCTTCATTTTGAACTTCTGCCACCTCATGATTACATAAGCTGGTGTGCTTGTTCCATGTGGGCTTTGTTGCTTCCCTGCTAGATGCCTGTTTCTTTAACGACACATCTATAAGACTCCAGATGCTATATCTTTTAATAGCCCGACACCATCAGCTTTCTTCACCACATTAGCTTTTGAACCCATTTTGATTTTAGCAATCTTGCAGGAAGGTGAGTAGCATACAATGCCACATTATTAGAACAAACCATTCTTATACTGAAGCTATATTTAAGTATACATTTGCAATAATTCTTAATGACTTTATTAGAAAGTAAAGGTGTAAAATATTTTCCTTACTTTGTGAGGGTATTTCTCAAGGCAATGATACCTTAAGGGCAAACAAGATATTTTGATGTCAGTGGATGTTATTTGCTGTCAGAATCTACTCCATTACAGTGAGTTTGGGGTTTTTTTCTTCATTCACCGTGTTAACTTTTGTCAGTATTTCATACTTTGGCTCAAATATTCTGAATATCTTTCCTCACTCTCCAAGACTAAACCAAGACCCCCGAAGAGCACCTCTGGAGTTATGAACATTTGCCATTCAATCAGGTTAGATTGTTTTATAAAGTGATCCCATTTTATCGCAGGTTGTGAATAAGTACAGCCTAAGTTTGATAGAAGGGACTGGATCTTACTCTTTTTGGTGACCTTACCTCATCCTCTAAACTGTCAGAGGTAATAGTCATTCTTAACCACTTTGCCCTCGGGTTGATTCTAACTCAGACAACCCACTACGAGGGAATAGAACTGACCCATCAGCTCTTAGGATTATGGAACCCATCTGTCACATCTTACTCCCAAGTGGTTGGAGGCTTTGAACAGGAGAATTTTCCCTTAGCAGCTGAGCACTTTGACCACTATGCCACCAGGACTTCTTTGTCATTCTCAATCCATGACAGTTCCTCCTGGCATGGAGCACAAAGACTGATTGGCACAAAATAACCAGACTTTACATGCTAATGCAGCATAAAATGCGCATCCCATTGCTGGTTTGATCAGCATAGTGTGCTGATGTGTTATAAACACGGCCTGAATTCAAATGATCTAGTGATGCCTGATGCTTGGTAAATGTCATTCTCAAACTCTCATTGACAATTGCCATCACTTTAACAAAAGCGAATTATTTATTAAAAAATATTTGTTTAATAGAACAAAGCATTCTAATACATTAAAGAACATTGTCATGTTTATGCTCTTATAATTCAAACTTAGGAGAAAAATACATCAAGAATATCCATCACTGAAAAATTGATCACATAGTTTTTGCTCTACTAAGAGCATTCATATCAAATTAGTTCTATGACTTTGCTGTGTAGATATATAAATCTAACTTTTAATTTAAATGAGCAAAATAGATATACTCTGATCACCTAGCAACAATCTACAGTCTATTTGGAAAATGACATTTCATTTTTTTTCTAGTTTAAAAATTTCAAGATGTATTTTTCTGAATCTCTTGTTATTGTGGTCAGGGTGCAATGACATGGAAACAATGGAATCTAGTTTCTGTATTCTTGTTCCAACACTAACTAGCTAAGTGGATATCGTTTAAATCTCTTTGACTTTGCTTCTTTATCTGTACAGATAGGACTCTTACTAATGTCTTTCACAATTGAAATTCTGAGACATATTATCATGTGCCAGTTGCTATCAGTGACTCAACTTACTAGAAATAGTATCACCCAATTTGCTTAAATGTGCCATCTATTAATTACATGACTTTTTTTCTGTTCCATTCAAGCTACAAAAAATAATCTTGAGTCTACATAATTTTGCATTGGGTTAGCAAGCAAGCATAATCATGTTTAACCTTGAAGCTTAGAATCAAGAATGAGTATATTGAGAAGCGGAGTACATTAGGTATAATGAGCATGTTGAGAAGCAACCTTGGTTTCTCAATAGTTAAGCCAGCTGCTAACCAAAAGTTGGCTATTTGATTTAATTCATTGTCTATATGGAGAAACAGACACACACACGCACACGTGCGTGCTCAAAAAATCATCTGACCTTCTTCTGTAGAGCCCTAGAAACTCGAGACAGTTCTCCGCCCTGTGGGGTCGCTGTGAGTTGTCCTTGGCTTCCATGGACCTTCCAACAACAACACATTGAGCAACAACAATGACTGAGGACACTGTAACACCAAAGACACTCTTAAGGATTTTTTTGGTAACATATTACCTCTGACTATGTGTTTTAGAAACAAAATTTAACTTAAGTCTTTAATGTGTTTCAAGCTCATTTCTCTGTTTAAATTCCTATTCATAAAATAGGCATCCAAGACCTTTATTGATCTGCCTCTTTTGAAATTCCCACTTTGTCTCAGAGACCAGAGCTTCTTTGGTCTCATTAATATAGCAGTTATTTTCTTGGTTTGTCATTCTTATCACTATTATTATAGTTAGTTTATTTTCAGTTTCTCCATGTCCTTTTGTTTGATAGGTAACTCTCAGCAGCAGCACAAGGGTACCCAACCTTTTCACCAAAGTTGGGCCATTCTTTCCTTTTAAGTAACTAGATTCACCCCCTTGTTTATTATGATTACGAATATACTTGGATACTGTCTTATTTTATGCTTCTATTGCAAATGCTTTTTAATTTCTTATATTATTCTTTCCTTACTATTTTAGGTGTTTAAAAATTCCATTTTCCCTACATTCCTAGGAGTTCTAGATTATGTTTACATTATTTAATACTAATACCACCCACTGCCATTAAGTTGATTTCTACTCATAGCCCCCTTATCTTTCTCCTGCTTCTTAAAAAAAGTACATATGCATACTGAACAAAGTCTAAAGATAATATTGATCTCTACCTTTCATTAGTACAATTCAAATAGCTTGGAAGTATAATTTCAGCCAACCCCCCCCTTTATTAAATGTTATTAACCCAAGAAGTATAATTCTATTTTCTTATCTCCAAATTTGCCTGTTTACCCACATCATTATCAGTTTCCACGATCACTATTTTTTTTTTTTTTTGCTTTCAGACCTTTCTTCTGAGAGCATTTTCTAGTCTTCTGAAGTTCATGTTTTAAAACAATTGTACTCAGTCCTCCTTGTACAGTGAAGTGAACCTGGAGAACATTTGAATATTTCAAATCTAGGTTCTACCACAAACTAAGTACTGAGATCCTCAAAGCCAAATTCTCCTTCTATTCATGAAGCAAAGTGTCATACAACCAGTTGTCATCCTGCAGCTAACAGCTATTAAAAGAAAAGGCAAACATATGCGACAACTATTTTCAGGCTTTGGGAAAGAGGCAGCACAGGGCTGTGATCCCTAAAAGAAAGAGAACTGGTAAGGTAAGCTTTTTGATTCCCCCATCTCTCTGCCTGGATGTTGTTTCCAGACTGTAGACACACAAAGTAAACACCAACAGCCTAGCATCTCTCAGCGCTAAAGAGACAGGAGTTGGTTTTACAAGCTGAGATATAATTTATGGGGCAGAGTGCTAGAAAATGAAGCTATGTTGTGGGAGAACTTTGGAGATCTAAAGAATTTAAAAAATTTTGCTTTGCATATCAATGTGCACACAGTTAAAGTAAAAGTTCATGGAGAGAAATAAAAGCTGGAAGCAGTAGTTCAAATGTTTTCAGAGTTTACCCAGGACTGCAATATTTGGTTTCTCTACCAACCAGAAGACGAAGGTATTATAACAGGGATATTGGGTAGGATCTCCAGGGTTACCTTAGAGATGAGCTGTAATTTAGCCCAAAAGACTGCTCTGGATTCTTCATAACAGAGTTTAAAAGTAAACCTTAAAAAGGAACTTAAGTAACTCAACTACATGCTAGAAAGTCTGACACTCTAAAGAAATACAGCAAAATTCAGCATTCAAAATACAAATTTTATAATATCTGCATCTAATAAAAAATTACCATACATTCAAAGAAACAGAGAAATACACCTTAAATGTGATTTAAAGGTCTATCAACACATGATACTCAAGGAGGGAAAAGTATGCATGTATATCTCATCAATAGGTCAAGGGTAATCAGGATATATTATAAATAACTTTTGGTCAATCAATTTGATGCCAAAAGTGTAATAAGCAACTGCTCAAAGGACCAAAAACACCAAACTTCTCTAAAGAAATAATATGTTATCTAAATAATATTAAAGAATACTATTTCTATTAAATAAATTACATACATAACAGAAATAAACCTTTCCTGAAAGAAAACTGAAGGCTTGGATTGCTTCTCTAAACCATATATCTTAAAAATGAATAACCTTGTTATGAGACAGAGAGCATTTGGAAAGAAATGATACCAATTCTTTATAAAACATTCTAAAACAAGTCCCAATTAATTTTATAGTACCCATATTAGCCTGATACCAAACAAGATAAAGATTGGGGGGAGGGGGAATGGTGAGCAGGACTATTCAATATCCCTCATGAAAATAAACCTTGATGTTCTTTTCTTTTTAAAAAAATTTGATATTCTTAATGAAATAATAGAAAATCAAATTCATTAAGACCAAGGTGGGTTTATCCTAAGAATTCAAGGTTCAAAAATAAGTTAGTGTATTCACTATATTAACAAGTTGGAAAAAAGAAACTATGTAATCATCTTCACACACATTAATGATAAACAACTTTCAGCAAAACTGTGAATAGTGGAAACTGTGTCAATCTCATAAAAGTCATCTATCAGAAGTATTCAACTAACATTGTACTGCATAGTGAAGGACTGAATGCCTTATGAACCTGACATTGGAAACAAAGACATGCATATCCAATCTCAAATTTTTTTCACCCTTGAACCACTGCAAGATGGAAGGGGATGTACAGAATGAAAAACAAACAAGCAAAAACCAAAGCTGTAATACAGTTTTTATTTTCCAAAATAACATGATGATGTGTGATAAACAGATGAGAACTCTAAGGGGGGAAAATGGTTGAATTTAACAAAATTCCAAGTTACAAAGTCAATTTCATTCCTCTCTCCAAAAGTCAAACCAACTGCTATTGAGTCAATTCTGACTCATAGTGCTACAGCAGGATGGAGCACAGTTGTTCCCTGGGGCTTTCAAGCTGTAACTCTTTATGGGACAAAATAGCTTCATCTCTTTGGGGCAGAGCAGCTGGCAGAATCCACCTGCAGAAATTCTTGTGTGGCAGCCCCAGAGGTAACCCTGTCTGCCACCAGCGCTCCTTGTCTTCCTTTGCAGGACTGATACTAAGAGTTAAAGTAAGTGATAACTCTGAACAGCAACAACAACAGCACTATATACTTACAAATCATTTTGATAATATATGCAAAGCCTCCATGCTGTAATTGTAAAAATGTTTGAGAAAATTTTTAAAGACCTTTAAAAATTGAGAAATATATCATGTTCATTGTTCGGAACATTCAATTTTGTTGAAATGCCAGGTTTCCAGAAATTTGAATGCCAGGTTCAATGCAATTGCAAATTCTCATCAAATTTCTCTGTATATAAGTATATAGGCAGTTGTAAAATTTATTTGGAAATGTTTAGGACCTTGACTAGCCAAGACTATTTTGAAGATGGCTAGAATAAAATTGAAGGGCCCATCTTAACTCTTTTAAGCCTCATAATGTTATAACAATCAAGAAGCTTTGATTTTCCCATAAAAATATAAATTAAATTTGGGCTTGCACTTAACTCTGGCCTCCATCTAAGAATGATTAGTTCTTATGACATGGCCTTACTTGATGCTCATGAAGATATCCCTGAAGATATGGGTGCTATAGCAAAGAGTGGTGAAAAAATAGATAGTGCCAGGGTATTAGAAAGAACAGGGTCTGGGGTCTTAAAAGCTTGTCTTTACACAAGCTACTATCTACATGAGATGTCAACTAAGTCCACATAGAAGAAGCACACCAGCCTGTGTGATCCAAGGATTGTAAATAATAAAATCCAAATCCAAAGAAAGGAATGATATCAGAGCTTAAATTGTGAGCACCTGGTTTACAAAAGTCTATGGACGTCAGTGGAAATCCAAAACTATTTGCAGTCCACACATGGATTAATTCTCTGGTGATTTCTCTCTTCTACATAAGTACCTTTAGTGAGCGTTGGAGGTGTAGTGGTTACGAGTTGGGCTGGGATCTGCATGGTCTGCAATTCAAAACCACCAATTGTTCTGCTGGACAAAGACTGGGCTTTCTACTCCCGTAAAGAGTTCCAGTCCCAGAAACCTGCAGGGGGTTTCTATGACTCACCATTGACTCCATGGCAGTGAGCTTGGTTTTCATTTTGCAAGGAGCTCTAGTGGCTTGTGGTTATAATTTGGGCTGCTAACCATAAAGGTAAGAATTTCTGCCCCTGGACAGGGTTACAGTTTCAGAAATGTATAGGGGCAGTTCTACCCTCTCCTATCATGTCACTATGTATTGGCATCGACTCAATGACAGTGCCTTTGGTTTTCAGAACCCTCTCGGACCATAGCTGAGGGATGTGCATAGCCTTTTTTTATCAGAGAACATTGTAAAGTTGATTATAGCAGATGTAGTTAGGTTAAGATCTTATCATTTGATTCCCCCTTTGACCCATTTTAAAGTTATTTCAGTTTACTAACAAAATAAAACAAAAGGAAAGGGGAAACACATGTGGCTTAAGCCTCCAGTCCATACCCCCTGCCACGTAGACGAGATCCGAATAACCTTGCTACATAAAGAGTGCATTGGGAAGTGGATCTCTGCAGATCCCGTTAGGTGAAAATGTAACTAACACTTTGTCATATGATCTCCCTTCTGACCCTTTTAAAATTTGTTCTAGTTTTTAAGATTTTCTTTCTTTTCAATTGAGGTTATGCTATGTTTTACATTGTTGTTAGTTGTTTGTTTGTATGTTTTTCTGTATATGAAATCCAGGAGAGGTCACGCTATAGAGACACTGTCTGAATTAATGGTTTCTTGAGGTATGGCAGGGGAACTTGGGAGAAAATGAGGCACTAATGAATACAAGATAGAAGTCATATTCTAAAATTGATTGTGGTGATAATGTACAACTTGAAAATAGGCTGTGGAATTTCAAGGGAGACTTTCTTTGACCTTTTCTGTAAATCCTCTCTGTTCCTTTTACCAAGGGCTATTTTATTTAAATGGTTCATTCTATCAATGATGGTAAAGAGAACGAATTCAAAAAAAAAGAAAAAGAAAAAACAAACAAACAAAAAAAAAGAGAACTAATTCCAACTACCCATCTTGCTGTGTCCTAAGACCTGGACCTCTGTTCGCTTCATGTGTTTGGGATACAGGAAGCAGTAAACATCCTCAGGACAGCCGCTAATTTGAACAACAAATAGAATAGATTGAAAAGGAAAGATATAGAAAGATCCTCAGTGAATCATGAATTCTAATTCTCCCGGCCATCGGCTCTGTTCTGACTCACAGTGACCCTACAGGACAAGGGAGAGCTGCCCCTGTGGGTTTCTGAAGCTGTAACTCTCCATGGGAAAGGAAAGTCCCCCTTCTCCTGCAGAGCAGCTGCTGGTTTCAAACTGCTCACCTTGTGGTTAGCAGGCCAATGCCTCGTCCCTGTAGCACCAGAATCCAGATGGTGCCACGGTTAATCAATTCACTACTAACTGAATTATCAGCCTGTGGAATTCACCTGGTAAGCACTGTGCTCTGTGGAAGAAAGGTGCGGCAGTCTGTTTCCATGAAGATCACAGCCCTGGAAACAATACGGGAAATTCTGCTCCATCTCCTAGGGTTTCTATGAATTGGAATTGATTCAAATGCAAAAGGTCTGTCTGTCTGTTTGTTGTTGTTTTTTAAGTTTGAAACATTTGAGTGTGTCTGTGTGCGTGTGAAATATTTTAGATATGAATTTGTTCCCTTCTTGTGATATCAAGGGTTACACCCTCAATGCTTCTGTATTCATTGATGACACTCAAAAGATTCAGCGTCTTATAAACATGGTTTTCAAGGTCACATCAAATTGGAGTCAATAATTCTTCATTCAGTTTGAAGACCTGGGTACCTTGTCTTGGTAAAGCTAGTACTAAAAATGCCTTCTTGTGGACAGGTAGTTAGAGTACTATACAGAATTCATTTATGACTGTCAAAATTGGGATTATTTGCAAGCCATAGCTGCATACAACCTTGTAGGCTGACACCTCAGTTAACTGTTAAATCACCTGAAAGATTACCTTGTCTTTTTCTTATGTGAATTCAAGAGCATAGCCTATTTAAAATTCTTTCTAAAGAAATCTATTAAGGGTATTATATTTCTTTTTCAGACTTAAAAGAAATCAGCCCAGTATTTTAACATCACATTTTTAAAAACCACCTTAGATTACCCTTTAAAAAGTTAGATTGAAACTTAAAAAATAGAATATGAACTATGTATGAATTTTATCAGATTTCCACAGCTCAGAGAGTTCTTTCACACTTGTTTGGTATCAGGCAAACCATTCTCTGTAAGTAGAGGAGCGTTCAATTAGGCAGAAATTGGTAGGTAAAAGACAGATATCTAGATTTATATTTCACTTGATAGTCTTTACATAGTTGAATGCACAAACTGTTAATATTTTCACATGTTGGTGTTACAGTGTCCAAGAAGAACACAAGAATTCCAGGGCTATGGGCCTCGCTGTATCTTTAAGAACAGTCTGTACCACAGTCCAGTTGTGGGGAAGGAAATTATTTAAGTTTCAGTTTTGGTAATTTTGAAAGACTGATGCTAATAGAGAGAGACTAAATTATAAAATGAAAGAAAACAGCAGACCCAGGAAGGCAATAGCAATAATGACTGCCTCGGATTGGCTCAGACTGCAACACAACTAAATTGGGTGATTTACAACAATTTTAACTACAAGAACATCCGTTTATCAAATGTTTCATGTAACCTACTTTTACTGTTAGGACAGCTTCCCTGAGTTATTTGCTTAGCTTTATCATAATTTGTCCAATTTGGAGATGGTACATTGGAATTTCAGCAATTTTCCAAAGATAGAATGTGAAAGTTCGAAGTCTTGACGTAAACGCCATGATATCCTGGGGTCAGAGACTATGTTCTAAGGCAATTCTATCCCCATTCTATCCCCTGTAACTACTCACCTCGCCCTTGGCTTTGGGTCCTCTTCATCCCATTTTAATGATGTGTAAATACAAGGCTGGGGAATGCCCCGTTTCCCCTTCTAGATCAGATCCCTCACTGCCTCTGAGTTAACTCCGTCTCCTAGCAAACTGCTCCTTTGGGTTTCTGTGACTCGCAGTCTGATTGTTCTCCATCAGAACGGCTGTGGGTTCGAACCACTCAACTTGGATCCCCGCTCAATATGGAGCCCACCCCAGCCCTAGGAGGTGCCACTGGGTAAGAGTGTTCTTGCCCAATCCAATCTCCTTGAGCCTCGCCTTTTTAACACTGTTTTTCCTCAAGACTGTACTCATATTCTTTGGAGTGCACCTTCATGTTTGTGCTTACTAAACCTCTCTCCCATCCACTTGGCCTTGAACCAACTTGAGATCAGGGGTGGAATGTTTAAAGCTGTTGCCGATGTACAATTTAAAAATGTGGAGTTGTAGCTTTAAGGTTTTGTAACCAAAACAAACCCAAAACAAACCCAAAACTAATAACATTGGTTTAAATGTTATTTGGAATGTTATTTTGTAAGGTTTGAATGTATGTGATCAATCAAAATAAGCCGTTGGTGTGTGTTTGAGACAGAGTGGCCTCCGCTGCTTCTGCTCCTTCGTCTTCTTCTGTTTGATGTGTTTCCTCTGTGCAGTTTTATTACATTGCTGTACTCCATCCATGTTCCTCTATACCTTGTCATTTTGCTTCAAATGAACGCATCTTTGGAATACAGAAAAGGACTACATAGAAATAAATGTGTGCAAACAGAAGTAGAAACAGCAAGTGACATGCACAGATTTACTGATAGTCATATCAAGATCTAAAATCACGTGTTTCAGTATTTGATTTATTTTTCTGTTTGCATCTATTATGCACTTTCTACTGTATTGCTCTTCTTTCCTAGTGATTGTGTTTCATTCGTTATTTAATCAGTCATCTATTTGTTTAACAAATACTTGTTGGGCACCTGGTCAACATTCTCTGGGCTGTAGAGATAATTGAGTGGTCCAAAAGAAAAAATGTCTACTTTTGTAGAGTCTTCACGTAGTGGGGGGAGATAGGCATAAGCAAACAAACCAGTGCATGCATGTCAAGTGTTCGGGGATGCTATTTTTTTAAAAAATGAAAGAAAGAAAGAAACATGAGAAAGGCCAGAAAATGATTAGGAAATGATAGATTTAGATGTTATAAGTAGGCCAATCCAAGGAAATATGGAACTTCCACTGGTAATTGTATGATATTTTCATTTCCTATCACAAGTAATGACTTCTGGGTTTATAAAGCAGTGAAACTCAAGCTAGGCTTGGCATTATATGCTGGTTTCTCAAAGACTACCACCATTTCACTGGGGAAATTATTTTATCCTAGTTTTACTTTGTAATTGTGCTTAAATGACTGTTTGAAAAATCAAAAATGGATCATCGTTTTCTTTCTGTATATTTACCCTCAAATGCCCAACTAAATAAAGTGAATAAATGTTTGGAGATACTTGGGGAGTGTGCCTTGCAAGGGTCTTCTCCCTGTCATTAACACTTGATGTGGAATATTAGTTCTTATAGGTAGGCTCATAAGAAAAGCAGTAGTGATGTCAAGAACTAATTGATTGGTTGTAACTGAAGAACCTTTACATTACAGGGCATACAATGCTAAGATGTGTTCAACTTGGTTTTGCTTCTCTTTAAAAGCTCAAAGTCTTCTGCCCAGTCATAATTAAAAACAAACAGCAGTGATTATCTTACTGGGGGCTTCTAATGATCGCAACGTTGCTTCGGTGCATGAATGATTTACAGATCAAAAACAAAGTAATTTGACACTGAACTTAAAAGCTGTCCTACATAATAAGTAGTTTCAGTTCTATAGCACCAGTTTATATGTACTCTGGCCTTTAAAAAATATTTTAAATGTATTCTTTTGCACATATGCATCTTGATAAGTAACTTAAAAAAATGCCTCATGGGGTCTACTTGTCAAACCAAATTGCCAAGTTTGGTTTCTGGGATTAACTCTAAAACATTGTGGGTGATATTCAGTCTGTCAGTCAATATTTATTAAGAAGTTCCTTTAAACTAGGCATTTTTCTGCGTGCTTTGGGAAATAGTAGAAGAAAATGCCAGACTCCGCCCTAAAGAATATCTTATTATGTCATTGGGAAAATGCTCTCTTCCAGCCTTGCCTTAGTTATTTGATCGTCTGTATGGCAATTATTGAACCAAACCCACGGGTTGGATGTTTAACTCACGTTGCACTTTTCCTTTCTGTCCCCATGCTCTTCTCATAAAAAAGCCTAAGTTGAAAAGTCTTCATTATAAATTTTTGTTTCAATTTCTGATTATTTCTTTAGAATGAGTTTCTGTGAGAAGAACAACTATGTCCGATGGCTTGAGCGTCTTCACACTCACTGCCATTGAGTCTGTTCAAATCGCAGCACCCCTCTGTGAAAGAGAAGCCCCGGCAGGTGTCCAAGGCTAGAAATCCGTATGGGAACAGCAAGGTCTCAGCTTTCTTCCCAGGGCAGCTGGTAGAGTCAAGGGGCTGACCTTGGAAGTTGCAGCCAAGCGCCCAACCCTCTCCACCACCCGAGCGAGCTCCTTTATGAACATTTAGACTCTAAATAATTGTACCCCAAATTAGCAAAATAAACAAAGTGGATATTAAAGAGCTTTCCCTTACTCGATCTATGTGTCTGAATTTAAAATAAAGCTCCCTTAAATGTATATCGTTCTTGATCTTTAAAAAAATCATCAGCATTTTTAACAAATGAGAGTTTCTCGTTTTCGAGAATAATTTGTTGGCAATGTGTTTGATACAATTCATGTATGGGTTGTTATATGAACTGTAAGAGCCTCCAATAAAGTGATTAAAAAAAAGTTGAAATCAACTAGTACTGGTTTACATACCAAAGGCGGTCTCCAGGCTACTCCGCTTTCTTCCATTGTCCTGTCTAGGGTGTACTGCATTAGAAACGTGATGGGTTCTGAAAGATGGCATCAGTTAGTTTGAGAAGTTCCTTTGCTGAAAAATGAGCTTTGCAGCAGACAAAGTAAAGTGGAAGAGTTGAATGTTGATGTCAAACAAATGCTAGAAAACAAAGTAGGTCTATATGTTAAGGCTATTGAAGTTTATGAGTACATGTGTAAGCTCTTGAGAAATAAATAGCAAATCATTGTACTTGATGTGGGAGCATTTCACTGAAGTACAAAATTCCTACCTGCACAAGGATGAAAAGGAAAAAAAAATATTGTGGATAGGTTTACAAACTGCAATTTAATAGTGAACTTAATTTATTATCTGTTCTATGTCTGTTACATCTTTATAATAGTGTCTTTGACTTTCTTGGGTTTGATGATCAGGTCTTTGACCTCCTCTCTGTGCTTATCGAGTTTGCTTTTCTATTTGTTTCTAGGACCATGGGCCACAAAACCCGGTATGTCAAAGTCCCACCGGGTCACATCTGGGTTGAAGGCGATCATCATGGACATAGTTTTGACAGTAATTCTTTCGGTCCGGTAAGTCATAATATCAGTGATCCAATTGAATTTCAGAAGTGGGAGTAAAAGCATGATAAGTTTAGGGTAAGATACTTTAGTTTGCCATTTTCCATTTAAATGCCATGTATTGACAACACGAACTGTCAAGATGTATGTTCATGTGTGTTAATGTGTGTGTACATTGCATGTCATTGAAAAGATCTTAGACCTTTAACATATCCCGAAAGATGCTTCCCACTGACTAGCTTGATCTCATTAGGAAGGTCTAGTTTCCCCTCAGGAATATTTTATGCTTTACATTATGAGTTGATGTTTAATAGTGTTTATGTGTAAAGAATCTGTGGATGTCAATTTTTCAAATTAGTGGTTAAAAGTGTCAGTTTTAATGGAAATTATAGAATGGGTAAATAACATTTTGTAAATAATTTATAGCAGAGATACGGGCATTCATAATTACATGCTTATGCACCATAACATATGTGAATAAACTGGTAGTTTGTAAATTGTTTTCACTTTGGATGCAGAGGGAAATTACCTACTTCTGACTTGCTTCATTATAAAAAGTGAAGTCATTATAAGTGAAGAGTCTTCTAGTTCATGGACAGCGAACCTGATATCTTGTTATCTGTAATACATTTGTTAAAAAGCTTGGATCTTTACTGATTACATTTTCATAAAACTGGATGTTTATATTTTTCTAAATTAATGTTGACTACTTCAAGGCATGCTTACCAAAACAAAAAAAAATAGCTACAGTGTGTTTGTCTCAAAGTAAATGTTGCTGGTCTTTACTAAAATATGTCCTGTTGTATTATGAAGTGCTCTCTCTCTAGCCACTACAAGTGCAGGAATCTTTGAGCTACCGCTGGATGAAAGTACAGTAAGAGAACTGAGTTAGCCTAGCGCTATGATTAAGTGGAAGAGAGATCTAGGAGACTACATCTACTACTTCTTTCTAGTTGTAATCAACAAAAACTTTTAGATTCTTCTTTGCCTTTGGGTGGTGACCATTATTTATTCTTAATAGGGCATACTAAAAAATGAGGCAAACAGATTAGAAATATTTAAAAAACAGTATCACAGTGGAAGTGTTATGAAGAAATTTAGTGCAACTTGAAAGTAAAAAAAAGTGACTCAATTCCCTTTCCTTTATTCCTTTATTTCCTTTATTCCCTAGAATAGAGGCTTATTTCTTTTCACCAATAAGACTGAGTCTATAAAAGGTTATTAGTTGAGTACACATTCAAATGTTAATTAGCTTTGGCTCATGTTTTAATTTTTTAAGACAGTGATTCTGAAATGAAGTGTTAGAACACATTGTTCCTATCCTATCAGTTGTGTAGTGTGTGTAAATAACTGCTAAGACTAAACCACTAACCTTTGAGATGTGTTTGCTTCTTCTTTGTTAATAAAGGAGAGGCAGTGCAATGTTATTCTTGCTGAGTTATATCTGATAAGCTTTCTCATGTAGGTGAGAAAATGATTGAGTTGGCAGCCATGACACTGGGATTTGCACATAATCCTCAGTGTATCTTCTCTATGATGCAGCTCTGACCCTGGAGCTAATACCCAACCATGAGCTATCCATGAAAGTGTATCAGCTATGGAAATGTCTCCTGTCACTTACAACTGAAAAAAAGTGAGATCCACATGTCTAGATCCACATGTGTTTATTATAATAAGATACTACAGCATTCAAAACTATGGCACAAATATAGTATATGTAATAATTCATAATGCCAGTTAGTTTGACTCAGGTTTATAAATGAAATCTATTTCCTTATTATTTTCTTGATCAATAATTTGAATCAAAGACACAACCTTACTAATGATTCTTTTCTTCTTTCTTTTTTGGATATAAATATATATCTATATACTGATCAACTTTCATTTCACTTAATGGCACTGAGCTATTAATTTTCAGTCAATTAATGAGTGTTGTTTTTATTTTCTAAAAGCACATGAAGAATCTTTACTAAGATCAGAAAAACACTGTCCACATCAAAATTAACATCTTTTTTGTTCAATGAGCTAGGACATGTATAGTTTTATCTTTGTAACGAACTCTCATGCCTTCTGACCTGATAACATTTGTGACTAAAAAAATTATGTATAGTGAGTTGTAAACACGTTTTCAAAGGAAAGAGGAAAAAGGAAGAAAACAAAACAGAATAAGTAAAACATTCCAAAATTCATACTTAAAGTGAACTTGTGAGATTTGAATGTTGAGAATCCTTAATGCCTTTTGAATAATGGACTGTTATTTGAAGAACATCATGCTTAGCAACACAGAAGGTCGAAGAGGAAATGGATTGATGTAGTGGCAGCACTTATGGGTGCAAACTTGGCACCAGTCGGGAGGCTGACGTGGGGTGGGCCTGTGCTCAGGGTGAATAAAGTTGCCATGAGAGCCAGCTCCAGGGCACTGGATCATATCAACATTATTTGACTTTTGATTTTTGAAAATTTATAGCTCTAAACATTAAAACAATCTTTTGATAGCTGGGCACCATCAGAGGTGTCAGATCAGGTATCAGGCATCATCAGAACAAAAAATCTTATCATAATGAATGAGATGGGGAGTGTGGAGTGGAGACACAAAGCCTATTTGTAGACCACTGGACATCCCCATACAGAAGGGTCTCAGGGAGGAGACGAGCCAGTCAGGGTGCGATGTAACAATGATGAAAAATACAACTTTCCTCTAGTTCCTAAATGCTTCCTCCTCCCCCACTATCATGATCCCAATTCTACCTTACAAATCCGGCTAGACCAGAGGATGTACACTGGTACACATAGGAACTGGAAACACGGGGAATCCAGGGCAGATGATCCCTTCAGGACCATTGGTGTGAGTGGCGATAATGGGAAGGTGGGTTGGAAAGGGGGAACGGATTACAAGAATCTACTACATATAACCTCCTCCCAGGGGACGGACAACAGAAAAGTGGGTGAAGGGAGACATCGGACAGGGCAAGATATGACAAAATAATAATTTATAAATTATCAAGAATTCATGAGGCAGTGGGGAGCAGGGAGGGAGGGGAAAGAGGAGCTGATGCCAGGGACTTACGTGGAGAGCATGAGGGCAATGAATGTGCAAATGTGCTTTACACAATTGATGTGTGTATGGATTGTGATAAGAGTTGTTTGAGACCCTAATAAAACAAGTAAAAAAATTAAAACAATCTTGAATTCCTCTAGACTTGGACATTATTGTTTTTCCCAAGAATTCTCAGTGGAGTTTTTTGACTTTTAATCTGTCTACTTAACGACTTTCTGAAAGGTGTATGAGTTCTAGACTCTCGGGATGGTTGAAAGAGCCTCCTGGGCAGTCAGGGATGCTCTTTCTTTGCCCCAAACACGCAAATCAAAGGTAGTTACAATTGCCTCTGGGGTGCTTATCCTGACAGTGTGGAAATAAATGAAGTCTTACCCTAAAGTTTTCTTCCAAGTAACTTCGGAAGAGCATCCAACTATTTGTGAACCTTCTTCAGCTGTTTAAATAGTCTCTAAGCTTTATCTATAAGTCTGTCTTCAAATAGTAATCATAATAAACTTGACTCTTTCCGTATTTAAGTAGACATTTACTTGCGATTTACTAAATAAGGATTAAATAAAAAAAGTCTTAATGTATTTTTTTTAGTTTAGTTTATTATATCCTGGGCATTTCTTAGGAGGCCCTGGGTGGTGCAGATGGTTGAGCACTTGGCTAGTAACCAAAAGTTTCACTGTTTGAGTCTACCCAGAGGTGCCTCAGAAGGCCTGAAGCCCTACTTTGGAAAGATCACAGCCACTCAAAGCCTTATCAATTTGAGTCCGACTCAGAGTGACTCTTTATAGGGTGTCCAAGGCTGTAACTCTTTTCTTTGTTTATTTTTAAACCATTTGATTGGCGTATAACATATGTGTCCTACATTTCAATAGTTCTGTCATTTTAAGGAGAGTTGTACAAGCATCACCATAGGAATCATGAATGAATCTGTATGGGAACAGATCTCTTCATCTACCTCTCATGGAGCACCTCATGGGTTTCAGCCACTGACTTTGAGGTGTCTATGAATCTAAATCTACTCAAAAGCAATTGGTGATTGTTTCTTTCTTAATGTTTGCAATTGCATTTCCAAGTTGGTCTTTTGAAGCTGTAGGTAGAATGCAGAGGGCACTGAATCGATTTTGAAAGGTGAAGATTGATGATTGAATTAAATATAGCAGTAGCAGGTGATAGCAATAGAATGCATCGACAGATATTAGAATGCATTCTAATATCTATAAGATATTAGATAACTTATAGTCCAACACTTCAAATCCTAATTTTCTGAGGATGACCGCTGGTAGGGTATAGTCTTTTTCAAACATAGATTACATGGTATAAGAAAACTGAATATTAGATGACTTTGCTGATAGGCCTTATCAATAATTTAACTTCTCTGGGTCTGAATTTCCTCATGTATGAAGAGGCAGGCTTCCTTCCTATGTCACTTTTAAATAGTCATTAAGAAACTGAGCTGTTTGTTCACATAAATATATTCATCAAAATTGTAATGACTATGTCAGCATTCTAAAATAAGTACGCATCTAGATAAAGTATGGTTCATTCGGAGTATTAAATGTAATTTAGTTAAGAAAAATGTTTATGAAGAAGGTTAATGATATTTCATGATATTGTTTTAAGTCAACACATTAAAAATGGTATATATAGAATTCTAATAATTATCTTCTATTATTATGACCAAGTTTATTTCTTTTTCATATCTATATTTTTTCCATATTTAAAAAACTTTCCAATATATTTTTATTTTCATTATAATCAGAAAAGTATAATTTAATGAAATAGAATGAAGATGATGGAAAGCAAATGGCTTATAATTTTCCTCTGGTTATAAATTCTAGACATAGGTGTTATGGTGCTTTGGCCTAATGGAGAACATCACAGGTTTGATTGAGTCGGAAGTGTTTCAGTTATGCAAAATCTCGCTATGGAATGTCTATGATACATGTCTTGAATATATTATCAGTGAGCAATAATAAGAAATGTCTCATCTTCCTATCATATATGTTCACTAACATATGGCTTTAGCCAAAATTACTAGTGTCAGAAGCACCGTTTTTGTTTGTTTGTTTTTAATATGACATCTGGAAATGTAGTACCGGACATCTTATTATATGATTGCACTGGCTTATATAATAAAGACACTGATGATTTTGATATATTGTTTTGTGATTGCTTAGAATATTTTCTAAGCACTTTGCTCTTTGGAAAACAGCGTCTTCTCCTTTCCTACCTATATTTCCATATAGATGACATGAATTCATTTCCTATCATAACTATATTGTTATTTGTCAGCACCCAAAAGAGACTGATTATAATAGATATTGATAGCTGTTCTTGCTTGAAAATGAAAACATTTAAGTGAATATTACACTTGGATAATGCATGTGCATGCATAGCTGTGAATTTTCCGATCAGAACTATTTCAGATTAGCAAACTCTTCATCAATTGAATAGACATGCAACAGTCCTAGCTTCTATTTATTATTAATATCTATCTTAGCATTTATATTTGAATGGTCCACATACATTTTCCTTCTTTTTGGTAAAAGCACAGATTAACTCTCTTGATGCCTCCATTTGACTCTGTATTTTCTATCCTTGAAGCTTTTGTCATTTTCATATGACTTTAAGTCATGAATCACTGAGGAATTTGATTTTTTCTTGGTGTTGTTTTATTGTAATGAATCTATGTTAATCATAAAAATTCTTATTTAATATGATAATTTATTTAGCTGTATTGACCAAAGAACAATAGGGGGAAACTTTTCAATATTCCAATATTCCAAAGATACCTTTTCCATGAGGTTTAAATATATTGTGATTTTTAGGTCATGGACCATAATGTCACCTTGTGAACAATTTGTGTGCAGGGACCATGAAGTAGAACTGAACAATTTTGGGTGCAGAAACTATGCATGATACAGTGCCTCAAAAAAGATTATCTTTTTGAACTTTCTGGAAATACTTGTAGTGTAAAAGGAAAGGAGAGAGCATAAGTTTATATTTTAATATCATAAACATATTTCACTTATGCATTCAAGACACATTACTTGATTTTGGCATGTGTGCATTGATGGGTAGAATGGATCATCAGAGGAAAGAATTGCATTAGCTAAGGGGATGACTAGGTTATGAAGAAGATGGAGAAAAAATTGAAAGCTTTTGATAATTTTGAAAAAAAGAGTAAATGAGGTGAGATTTGGGGATTCATTCCACAGATATAAGGACCTCTGGTGGCACAGTGGGCTAAGCCTTGCATTTCAGCCCCAAGGTAGACAGTTCAAAATCCACCCAGCATAGAGGGTGACTCTGAAGCTCGGAGGACTAGAACAATTGTGCAATAAAAACCATAAGACAAAAAATGCAGGTCTCCTAGAAGGATTTCTAGAACAGAGAGTTCTGAAATCAGTGAAAATAATTGGTTTGCTCAAATCCTGCATTACATAAAGGCCTCTAGGTGTTTGTGAGCGAAGTAGGTGATGCCCGGAGTGGATAAAGGGTTCAGCTGCATTGAAAATACTGTGCTTAGACAACATCAGATCATCTTGGGGATGAATGAGAATGAGCCAACTTTACATTTGATTAATTATTAAAATATAGCATTTTTTTCTTTCCAAATTGTTTAGAACAATTCATTCCTGGTAGTTTTCACTTAAAGTCAGCCTGTGTCAAATAAAGGGAAAGGATACTAAATTGTGTTGCCAGGATCAATGCGACATTCCAATCGCACTTCTTTCCTAAGTGAAAAGTGTCACTAAGATTTTATTGATTATATTTTCTTGTATTACTTGCTTTTCGCTTATTAAAAAAGAAGACCACACTATGGAATCAAATCATCTACATTTTATCAGCCAATGATGCTAATGTCCCTGTGATCTTCTTCTCTCTTGGCTTCCATCAGGTTTTCATCTTGCAGTTCTGTGAGTCAAGGATTTGGGTGGTGGTCTGGTTTAGGACCCTTACCGCTGTGACTGTCAGATTATAGCCGGTGTTTGATGAGATGAGGGTGCTGAAGCAGCTCAAAGAAAGCAGGCTTCTCTCTTCACCGAGGTCGAACCCTATCTCTGGTGGTCTTTTCATCTCCTTACAACCTGACAGTCTTTTTGAAACAGAGATGCACATTAGGCAAGGTCTGGGACTTTTTTCGCAACTCAAAACGTTCATGTCCTCAGAGGGGACACTCTGTCCTCCTATGCACGCATGTCTGTCATCCATCAGGAGGTCTACCTAGGACTCTCAGGTTCTTTTCTTCCATCGTTTCTCACCGTCTCCTTAAAAAGGGCTGGAAACTGGTAACCTGCTGTATCTTTTCATTCAATTTTCTACATGCTTAATTCATCTGGCTGATGGCAATAGGGTGTGCTTTGTTCAAAAAAAGCCAAAGCAGATCAAACGAGCTACTGTTTTATTGTGGAGGGCTGCATCACCAAGGCTCATCCCTTTGCAGAAGAAAGCCCCGTCTCTGCAGCAACAGCTAAAACTGAGACACGCCCGTTCAACAAGTCCAAATAGAACGCCCCTCAGGATTATCCTTAGTTGTATCTGTTGCGATACAGTTAGGGCACTGATTAAAAATATACAATTTTAAAAGGGAGCGCAAGAGAGCGTGGAAACTCAATGCCACATAGTGATAGATAGTGGCAAAGTAAATGATGCTGTTCCTTCCCCACCTCCCCAAGAACAATCTAAGCTTCCCATTCTGCCAAATCAAATTCCCTCTGCAGACTTAATTATTCTGTGACTGTGGAAATCATTTTCCACATGATTTCATTTCAGATGGGAGAAATGTCAGCAGAAGTGTCGCTGGACTTCATGGCGATGGCAGATACAGTTTCTTTGGCTGCTCAGTTACGGACTTCAGCATCTTATTTTATTAGAACATGTATTTGCTGATAGTGAGTCAGGGTCAAGTTTTAGTGAAATACATACTGGTTACTAGTTTAGCAATCTTATCAGACCTTAGTAATTTAATAAAAGAATGCTGAACCCTTTATCTTATTATTTGGAAGGTATAACAGATGTCTGCCTAGAATCATGAAATGGAGACTAAGGAGAGGCTCATACGAGAAGAAAACTTCTAGCCTTAATGAAAGCATTTGATTGAACTGCCTCAATTACATGAACATATACATATAAACATTTGTTAGGTAATAATGTATTCTATCTTCTATTTATCTCTTAACATGCAAAAACTACACTCTGTAAATAGTCTTATCTTCTGACTGTCTAAGAGATACCTGTCTTAGGAAATGTTTAATTTTTATTTTCCAATTTCCATGTTTATCTTACTATGTCAAAAACCCATTGAATTATACGAGTATTAATGGAAACGAGTTTCAGGAGAAAGGTAACATCAGTTGGATCGTCAGAGACTTGGATGGGTCTTTTCTGTGTAATGAAGCCATATGTGGTGCCTATAAAAAATCAAAATGACCAAGACTTTAGATATTATCTATAATATGACACATGTGGGCTTATGGTATATTAAAATGTGTCTAACTTCGTGAACGAAGCACATGGAAATATAGTTCATGACTATAGTGCTCAGCATCAGAGTCATGAGATGTGTACTCTTGAAGGGGTCTCGTGGACCCTGTGGTTTGGCAAGCACAGCAGTGCTTCCTGTGATCGTGGGCCCCTGATGATGTATTGGGCTATGTAATGATGAAGTCCACAGTCTGAACCTACCAGCCACTCCTTAGCAGAAAGATGGTTTTTTTTGTTTTTGATTTTTTAATCCTTTAAAGGTTTACATCTGAGAAACCAAAAAGGACAGGTCTACCCTGTGTAAAGGGTCACTAGGAGTCAAACAGACGTCATGGCAGTGAGTTTGAGGTTTGAGTTTTTCTGGAATAGGTCTCCGGCTAATTCTGCTACAACCCAACTCTTCTGACTCAGGAGATTCCTGAAGAGAATTCTGATCACATCATTCTGATCCTGAAACCAATACCATCAGCCAACAACGGCTATCACGTCTCATGGTGAAGTCTCCGAAGCGTCCTCCTGCTAACTCAGAAACAAGCAGGAGGCCCTTCTCACCACTTCTAATCACCAGGGTGCTGAAGGTCAGAGCCAGTGCAGGAATCTGACTTACTTCATAGTCATAGAAACGATGTGTCCTCAAGTGTCTCCACCACGAAAAGAAGCAAGAAAAGGGACCCTCAACAGTCCTGGGAAATGGTGGAGTGTTGCCTGTATCATCTGTTGTGTTGGTACGATCTGAGAAGATGGAACCACGTTATCTGATTTTCTCCCTGTCTGAGCCAAGTGTTCCTATGGCTGAAACCCTCTTTGTGATCAACTCACAAGCAGTCGTGAAATCCAATCAATCCCCATCTGTTTTGCCCATGAGGCAAGCAGTGAGGACATATATTTGCCTGAGTCCTGAACAGGGTTAAGTGTACTCAATATTTAGTGGCTACCATAAGTTATGATGTCAGATGGTCCCAGTGCTGAGTACCAGATCTTGAATGATATAACAACCAATGCGTTCTTTAATAAGGTTCATTTAAATATTTGTGACGTGTGAAATTCTCTAAATGTGAGTTTCCGATAAGAAGATCTTCTTGCCCAGCATGAAAGGCAGTGTGGCACTAAGGACTCCACCCGATCCATTCAAAACCTTTTTCATCTCAACGAAATTTTCCCAATTCCTTACTCATGGAGTGAGACCTATGCTTTGACCATTTCCTAAATGCACCACTTGGGTTTTCAGTTATACTATAGCAAGTGCTCTTTTTGTCTGCTACTCCATATTTTCCTGTAGAATGGCCTGTCACATACTTGCCTTAATGTGAAGCTTTGTTCGTGATAGTATTCCTACCGTGATTTCAAAATGAATTTGTATATGTAGAAAAGGTGATGAGTTTTTGCTAAGGGAAGGTTTAAAAGCTGACGCATCCTTGTATTTTCTTGGCACAGAACTTGGAACAACATTTAACAGCTGTTATCAATGAGCAACTTGAAAGAAGAAATGCCCCCATGCTTGTTTCTGATTTTAAAAAGCTACGTTGGAGCACAAACTCATTGGTTTTCCTATTGTTTGTGGCTCTTGTAATGTCACAATGATCATGTTATATCATTAAGACAAAGGCTTATGGCTCAAAAATCCAAAAACATTTATCATATGGCCTGTTGCAGAAAATGCTGCCCCATTAAAATCCCTTTGATAGAGTAGAGTTGTTGGCTAAGGGTTGATTACGGTTGGCCTTGCTTCTGAAGGCGAAAAATTCGAATATTATCTAGAAGACACTAAAGGGTCATTTAAAATTTTGAATAGGAGGATAATAAGTTAAAAGAGGTGTCTTAGCAGGACTGATTTGGGAAAATTATGAGTGAAGGATTAGATTGGAAATCGGCCATAGATGGAGAATAGAATTACTTGATGGTAGTCTTCATTCAAATCAGAGATGATTAGGCCCTGTACGTCAGTGGCTGTAATAAAAACATGAAGTGGGTTAATGTGAGAGTCCTTAGAAACCAAGAATGCACTGAATGGGTATTAGATACTGCTGCTTGGCATTAACTCACCAAATCTTCTGGAGATGTTCATTAGCTGAAACATTGAACTGTTTTTATATTCACCTCTGATCGATCACATCTTAAAATTCATCATGCAGAAGAATGTTGATGTTATTGTTCTTAGGTACTATCAAGTTGGGTTCAGCTCAAAATGACCTTCTGCACAACAGAAGCAAGCTCCGCTCAGCTCTGCCCCACCCTTATAACGCTTCTTACGCTGAGTCCTTGATTGCAGCCCTGTTTCCCCCCATCTGATTGAGGGCCTGCCTCTTCCTCACTGCCCCTCGACCAAACACAATCTCTCTCTCCAGGGACTGATCTCTCCGACAACATGTCCAAAGTCCTTGAGACAAAGTCTCCCCAGCAGTATTCTGGTTGTACTTTTTCCAAGACAGATTTATTTGTTCTTTTGTCAGTCTATGTTTTTTTCAATACTCTGTGCCAGCACCATAAGTTAAACACATCGATTCCTCTTCAGTCTCTCTTACTCGATGCCCACCTTTCACACGCACGCACGTGACACAGTTGAAAGTGCCATAGCTTGGCTGGGATGGGCCTGAGTGCTCAAAGCAACAGCCTTGCTGAAGACACAACGAGGTTCAATTTTAATGTGTTAATATTTGTTGTCCCTTTTGACCCTGTTTCAATTTCTCTAGTGCCTATTATCTTCTGCTTTTTCTTGAATGGAGGTGATTTTGTTTTATTCTTTTTTGAGTACACATTTCTTTATCTGAAATCCAGGATAGGTAACTCCATAAAGATAGTAACTAGACTAATAGTTCCTTAGGACTAGGCAGGGGAAGTAGGGGGAAATACATATGTCTAATAATGATGGGTATAAGAATGAAGAAAGTGTTTTAAAATTAATTGATAATTGCACAACTCTTTTTTTAATACTTTTTAATTTTTTAATCATCTTATTAGGGACTCGTACAACTCATCACAATCCATACATACATCAATTGTGTAAAGCATAGTTGTACATTCATTGCCTTCATCCTTCTCAAAATATCCGCTCTCGGCTTAAGCCCCTGGCATCAGCTCTTCGTCCTTTCTCCTCCCTTCCTGCTCCCCCCTCCCTCATGAACACTTGATAATTTATAAACCATTATTTTGTCACTTCTTGCACCATGTGATGTCTACCCTCACCCACTCTTCTGCTGTCTGTCCCCTAGGGAGTAGGTTATATGTAGATCCTTACAATCGGTTTCCCCTTTCCATCCCA
>NW_022103920.1:34845120-34852343 GCF_000313985.2 Echinops telfairi
CCAGACCCGCAAGGCAGACTTGAGATAATGATAGTGTGTGTTTGTGTGTGTGTGTGTGGGGGGGGAGGGGAAGGCGGGGGGAGGCAGGAAGGACGGAGGACGAGGACGGAGGAGTCCGGTCCTTCCTCTGGATGACTCGACGTTCCCTCTGTACAAGTGTATATCCTCTGGTCTAGCCAGATTTGTAAGGTAGAATTGGGATCATGAGGATGGGGGAGGCAGGAAGCATTTAGGAACTAGAGGAAAGTTATAAGTTTCATCATTGCTACACTGCACCCTAACTAGCTCGTCTCCTCCCCGCGACCCTTCTGTAAGGGGATGTCTAATTGCCTGCAGATGGGTCTTGGGTCTCTACTCCGCACTCCCCCTCATTCACAATGATATGAGTTTTTGTTCTGTCATGCCTTATACCTGATCCCTTCAAGACCTTGTGATCACACAGGCTGGTGTGCTTCTTCCATGTGGACTTTGCTGCTTCTGAGCTAGATGGCCGCGTGTTTACCTTCAAGCCTTTTAGACCCCAGATACTATATCTTTTGATAGCCAGGCACCATGAGCTTCTTCACCACATTTGCTTATGCACCCCTTTGTCTTCAGAGATTGTATCAGGAAGGAATTGCACAACTCTTTTGAAATATATTTACACCACTGAATTGTAAGATATGTGAAATATATATCAATAAAATTGTTATAAAATTTGTAATGCAGGACTGAATCCAAGATATCAAGTGGACCAAATTTGAAAATTCCAAAGTAATGTCTTCACTCTTTAGTTTGCAAAGCACTTAGACTCTAGGTCAGGTGTCCTCAAACTACAGCCTACAGGCCACATGCGGCCTGCTGAGGACATTTATCTGGCCCACTGAGTGTTTTTGCCCCCATTTGTTTTTTTACTTCAAAATAATACACTTGCAGTGTGCATATGAATTTGTTCATAGTTTTTTTTAAACTACAGTCCAGCCCTCCAACAGGTCTGAGGGACAGTGAACTGGCCCCCTGTTTAAAAAGTTTGAGGACTCCTGCTCTAGGTCTTAGAGTGACATTCGAATGGGCACTCATGATGACTTTATGAGAATTATACTGCTGCCTTACAATGTTTAAGATTGGTATCCTGACCATGTGAGGGATAACAGAGTCTCAGTCATGACTGATTAAAATGACAGCCAGCAGTATTCCATTAGGAGTCCAGGTGGCATTGTAGACTGTGTGTTCAACTGCTAATTGCAAGGTCAGCAGTTTGAAACCACAAGAAAGATGAGACTTTCTACTCTTTTAAGGACTTACTGTCTTGTGGGTGAAGGGAGACAACAGACAGTGTAAAATACGAAATAATAATGACAATATATCAAGGATTCACAAGGGTGGGAAGGTGGGAGAGGGAGGGGAAAAAAGAAGAGCTTATATCAAGGGCTCCAGTAGAAAATGTTTTAGAAATGATGATGGCAACATATGTATGAATATGCTTGACACAGTTGATGTACGGAATGTTGTATGAGCTGTAAGAGCTCCCAATAAAATGATTTTTTTTTAAAAGAAGAAGAATTTACTGTCTTGGAAACTCACAGGGCAGTTCTACTCTGTCGTGTCAAGTCATTATGAGTCAGAATTGACTCGATGGCAGTGAGCTGAGTATTCCATCAATGTCCCCTTCTGTTTCATGGAGCATCCATATCCCCTGATACACTCTCCACCCACAGGCCTTCTCTATTGTTACTAAATATACATTTATATCTTCCAAAGGCATGGGTTATATTGTAATGGAGAAGAAAACATGTGGGTTGACAGTTAAACAGTGAATTACTAACTGAAAGGTTGGAAGTTTGGATCGACTCATAGGCACCTTGGAGATTAGCTTCCATAAGGTTAAAAGAAAGGCAAAATCACTGCCCCTGAGTCAACACAAACTCATAGTGACCTTATAGGACAGGATAGAACTGCCCCTGTGGGTTTCTGAGACTGTACCTCTCTACAGGCATAGAAAGCCCCATCTTCCAAAGGGTCACTGCCTTGAGAAACCCAGAGAACAGCTCTGTGCTGCACATGTGTGTTTACCATATGTGTTTACAACTAACAACCACAACCGTCTGATAGAGAGGCAGGTGTTGGTTTTATTTTTTCATTATTATTTCATTTTAAATGAACATATTTAAGGATTTTTTAATTTAAAGAAAAGAAAGAGATGCATTAGTTTTGCTAAGGGAATGGTATAGAATGCTCACAGTGGTTTCTTTTTTTATTAACTAATCTCCCCTTAAAATAAAACTACTATATAAAAAATTGGGACTGTGGGACTATTGGGACAGTGAATTGAAAATTATCTGGTCAGTACAATGAAGTGAGAAATTATAAGGCTTCATCAAGTGGAATAGTACTGGGTTCAGTGTTTTGGTACCCCTGATTTTCATAAAAATAATAATTATTGACCCTGCCCTACTTTTCCATTAGCAGCAGCATTAGACGAGTGGTTCACTCAAACCTCTGGGAAGAAGAGAGTTGAAGAGGGTGTTGTTTTGATTTCAGTTTGTACAGAGCAAGTCAGCCTCCTGTTGAACATTCACGCTCATTGTGCTTGCTGGCCTCCCCTGTGACTCCTCCAGTGCCACACCAGGCTTCTTCCTGGCCTCCTGTTTCTCCATCACTCTTCCTCTCTGCCCTTTTTCAGAACTTTGTATTTGGGAATGCTGCCCTCCGGGTCTCAGATGGTTGATTACTCCAAGCCGGACATTGCTCTCACCTAGTACTGCTCATTTAGTATGGATATTGTTTGACTTAGGTGATGCCCAGGGTTGGGTTTCTTTCCAGATTTGAAGGGTTTCTAATGTCCATAGTCCTGGGGATTCCATCAGTCTCTGTCAAACTGGGAAGTTCGAACTTTTTTTTTTTTGAAATGATTTTGAATTTTGTTTTACATTTATTCTCCCCCTCACTCCAGGACTGTCTGTTGGCTCAGTCAAAGTGGTGAGGAGTGGTAGCCAGAAACCGTCTAGTTCTTTTAGTCTCAGGGAAGTAGAAGCTGTTTCCTTAGGTCATTAGGTACTTAGATGAATTGTTTCCTTGAGTCTTTTTATTTCCTTCACACTTCTTTGCTTCAGATGAGCAAAGAATAATAGCTGCACATCATATGGCCACTTGCCAGCTTTTAAGACCTTATTCAATATACATCATAGTAGAGTGTAGAAAATTATCTTTGTGACAGTGCTCGGTCCCCCAATACTCTGGTCTTAAGCCTCCAAGCCATGGTATTTACAATCACCTAATATGCACATGAGAGTTGGACATTTAATTAGGAAGAACAAAGAAAAATTGATGCATTTTAATTATTGTGCTGGCAAAGAATATTGAAAGTATCATGAACTACCAAAAGAACAAACAGATCAGTCTTGAAAGAAGTAGAGCCAGATGTTTCTTAAAAGCAAGGTAAGGCTTGGCCTCACATACTTTGGACATGTTATAGGAGAGGCCAGTCCCTGGAGAAAGACATCATGCTTGGTAAAGTGGAAGGGCAGCACAAAAGAGGAAGACCCTCAACAAGACGTCCTTCTTCAGCGACTGGTCTCTCATGACAATATGTATGTCCAAAGTATGTAAGAGGGTCTAAGGAGCACTCTAGTCTTACCTTTTCCTTTAAACGTGTCCAAAGTATGTAACACAACATCTCAACACCCTTGCCTAAGGAACATTGGCCATCCTTCTTCTAACACAGATCGGTTTTCCTTTTAGCAGACTATGGTACGTTCAGTGTGCTCCAGCACCACAGGTCAAGTGCATCGGTTCTTCTGTGATCTTTATTCAAGGTCAACTTGCACATGCAGGGTATGCCATAGTTTATCCCTTCTTTCCTGGAAAGGTAATTAGCTAGTTTCTTCTCCTTCCTTCTTTTTTTTCTGTTGTGAATATGGGTGTGCGTATATCCATGTGTGTCTCAGCAATTAGTTCTCCCAGCGTGGGATTGCTCATCAAATGACATCTCTAATCCTAACTTTTCAAAGGAATGCCAAAGAAGGTTTTGCACAGTGGTTGTTGTTGTTGAAGGGTTTTGAAGAAACCATTTTCAAAGCTACTTAAAACTCCCTTGTTGTGACATGCCTCCCCACCCCACTGGCCCCCCACCCCCCCTCCCCGCCTCCACACACACATAGAGTCTTTAATGTTCCCTGGGTGTAGTATTTGCTGGGAAAGAAACCAACAAAGTCAAACCCAATGCCATCAGATCAATTTCAACTCACAGCAATGAGGTCAAACTGGAGGGTAGGGTCAAACTGTCCTGTAGGATTTCCAAAACTGTCATCTTTACAGGGGCAGACTTCTCCCCTGGAGTAGACTGGGGGTTAAAACTGCTGACCTTTGATTACCACTGGAGCTTAACCACTGTGCTACCAGGGCTCTGTGGAAATTGGCAGGTCAATGAACCAGTTCTTTCCAATTGGCCATGTATAGATTTAGGTTGCTTATATAAATTATGTTTCACTTCAAAAAGTACAAAGGAGATTATAAAGTATGTCATATCTGTCAGTCATTATAGAATTATAGGAAGCATTCTAATTTTAAAATGTCTGATCTAGAAGCTTTAGAAACACACTTTGTTATTTTTTCCCCTAGTATATGAAACAGAGGTATTCGTTCAGTCTGTCAAACAAAGAACACTTATGTACTGCATAGGGCATGGGAATGACATTAAATGAATGAATTCTTTAAAGACATAGTTCCACTGAGCTATTGCTTCTAGATTTAATGCATTACCCTGAAATGACTGAAAACTAATGGTGCAAAATGGTGAAAGCCATTTAAAAGGTTATTTGTCAAAGTGTGTGATACTTAAATGCCTTCTTTACCCTGATGGGCATTGTTACTTGAACTGCTGTATCACTTCAAATACAATTCCACTGTTGAGTCACAGAGCATATTGTATAAGAACTTTAAATAATTTTTCTAAGAATAAATTCTTGTTTGATTTTATTATCACTGCACAATACTTATCTCTACATTTTAATTGGGGGAAGAAAAAAAAACACTTTACTATACCTCAAGAGTTTTTTTCTTTAAATAAAGAATATTATTTAAACTACCATTAGACTGCAGAAAAATCTACCTTTATCTATCCTGTCTAACAAGATCATATTAATGTAGAATTTTATTATATACTTCCCACCCTATCATTACCCTTCATCCTTATTCTTTGGATGTTCATTTTCTACAATACCTTTTTTTGTCTCAATGAAGTAAATTTAGCATTTGTTTATAAATAAGATTATGATTAAGATGCTTCTTTCTGAAAACAGTTTAAGTAGGATATAACGCTCTAGGTTGACATTACTTAATGTTGTTAAATCATTATCCTGAAGGTTCAGGAAGATTGCCATATCTATAAACTTATTTTTTATGCACTCTCTTTATAATTCCCAAAATATTAAAAAATGGCCAAGGGTACTATTAGTGTGGCCCATTCATTAGTGTGTTTCATCAAATGTGCTTTTCTCAAAATTCAATCCTGTTTAAAAGGAAATCAAAACATCATGAATCATACCAAGCAGAATCTCTTACAAATGTAAGAAAAAATACACGCTCCGTATTGTCTGGGCTCAGACCAAAGTAAACAAGGCCTAGCCAAAATTTTGTCTCCAAAGCTCATCTTCCCTGCTTGTGCTCTTAGCCCTGTGTTTCTTTTACCTCGTAGTAATAGCGCTCCTTTCAGCTTTGGGGGCCCATATCTCCACTGCTCTAAATATTTGTTGATTCTATCCCTCTCTAGAAGGGAACCAATTACCTTTCACAGAATAAAAATACCCATGGCAACCCTTATCTTGTATGTGTTACTTTCTTTTAACTTTTTTGTAAATGTGATGTTATCCTATCCTGTCCCCCATTCAAATAACAATAGTAAAATGCTGGGCATTGATTAGCAGACAGATTGTGGGGTAGTGACTCCCTCAAAATAACAGAGGGTCACTTCAATTGCCTTGAGAGATGCTTTGAGAGTATTTGGAATCATAAGGGCCTGTGAATCGTCCACCTCTGCCACTTCAAGGATATTTAGGCCTTGGGGATACTCACTCCCATAGGATAAATAGCTTCTTAGTTTTACACTTTACAGTTTGAGGTATGGAAGGATAATCTTATAGTTTCTAGTTCGCAAGTTCGAGGGTCAGCTTGGATCCAGTGCCCAATCTTGAGCCAATTAATTATAACCAATGAGGCAAGATCTGAATAGAGAAAGGACTATAATTGGTCTAGTTTGAGTCAGGTTGTCAGATCCTTGTCCATGGGTGGGGCACTATGGATCTGGTGCCTACCCCTGTACCAACTGTGATGGAGAGAAGCAGGGTAGGATGCTAGTGTGGCAGCTCTAGGGAAACTTTGTTTTGCTGTCATCAGCTCATGGAAAAGGGTTATCCTAACTGCTGGAGGGTCCTGGGTCAAGCAGATTATGATAATAGTATAAATAGTTTTCAATGCTGTTGTTGAATGGGTTCCGACTCCTAGTGATTCTAGTCCAATGTACAACAGAAGGAAACACTGCTGGTCCTGCAGCACCCTCACAATCTCTGCCGGGATTGAGCGCATCACTGCAGCCACTCCTCTAATCCGTTGCAGGGCCAGTCCTTCCCCTTTTCAGTGACCCTCTCCTTTCCCAGCAGGATGTCCCACTCCTGGGATTGGTCCCTTCTGGGGACATGCCTGAAGTATATGAGACACACATCTCACCATCTCTGCTTCTATGGTACTTTCTAGCTATACAAATTTGTTTGTTCTCTTGTCAGTTTCTGGTATGTCCAACATTATTCGCCGAAGGATAATTCAAAGGCTCCAATCCTTCTACAGTCTTTCTGATTCATTGTCCACCCATCACATGCCCAGTGAAGCCCATCAAGGACTATGCTTTGAAAAATGCGGATACTTTGGATCAGCATTATGGAGTCTGAAGGAGTTCACTCTTGTCTTGCCGCTTGCTGAGCTTTGAGAGCTGTGAAAATGAGCTCAGGTCTTGCTGTACTTTCAGAGTTAAGCAGAAGTTTGAAGAGGCAAAGGTTCACTACTTTCCAGAATTGACGTGGGTCTGTTTCATGGGGTGCCATCCCTCTGTGGATAAGTCAATTGGAAATTTTACAGCATGACTCACCTGAAGAAGAGCCCTGAGTGCTGTGTTTTCAGTGGGGAGCAAAGCCAGAGAGATGGATGTATTCTGTTTCAAGATTATTTCATGTCTTTCAAGATTGGGTTCTCTA
>NW_022103920.1:34852783-34870749 GCF_000313985.2 Echinops telfairi
TTTTTTTTTTTTTTTCTTTTGCGTTTTTGCTTTTCTACCTTGCTTCCAGGATTTTCTTTTGCAGTTCAACAGGATGCCGGGGCTTTGAAAAGATTACTCATTTATTTGGCTCAGGGTTTGTCAGGGTTACTTTCGCATTCACTGAATCAGTGGTCTCTTACTCAGTCTCTCCATAGTCCTTAAGATGGTTGACCCCTTCTTTTTCCAAACATTTTGAGTGCTTTCTTCTCTCAGTTCCCTGAAAGGCGTCCTGTGGTGTGGGATAGTCAGGGCTGGATTGCTGACCCAAAGGGTTGTGTTTTGAACTGGAACCATAGAAAGATTAGATAAAGGGGGGTTTCTCCACCGAATGCCTAAGCTAAACATTGGCCATGCCACAATAAAGAGGTTGTAAAAAAATCAGGCAAACGTTAGACACCAATGGGGATAATCCAAAGATGGGCATTCACAGACCAAGGTCACCTAGACACAGGTGAAGGTCAACCTGGGCGAGCACACACTAGGCACCAACAATATTACATCACATGCTCCTGAACTCAGCCACTAAGATGGGCCAATACCCTCAATGATGCCCCCCACCCCCCAGCCCAGTGAGGATAGGAGGGGATAAATAGCACAGACTGCGGGCTCTCTTGAAGGTGCACATGTGCACGCTCTCTCCCTTTTTTTTTGTTTTTGTTTCAGGGACTCCCCTTTTGGTTCTGTGGACTCCTCTTAAAGGCCATTTCTCTGAGTTCCCCTGAAGTGGCCATTTTCGGTGACAAACTCTCCCATGGCCCCTGCCATGCAGAGATGACCTGTGCAATCTGAGAATCTATTACCCCAAACATCCCTTTCCCTACCAAAAGCTACTTGCCATTTCAAAAGTTCTTCTGCCATGTGAATTCTTTCAGCATTCAGAAGCAAGAACCGAGGTCAACCATCCCAGCAACCTAACAAGCCCACCAGCTGCTCGGCTAAAAAGATGAGGCTCTCTGCTCCCATGAAGGTGGACAATCTCTGAACCCCTAAAAGCAGTTCTTCTCTGTTCTGTAGCTGTACAATCACTGAACCCCTAAAGAGCAGGTGTCCTCTGTTCTGGAGCATTGCTGTAAGCTGAAATCGCCTTGATGGCAATGGGTTTAGTTGCTCTGAGCCCTTACAAGCATGCCCCTTCTTTTTAAGATGTCTTTTGTGTTTTTCACCATTCTCTGCCAGACTTTTAAATTTTGCATTTACCAGGTGTCTATCCTGAATCTTTATCTCTATGCCAAGCTCTTCCTAAGAAAATTGATCACATGTTTTTAAATGCTATTTTTAGGTCATTAAGGATCATCTTTATATCTCTAGATATTACTTATCCCACTTGGATAGTCAGTAATTCTCAAATTTAATATGTCTACAGGGAAACTCTTCATTGCCTCCTTCCCTAAACTCCACTCCTTCTCTCAGATCGCCCCTGTAGTATTAAATTAAAATTGGCACGGAGGAGTGGGGTGGGGGACCAGCCCCACCCGCTGCTTGAACTCACTGGTTCAGTAATACTACTTCTGGGTTCAGTAATGCACAATTGTACGGTTGAGATATAAAAGCATTATATTAAAGTCATTGAGAGCATGAGAGATAATACAATAATACAGTCAGACATGTTACATAGTACCATTCCTCACCTCAGCCCAGCTTGGTGGTCCACATGGAGAGAGGGGGAAGGGAAGGAGGGGAAGGGACAAGGGAGAGGGGAGTGATCAGGGAGTGAGCAGCAAGGAGCTCAGAGTCAGAGAGAGAGATCTATATTGCTGACTCACACCTATATACCTTTTGGGGGCAAGCCAACCCACTAATTACAGGTAGAGACATACGTCACAGGAAGGGGCTGCACTATAAGTTACACAGTAATGAGGGGGTGGTCTAGGGGCATACATGCAGTAGGAAGAGGGACAGCTGGTTTGGCCTGTCCCTGGCCCAACTGATAGAGACCATTATCAGTAGGATGCGAACTCCTCCTACAGGAGCCTGTCCATTGTCCCCAGAGGCAGGGAGCAGGCCCACCCCTGTGGAGGGATGAGACAGCAGTCTGGCAACTGATTGCCCTCAGTGGGGGAATGCCTGTGCATCTGACCTCCCCCCACATGCACCCATTCATTGAATCCACTGACTCAGTCAAAAAAATTATGAGTTAACCGTGACATTGAACTTTTCATCACCTCCCCAATTGCAGCCTCCCATCAAGAGCTAGAGGAACCCTGGGGGTTTAGTGGGTTGTCCCCTGGGCTGCAAACCCTAAGGTCAACAATTCAAACCCAGCAGGCACTCTACTGAAGAATGATGATGAGATTTTCTGCTCCAATAAAGATTTATAACTCCAGAAACCCAAAGGCAGATCTCCTCTGCCCTATAGGTTCAGTGAATCAAGATCTAGTAACTCGACCACCAAATTATATCTCAAATGCATCTATCCAATTTCCACTGCTGTTTCTCTGATTCAAATAATCAGACCTCTTACCATAATAGCTTCTTAATTGATATTTAATTCATCTTTTACTCTTTTAAAATTGAAATCCTATGTAGCAGTTGGGGTAACAGTACCCTCATAACAACCCTCTCTTCCACTGGACAATCCTTCAATGTTGCTATTAAGATTAAAAATCTCCTCTAAGAAGTTTTCTTTGCCTCACCTGAACATGGCCTTCAGGGGCCTTGCACCATAGAACCCCTGCCCTGCATATCTCTTCTCCATACATATTTTAAAGAAAACTAGAATGTCTCCTCATTTATTTGCCTCATCTCAGAGAAAGATTTTCTGTGCAAATGGAAAGCCCACTTTCACACATGCATGCTGCTGCCATCACCATCATTATTCTTAACACTGTCATGGGTATTTTTGTGATGATATTGTTTACTTTTTTCCTATTATCTCCCCTAGAAATTAAGCTTTTTGAGATCCAAGTGCTTGTCTCTTGGGCTTCCTACTATAGAAAGTGCCTGACTCCTAATACAAACCCAACCCACTGGCATTCAGTTAACTGACTCTTAGCAAACTTTTCAGAGAAGAGCTGCCCTTGTGGGTTTCGGAGACGGTAAATCCTTAGAGAAGCTGACAGTCTCCTCTTTCTCAGCTGCTGGTTCCTAATAGGCACCTACTAAACCTTTGTGAAACAGATAGGCAAATTTCTGCACCACAATTGAGCTTAGAACTAGAAGCATCTCCTTCCTTAGAAGAGAGAAACTACAGCGACAGACACTTTGGTTGTCAGTCAATTCTGAGCTGTAACTTTCCACTATTCCAACAGCAGAGTTCAGAAAAAAAAAATCTTCATGGTGTTCACAACTTTGCTCAGTAGTCAAACCAGAAATCCAGGCACAGGCAAAGAGTCTTATTGGAGCACCGAAAAATATGAAGTTTCAGTCTAAGCACCACTCTCGTTCAGACAGCAAATAGTGCTTGTTGTTAGTATACTAAAACCTTCATGCATAATAATTTTAGAGCATTTCTGTTGTTAATGCACAGTGTTATTGTGTTTAGATATTTTAGGGAGTATTTCCACAGCCTTAGGCTGTTAACTTTGTGTTAAAAGTCTTGGAAAAATGAACTAGTAAGTAAAATTGGGGCTTCACAACAAATTATTTTGTTTTCTATTGCTTATGGGAAAAATGTGTTCAGTTGTTGAACTTTTCGGTGCTTGGACACAAATTTGGAACAAATTTGGCGACTGAAGTATCACTGTAGTAGAATATATACAAGAAATACAATTTTGGGAGAAAGAGACTGAAGCTGGCTTACAGAGTTCATATAGAAGGAGGCTCTTGTAATGAAGCACTCTCCAGAAAGAATCAAGCAGGGTGAGATGGATTCCTCCTAGTTCAATCAAAACAGATAGATAGGATGCGGAGAAACAGGGCTACAGAAAGGGTCTCTGTGAGGTGAAGCATATGGCTTCCGAGAAAGGCTTGTTGAATCCTGGAAGTAGAGAGTACACATGGGATGATTAAAAATCTATGGAGATACCAAAAACCCTGCTATAGTGATATCATGATACAGTCGGTTTTAGTGATATAGTGATATGATAGGTTTTATCTAGAGTGAGGTCGTAAGAATGCAAACTAGAAGGCCAATTCTGATTGTATATGTTGTTCTTAAGTGACGTGGAGTCAGTTCGGCTTATAGGGACCCTGTGTACAACAGAACAAACACTGCCCGTCCGTCCTGTGCCATGCTCACCACTGTTCTCATGCCTCAGCCCATGGACACTGCCGCGGTGTGCGTCCATCTTGCTGACCGTCTTCCTCTTGTGCGCGGACCTGCTCTGACCCGTTCTCATGGCGCACAGAGACAGTGTTCACTCACATAAATAATTGAAGACGTATTTTTTGTTTTGCTTTGTTAGATATTGGGGAACTTCAGGGCATCTCATTTAAATATAGATGTCGCTTTCATTTTACATTTATGTATATCCTACCTTTCCTTTGTCTTTTTGTGTGTGTTTGTGGGGGGAGTGAATATGCTTTGAAAATGTAGTTAGTTTCAGAAGATTTACAAATGACTGCATCAGATTTTAATTAAGAAATTGAGTGGGTAAGAAAGGAATGTGGTAATTAAACTTATGTTTTCTCCAAAACGTATGTGTTGTTAGGTGGTATTGAGTCCGTCCTGACTCATGGCAACCGTACGTACGTACAACAAAAGGACACAGTTCCCTGTCCTGCCACCCTCGCCATCATAGTTGCGATGTTTGACCCCATTGTTGCAACCACTGTGTTTCTCCACCTCCTTGACAGGCTTCCTCTTTTGTGCCGACCTGCTGCACCAAACATGATGTCTTTTCCCAGGAACTGGTCTTCTCTTGACAACATGTCCGAAGTATTAGAAATGAAATCCTGCCACCCTTGCTTCTTAAGAACATTCTGGCTGTACTTCTAAGACACATTTGTTTGTTCTTCTGAGAGTCCACAGCACTTTCAAGATTCTGTGCCATCACTGTAATTCAAATGGATTGATTCTTCCAAGTTCTTCCAAATTCCTTCTCCAACTTTCGCATGCACCTGTGTAGAGGGAAAAGGCTGTGGCATGAGTCAGGTGCCCCTTACTCTTCAACGCTGTAGAGAAGTCTTGTGCAGCAGACGTACCCAATGCCAATTGATTTCTTAGTAGCATACTCTTTCTCCTGAACCAATGCTGTGTAGTGGGTTTCCACTCAGAGCAACCTTATAGGCAAAGTAGAGCTGCCTGCCCTGTTTCTCCACTCATGACAACCTGATAGGCAAAGCAGAGCTGCCTCACAGGTTTCCAAGGCTGTGAACCTGTAAGGAAGCCGACTGCCCTATTTCTCTGCCACAGCCCCACGACATTTTGAGGAGCAGCCAAGCGCTGACCCACTGCACCACCAGGGCCCTTCCCGCTGCTTCGACACAGAGGATGTTCTTGAGCCCTTGAAGCAGAAAGTCCACTATTTGTTATTTCAGTGGTTTCTGTAAAACTAAGTAAAAACCGAAGAAACCATTTACATCATAAAAACGGTCGCCATATGCACGGATGGCAACATTTCCTAGGGAGAAATAATCTGGTCTCAGTAAAACGTAGGGCATTCTTTTCCAAGAAAATATGAAAGTGATTGCAGTCATCTTGATGTGGCCTTTCCCCCTGGCTTCCTGGAAATCATCCTATTTTTCAGAGGTTTCTCTTTGCATTCAGTTCAGGGTCTGTTCAAACTTGGCTGTTTTCCAAAACAAGGAATTGATTGGATGGTGGAAAGAATAATGGATACCGGCTAGTTGATTCAAGGAAAATTGTATGTGCAAAACACTCCAAATACAAAGCTTATTGTAGTGTTTTACTCATCGCCGAATCATATAAACACAGTGCCTGGCTTGTGCAAACAGAGCAGTGTCTGCCAAATACCAGTTCATATTTTCCACTCTAAGAGATTTCCTGAAGATAGAAAATGTTTTCGTATTCTTTGTTTCTGCCTCCTTTGCCGAGCCCAGGGCTTGGAACTCAAACATTTAATAAATGTCTAGACTAGAGTAGTTTTGAATAAAATATGCGATAAATGAGCAATGATTTGAACCCCCTAGCCTCTGGTCCCAGATTTGATCAAAAGTATAACAATATAACCTACTGTGCTATTGTTACACTTGGAGTGATTGATTTTAGTTCTTGACTAAACTAGCTTAGAGGGTTGTCTTGATTTCACAGTGACTGTGGCTGTAATTACTGCATCTATGAATTTCATACTTCTTTTGCTCCAAAAGAAAAATATGGTCGGTTGAAGGAGGAAAACGAAGACCTCTTTAGCAAAAATAATTTACAACAGGTCTTCTTTTTCTCAGCTCTTGTTAGTCCTGCTCATCCGATCATCTCATTGCGACCATGTAGGGCAGAATAGAACTGTCCCGGGGGTTAGCTGAGATTGTGGATCTTCACAGGATTAGAAGCCTCATATTTCTCTCATGAAGGGAGCAGTGGTTTTGAACTGCTCACCTTATAGTTAACAGTGCAACTCATAGCACACTATCCCACCAGGGCCCCTGATCTTCGTGGCAGTGAGTTTGGTTTTGAGTTTACTCATTCAATACCTCATGCTTGATTTTACATCTCACTGCATTTGAAACCCACTTTTATTTATTTTCTTTGTGGTCCAAAGACAAAGAATGAGAGATAGGAACCTTCCAAAGAATGCATTTGCATCTGAATGTTGGAGCCCTTTGGTTAATTGTTCTCTATTCTTGCGCTGTTTGTGGGTGATTTCTAACTGGAGTCCTGGAGACTCAGGGGAAGCTTCCAGAATGACAGCAGCTCTCTGCAGCAGTCCATGTGAGAGGCTGAGAAGTGTCCGCATCAGAAATTTCAACATGAAGATAACGAGGCCGGGCAGGTCAGAAACCAGCCAGCTACACAGAATGACACTTGAGTGTAGTCATGCTTGTTTTTGAAATATAAGAGCTTGAGGCTTCCTTACAGAAATAAAGAGTTTTCGAACATGAGCCTGGAGGTGTTTTGGCTGGTGGCTGCTTTTACATTCAAGGGACTAGCACTGCCGCTCAGCTTGATGGAGCTGAGTGCTAGAGATGAAGACAAAGAAGAGCTGCTTGGAGGGAGGAGGGAGTTACAGTCACAGAAAGGCCCTGATTCTATAAACACATATATATTTCATTTTGGATTTGGGCAATCATTATTTTCTTATTTCTCATCCTTTGCCTTCCTGCCTACATGGAGGCATTCACACACTTTTTATGGGAGGAATGCTAATAGAATATAGATAGTGTTCTTAGACTGTATATTAATAATTAGTCACCATAGGAGTTTGTTACTAGCCGAGGAGAGTATAAATAAACATTTCTCATAGCCATAAGGTTTTTCTTTATCAATCATCTACACTGAAGTCTGGTTTATTTTTTGTGTATATAAATATGTAATTGTGTTTGAGGCTCTTTTCATGCAGCTCAGGTTCTTTGAACATCTTGCGAAATACCGCCATCGGGGCTGCTGCATGTAAACATAGGCACCTTTGCATACCTTGTTTGATTCAGGGAATGCTGGAAATGTACCAGAAATTGATCACAAGTTGTGAAATGCCCAAGATGTGAGATGCATTCCTCGAGCTTCAGACTTTTGTGGAAAACCCATGATAAAATGTAAATGTTAATGTAACTCATAAAGCACATCCATGTGGCCCAGTTGATTCCGAGTTGCCGTGACCTTGTAGGCAGAGTGGACTGTACCAGGGAATTTCCAAGGCTGTTCATCTTCCTGGAAGCAAATTGCCACATCTTGATCCTGAGGAGTGGCTGGTGGCTTTGAGTCATTCACTTTTGATATCAGCCAAATGTCCATCGACTGTGCCACCCCAAACCCCAAAATCACTGCCATTACGTCGATGGTGACTCATCGCAACCCTATAGGACAGGGTAGAATTGTCCCTGTGAGTTCCTAAGGCTTAACTGTTTGATGGGAGTAGCAGCTCCAAAAGCCCCCAATTAAAGAAAAACAAGTTTAGAACTTTGGTTCTTAAGGATTGTAGCCCAACAACTCAGCCCTCTGCCCCACCCCCATAGACCATCAGGACTCCCCAAGGATCCCTCACAGGGGAGTACATTGAAAGAGATGCTTCGCTCTATGCTTTCTCTCTTCTCCCAGCTCAGAGTAATTGTTTAAGCTTAGCAAATTGTTATTTTAGAGAGAAGAGTTTTGCAGTTGCCTCGAGCAGGGACAATGGGTTCGAGGACAGCAACTCTGAAGATGATGCGGGACTGGCCGTGTTTTGTTTTCTTTCTCGGCAGGAGAAAGACGAGGCTTTTCTACTCCTTTAGAGTTCTGGTCTTGGAAACCCACAGGGGCAGTTCTGCACTGTCCTACAGTATCGCCATGGCTTAGAATCAACTCAATAGCAATGAGTTTGTGGGAGAAGGACCCTATCAGGGTGCCTATGGGATGCTGCATTGGCAGGGTTAGCACCACCAAAGGAGAGCCCAGGCCACACAGGAGACAGAGTTGGCGTGCAGTATGTGGATGCAGCCTCAAGAAAGAGATACTCTGCGTTTCCCCCCTGACCTCCGTGACTCAGGACATCCTTTTGCTTTCTTCTATCCTATAATGTGAATGTTCTTAAACCTTTGTGCAATTTTAAGGCTTGCTTCCATCTCTATCAATATTAATCACTAGATATTTATTTATTTGACTCAAGTTGTGTCTGTCGCCATTCCCATTTCTGTCACTCAGTCCTGTTGGTATTATTTTCTTCTTTTTACCCTGATTAGAAGTGGCCCAAAGCAACAGCCAAAGGTAGCAATTTTCACCAAAATCACAAAATGCAATAGATACTCATGGGTAAGGATTTGTAATTAGATGGTGTGGTTGAGAAAACAAATTTTAACACATATCAAGGGTGTCCATTAGGTGTCCTGTCCAAAGGGTCACATGCAAAACTGTCAAGCTGGTTTCCTACAGAGGCATGTTAGCCTTCTTTCTGCCCTCTTATTCCTGTAGTTCTCACTACCTAGATGTAGCTTGGGAAGCCTAGACAACTTTTAAAGATGTTCTGCTTTGAGTTCATTTTTAGTGTGCACTCGTGTCCACACACTCCTTAATAAATTGATTTTGGAAAGAAATGCAAGATTTTTAGTTTCTTCCACCTTTGAAAGCAATAGCTGAATGCAGATTAAGTATCATAAATAGAAAGCTGCAATAGCTTACCCTGCTTAATTAATGAACAGAGAACAATACAGAAGCATCTATATAACTTTCTTCCCTCCGGGTTCATCAGTGCTGCCTGATTGTTTTGTCAAGGAGGGTGTCTTTTATGATGAAGTCACTTGTCAGGTCTGCATTGATATGCAAAGTCCCATTTTATATCTGGAGCAGCTCCGCCATCTGTTACTTGCAGTCTTACAGCAGGAAGTTCAAGAGAATAGCATTTGTAAGGTAAAAATACACCCGCCGTAGCTAGAGCTTCCAACAATTGTCATAATTAAGAAAGCGACCTCTGAGTAAACGCTGATCGCACGTGGTTGACGAGCAGGATGGGAAGGGCAGCAGTGGCGAGGAGAGACAAGATGTGACAACGCTGAAGAACAGGGAGTCGATCTATATCTAGCTCCGCTCTTGTAAAGCCCTTAGAAAATTCTCAGTCTTAAAGTTTACTTTAAGGGAATGTTATGAAGTTAGTGTGATGCTTAGTTAAAAGTTGAGAGTTTGTCTGAAGTCAGGTTTCCATTCATCAATTAATACTCGTCGGAGCCACCAATGAGTGAAGAACCATGTGCTTGAGGTTGTGGACACGTGTTGATGCTTATACCCCACCTGAATAAAGCAAAAAATAACAAAAGTGGATTTCAAAATACCAGAGGCTGTAAAAACTCCATAGAAAACTTCCATTCTCTTTCCATTCCATTTTGCCATGAACTCTTTGAAGCCCCCTCAGGACCAGACACAAGTGCTCTTTGTGGTTGCTCCCTGGTCTCATGCGCTTTCTGCCTTTGATAGGTGCAGTCTCAGCATAGCAGAGGGGTTGGTGGGGTGGGGTGGATGAAAGAATGGAACTGTCCAGGGGGGCTGCTAAGGTAGATACCTACACTTTAGTAAAACATTTTTAATTGACAGAGGAGTGATGCCTAATTATTTTTCTGAAAGCGGGCATTTGGTCAACTAAGTTTGGGAATTGAAGGTATATGTGGCTTCTGCAACTGTAAATCTTGGAGGGAGCAGATGTTTGAACCACCAGCCTTCTGGTTAACAGCCTAGTGCTTACTCGACAGAGCCAACAGGCTATGACTTCCAGTTTGAAATTAATCATAAAAAGGATGAAGCCAAAACTTAATTGGCTCAGTGACCTCAAAGTAAAGTATGTTTGTTAGAGAAACTGTAATATGTGGTTCTGCATAGTTAAAGGAGCTCAAAGAGATTATTGATGAAAGACCATTCAAAGGATGATGAAGTCCAAAAAAATCCCAAACAAAATGTAAATACTGTTTAATGTACCATAATGTCTTTGCAGTGATTTTGGAAAAAATCAATAGAAAAATTCACGAGAGAACAAAAGAACTGCTTAGCACACTTGCAAAAAGAACTATTCTAAGAATGTGCCTACTAAATGGTAGGTTGGTTGAAACTCTGCGCTATGTATATACTCATTATGTTAATATTATTAATACCATTTCTCTTACTCCTCTAAAAATACAGTTATATTTGTGTATTTGCATAATAAAATAAACTTTATTTCAATTTATGTTACCCTATTGAGCCCATTTGTACTGTCAAAGTCTTAAAAAATATATCAAAGTTTGTTATATTGTTTTCTACGATAAATGCAAGAGAACCCTTAGAATTGCCTTTGAAGCAGAGAGACCTTTAAAATTTTTTATTCAGTCAAAATATAACTGTCATTTATTGAATATGTTTTATGTATTTGTTTCTACTGTGCCCCTGTCTTTTGCCATATTGGATGAGAACATTTCATTTCCCCCATGGCACGACATTAGAAAAGAAAGTAGTAAATCTGATCTCAGTCTTTTTCAACTAATTATGAAGGAAAAGAAATCAGCCTTTGTGCCTCTCCTCAGAAATTACAGGAGAAACCATCTCTTGTACATTCATTCATTTTGGTGTGTGTTTACACTTTGTCTAGTATTGTTTATTTATATCATTTGATATCTCTGTTGGTGAGGAATATTGAGTAGATATGGACTGCTAGAAGAATAAATAAGAATAAATTTGTATTAGAAGAGCTACCTGCTAACGGTGCCTTAGAACAAGGATGGAGAGACTTCAGCTCACTTACTTGGGCCTGTTATCAGGGGCTCCGGTTCCTAGAAAAGAACCTCCCACTCAGGAACAGGGCGGGTGGGCCAGCAAAAAAGAGGTAGCTCTTAAATGACCGGATAGACATAGTGACTGCCACAAAGGGGTTCAAGCACAGCAACAATTATGAAGACGGTCCAGGACTTGGTAACGCTGGATTCTGTTGTTCATAGGGATGCTGTGAATCAGAACCAATTTAATTGCCAAATCAGATCAAAATCTCTGCCATAGAGTACATTTCAACTCATAGCGAAATGCTCCTGAAAATCTTTACAGGAAGGAGTAGAAAGCCTCCTCTTTCTTCTGCAGAGAGGCTGGTGGTTTTGAACTGCTAATCTTGTGGCGAGCAGCCCAATGCATAACCCATTCAGCCAAGGCTCAAAGAAACAGCAATGTTGTGTGCCTCCCCCCACCAATAGTTTTATTGTCAAACTATTCACATACCATACAATTCAGTAGTTCAGTCACATCCAGAGCGCTATACAATCATCACCACAAACAGCTTTAGAATGTTTTCTTCAATATTTGACTCATCATTATTAGCTCCTCATTTCTCTCCAACCCCCTATGTCACACCCTCAAGAGACATTAATCCAGTTCCTGTCCTATTGTTAAGTAACCTAATGCCAACTAGCAACAAAAACATCTATGTCATCTTCTTCATTTTCTTCTCTTAAATTATAACTTAAGTAAGATTCTTGACAGTGGTATAATTCCCAACACTCAATAGATATTCGTTGAACTAAGACTCCCTAATAGAATATCACTTTCTGCTTTCTGGATCACAAACTCAAATTATAGTCGAAAACAAAACAAAAAATACTAGTGAAGATGTCCCTCATAGATCTCAAGGTCAATTCACATAAAAGTTCATAAAGACAATGTTCTACATTCTTTTTCGTGAATAGTGACTGAGGACTTAGAAGCTTATGCACAATTATTGGTCTATTCCTGGCCAGAGCAAAGAAACAATTGAGAAAATTTAAGGCATGTGGCAAAAATTAGTCCAAAGGACTAATGGACCTTCACAACCCTGAGACCAGAAGAACTCCAAGGTGCTTGGCTACTACTACCGATATCCCTGAAAAGGATTACATTAGAAGGTCCTAGATACAGTGGGAGAAAAATGTGGGGCAAAACGCAAAATTATAAAAATATCAATGTGTCTTATTTTGCTCAGCATGATTTCCTCCAGTTCTTCTCATGCCGTGATGTGCTTCATACGCTCATCACTGCTTTTTAGCGATGGGTAGTACTCCATTGTATATATGTACCACCGTTTTTTAATCCACTCATCAGTTCATGGATATTTGGGTTGTTTCCATCTCCTTGCAATTGTGAACTGTGCCTCAATGAACAATGGAGCACAGATGTCCGGCCTTGGTTTGTTTCTTGCCTCTTCTGGGTATATGCCCAGTAGGGGGATTGCTGGGTCATATGGTAGCTCGATTTCCATCTATTTTAGATTTTGCCAGATCGATTTCCATAGTGGTTGTACATACCTACAGGTCCACCAGCAGTGGATGAGAGTTCCTTTCTCCCCACAGCCCCTCCAATACTTGTTGCTTTCTGATTTTTTTAATTGGGCTTTGAGGGTGTTAGGTGGTATCTCATAGTTTTTTTAATTTGCATTTCTCTTATGAGTAATGATAGGGAACATTTCCCCATATATTTCTCAGTCATTCAGATTTCTGCCCCTGTGAAACTTCTGTTGATGTCCTTTGCCCACCTCCTCAGTGGACAATTAGTATTTTCTTATTGTAAGCTAGCAAAGTATTATACATTTTAGTATTAAGCCCTTGGTCTAATTTGTCATTGCTAAAGATGTTTTCCCAGTCCATGGGTGCTCTCCTTACTCTCTTGGTGAATTATTTCAATGTGCACAGGTATTTTATGACACAATGGGTGTATGTGTGGATTGTGATTTATTGAAGAGACCTCAATAAAATGATTAAAAGTAAAATCAGAAACACCCAATAAATAAAATATTCTTTTCTAATATATATATATATGAAAGCTGATGGTGCCCGGCTATTAAAAGATACAGCGTCTGGGGTCTTAAAGGCTTGAAGTTAAACAAGAGGCCATCTATCAGAAAAGCAGCAAAGCCCACATGGAAGAAGCACACCAGCCTGTGTGATCATGAAGTGTTGTCAGGAATAGGTATCAGAAGTTCAAAAACAGGCAACACATTGGCATGTAGGAGCATGGACAAAGTGGAGACCATACCCCACCTGTAAGATAATAGGACAGTCCCTCACAGAAAGGCCACACAGAAGGGATGATAAATCTAGGAGCAGTATAACAGCAATGAAACAATTAACTATCCTCTAGTTCTTTAATCTTTTCTCCCCTTATTATTATGGTCTTTGTTTCACCTCATTAACCATGTTAGACCTGTGTACTGTACATTCATTTGTATCATTAAGAGCACTTGATGCATTAAAATCAAAATAGATAACCCTTCAGAAACAGTAAGGGGGGGAATGATATCCTGAGGGTATGGGAAGAAAGGGGTGAGGAGGATGAGGGGAAGGGGGAGCTGATAGCAGTGATGACTGTATAACCCCACTGAGGGGAACCAATAACAGAATTGCAGGTGAACGGATACATTTGATGGTCTTAGATATGGAAAATAATAGTAATAATAATAATATAATAATAAGGGTTCCTGGGGGATAGGGTGGGGGAGGGAAATGATAAAGGGGAGCCAATATCAAAGAGTTCAAGAAAAAAAAGAAAATATCTTGACACTGATGGGGTTAGCATTTGGACAATTATGCTTGATCTAACTGAAATATAGATTGTAACAATATCTGTAATAACTCCATATATATATATCCAGGCTTATTGATCTAACAGAGACTGATGGATCTACTCAACCCACCTGCCCAGAAATCCTTATACCCCAAGATACTCTGGTACTTAGTCAGTCTTCAGGTGTAGAACCTCCCCCTGTGGGTCAACTTTCAGCTGATAGGCCTGTAGAGTTAACAATAACAGGAGGAAATCAACCACAAGTGTTTAAAAGGGCCTCTCAAGGATAAAGCACAGAGGCAGGAATAGATAAAGAATGGCAAAGGGAGTGGGTAAATACAGAAAGAAATTGGAAGAGTACTAAAGGAAGGATGTAAGAAAGAGCTTCAAAATACGAAGAAAAATCCCATTCTCTTTGTTTCAGTTTTCTGTAATGTTTTGAAGTGTCCTCCTATGAATTGTTTAATAGAAAACCAACTTAAACTTTCTCTCAAATTACAATAAAATAGTTTTTCTAAATCCATGAAAATGTCACATTGACATAAAATAATAATAATGTTTTATAAATTATCAGGGCTCATGAGGGAGGAAGGGGAGGGGAGGCAGAGGAAAATGAGGAGCTGATACCAAGGGCTCAAGTAGAAAAAAATGTTTTGAAAATGATGATGGCAACAAATATACAAATGTGCTTAACACAATAGATGGATGTATGGATTGTGATAAGAGTTTTATGAGCCCCCAATAAAATTATTTTTTTTAAATAAACCAAAAAGCATGTCTGTATATGCATTGAAATGATGGGGGAGTTCTATTTATTTCGAGACTCTACAAGTAAAGTTGCTATTTCTATTAAATTTTACTTTAAACTATGTGTCTGTATAGAAATTCTTAGTCCCCCTCTGGCACATGCAGAATGAAAGCTTATATAGACAAGTAGCTTGATCCTATTGGGTGAATTTTTTGTACCCTGTTTTGCATAATACTTTTATAATTAATGTAATTAATTATAATTAACCACCCCCTCTCTGAACTAAACTAGTCAATTCCTTAGCAAGTGGCTCGATTTACATAAGAACTGACATTTTCTGTTAGCGTGGACTGGTTTCCTTCCTGGGCAAAAGTAACTTGGTCCAAAGGACTAGGGCAACTCTAACAAGAACAGCAATAATAACTCCCAGGGAAACACATCCGCAATGGGAATAATCTCCCATGGTGTTGTATTTTTCTCCTCTTTTACTCAAAACTAAGGCCAAAAGCCAGACAAAAAACTAATTTCACTCCAATATATCCTGATAGTATAGAGTAGTTATAACACCCTAAATTTCCCTGTGATTTACCAGTTTACACACACACACACACACACACACACACGGGCACACACACAACTTTTGCATGCGTGGCAAACACTGATCATTTTATTGTCACTATGCTTTTCCTTTTCCAGAATGCCGTGTAATTGGAACCATATGGTACATGGTTTCATACCAGTGTCTTTAACTTTACAGTATACATTCAAGTTTCTTCCATGTCTTTGGTGGATTGATGGCTTCTTTCATCACTAGTTAATAATCCATCATATGGGTGTATCACAGTTTTTTTTCTCAATCACCTTCTCAGGGGTGTTTTGGTCTAGTGTTTGGCAATTATGAATAAAAGTGATACAAATAGCCATGGGCAAATGTGAAGGTGGACATACGTTTTCATCTCATTTGGGTAAATACCTAGTAGCCCAGCTGGTGGATCATATGGTAACACTGTGCTTCGTTTTACAAGAACGTGTCTAATATCTCTCAAAATGGCTGAACCATTTTGCATTCTAACCAGCGTGGTTCTGCATCCTCATTAGTACAAGAAATTCTTAGGTGTTCTTATATTAGCCATTCAGTTAGGTGTGTAGTGGTACTGCATTGCTGCTTTAACTTATACCTCAATAATATCAGATGAACTTTCTTTTTCATATGCTCTCTATGCACACTACCAAAGACACGATGTTTTCAGTGACCTCATATTCATGAGAAAGCTGGACATTGAATAAAGAAGACCTAAGGAGAATTGATGCATTTGGACTGTGGGGCTGGAGAAGACTATTGAAAATACCGTGGACTGCTCAGAGGACAAGCACGTCTACCTTAGAAGTATGGCCAGGGTGCCCCTTCGAGTCAAGGATGACAAGACTTCGTCTTACATAGTTTCGACATGTTGTCGGGGAGAGACCAGTCCCTTTAGGAAGACATGCGATTGGTTGGTAGAGGGCCAGTGAGAAAGAGGAATGCTCTCAAGGAGGTGGACTGACACTCTGGCTGCACTGCAACAGTGGACTCAAACAGAAGAACACTTGCGAGCATGGCCCAGTTCAGGGCATTGTTTCATGCTGCTGTGCATATGGCTGCTGTGAGTTGGAAGGGACTGAATGGCATCTTAACAACGAGCAACCGTTGCCATCTGTTGAGTGAAGTGTCTGTTCAGACTCTTTCATTTAAAGAATTTGCATTGTTTGGTTTATCGTTATTGCATTTTAAGAATTATTTGTATATTTATGAACCCTTTATCAAACATGTGTTTTGCATATACTTTGTCTTCCAGTTTATTTTCCTAGCGCTAGTTTTCTTTTTTAATAAATCATTTTATTGAGGGCTCTTACTTACAGCTCTTACAATAATCCATACATCTTAGCAGTATCTTTCACAGAGCAAAAGTTGTGGATTTTAATGAAATCCAGATTATCTTTTTTATTTTTCATTTATGGATCATGCTTTTGGTGTTAGAAGTTGTATAGTTTTTACATTTCACAATAAGGTTGATAACCTATTTTGAGTTAATTTTTGTGAAAGATATGAAAATTATCCATAGGTTCTTTTTCTTTCTTTTTTTCATTTTTCCCCCTAGAACTATTTGTTGAAAAGCCTATTGCCCTTACTCCTTTTTTCAAAGATCAGTTATGTCTTTTTGTGCATCCTTATTATGGGCTCTCTCTTTGGTTGCCCTGGTCTGTTTGTCTGTTCTGTCACCTTCACCGTCTTCATTCTGATAGCATTACAGGAAAGTTGGGTGGGTAAGGCCGGTCCTCAGATTTATGGTTGGTCATCAGTATTGCATGATCTATTCAGGGTTTGTGCCTTTCCAGATAAACTTTAACATCAATTTTTTGATGTTGTTTTCAGTGAGCATGTGTCCTTGGGCTCTGATCTCCACAAAAGCTTTTCAACCAGTCCCAGCAGCACCCTCCCTCCAACGCGCCAGGGTACCTACGGTGGGGCAAGAAGGCAGTGCATTTACTCTTCCCTGAGGTCGTGAAAGGCACCTGCAGGAGAGTTTCTGGAAGGCAGACTCCTGCCATGGACAAGGACCCCTCTGAACGTATTTCCAAGTGGGGCCTTCCCCTCTTCCCGCGTGAAGCGTGAGGAGCATGTCCCCTGGTGTTCCCACTCAGATGGCCTGTTGCCTTTAAGCTGCTCCGACTTTCTCAGTGTGGAAATGAGAGTGATGCTCCCAAGGCTTTACATGTGAGAATGGAAAACTTCTCTTGATTCTTTTAATGACTATTTTCCTAGCCAAAATAACTAACAACAATAAGAAATAAGTGAAAAACACTGACAAAAATATTCCATTTTCTCAACGTGATGGAAACTGTAGGAGTCAAACTGGATGCCCTGGCTCATGGGCATTGTGTGGGTGTCAGAGGACAACTGGGGGTGCCCAGCGTTAAGAGCGGATTTCTCAGCAGTAGAGCACCAGGCCTTCTTCCTCCAGGATGTCCCCAGGTGCGTTTGAACCACCATCGTCCACTGCACAGTTGGAGCTTCACCGTTCCGACCACCCATGCACTCTCCCGCTTGCTCGTAAAACATTTTGTTGCGTGGGAGGGGTGGTGGTGGAAGGGGGTTGTCCAAAAAAAAAGGAAAAGGAAACATTTTTCTTTGCAATCTGAGCAGGGATT
>NW_022103920.1:34871324-34879401 GCF_000313985.2 Echinops telfairi
TGATGCACCTTTTCTTTACATAAAACTCTCTCTTATACATGAGTTGCTGTGGATTTGTTTCTCCAAAGTACCTAGACTAATACAGGGGCTCATACATCTAAGTGTGAATAGTGCAATTTTGATTCCTAAATCAAAAGCATGACTCTGAAGCTTTGTTTGTTTGTTTGTTTTTAAATGAACTAGGATACTTGGTTAACTCTGTTTTGGTTTTCTCATTTGTTCGTTTAATTTTCCTTTTCCCCTAAAGTAATTAGATGAGTTCGCTTCCAAACTTTGTTAGAAGAGAGGGTATTATGTGCTTAGCACTATTGCTAGCAAATACAAAGGTAGCTGCTATAAATTTAATTTCTATATTACTGAGCTGTCTTTACAATTGTAGCACCAATGAAAGGATGGATTGTTTCTCTCCATTTGTGCAGAAAATTATATGAGCACTAATTCAGTTGCATGAATCTCAAAGCCAAGCTTCTGATAATACCTTTATCATACTAACTATATGGTATTGACAGATGTGCTTCTGGGCATAAAGAACTTTTCTTTTCTTTAGCGTCTAGAAAGTACTTTTCATGTCTATCAGTGTGTCTCTCTCCACATCAAATTGAGCAATAAAAGGCATTACCTTCAAGTCGACATTACTTGTTAAGTCATCTCAGGGAATCCAAGACCACACTCTAGACACGTAAATCTCTCTCGAGGAGATCATATTTATCATGCAACATACTGCTCTTGTTATAACATAGTAAATAAGTGAAGTGATCTAGAAGTGTGGAGATAAATGGAAAACGTTCTACTTACCAGTTAGTAGTTTAATGCTCACGTAGTTTCTTCTTTTCCAGCGTGTTTATTTTTTCCATTATCAGAATGGACTTAATACTGTCCAGGATAACCTGTTTATTCTGATAATTATGTCTTTACATAATTCAGAGTGAGGCTATGTTTGTATTATAACAATGGTCAAATAAGCAAGGATGGATCTTGCAGACTAGTTCATGAGTTTTTAATTTCTATAACTAAAATTCTTGTCAATGAGGGTTACATTGCTTAACACGGACACATGTGCTTTCTATGTTTAGAACTGGAAGAACTGCACTTTACCCCTGATGAAGACAGGTGTTAACATTTATGACATGGACAATATCTTACTCTTAAAAGACAAATCACAGTTTTATTTTGCAAAAGTCAATAAATGAGCTAAACTTTTTCAATTCAAATTCTGCCCTGGGATTTTCTCTAAGAGCTAACTTCCTTCCTTCCTTCCTTCCTTCCTTCCTTCCTTCCTTCCTTCCTTCCCCTCTCTGTCTCTTTATTTCTTTTGCACTTAGGTATTTTTGTGTGGAAGAGATATCAGACTGCCATAGTCAAAGACTCTAAGATCACTTTTGAAAAACTCTAAATGAAAGAGATATTACTTGCTCAATGTTTAAAAACTTTTTGATGAACTCCCTCACTTTTTCTATGAAATTATCATTCAGGCCTATAGAATTTCAAATCCAGCTGTTACATTAATCAGAGCAGTTAATGAGCAATTTCTAGGGAAAGATGGACCTGACGCTATCTGTTCTGAGCTCTCTACAAACCCAAATGGTTTCTCTAGTGATCTTAGAACATTCCTAGGTGGTGCTAAGAGTTTTCACTCCACAGAAAATCTAAACCATAGGTTCGCTGGAGGAAAAGCCTTGCTGTGCGCATCTCAACACAAGGGGTCATCCTGAGTTATAATTGTTTTGACAGCAACTAAGAACAGCAATAGGAGGGACAATGGTCTCAGAAAATGGCGGCTGTGATCTTTCTAGAAGCAGATCTCCAGGTGGTGGGTTCAAAGGGTGAATAGTTTGGAGCTGCCCTGGCTCTTCGGCCGAGGTTGTGTGCAATCCCCAAACGGAAGAAAGCCAACAGGACTCTGCGTCCCTTTGTCTAGTAGTTTACAAATTTCCTACAGGTGGTCCCCAGTTTACAATGGGGGTTCTTTCCAATGACTGTCCTAAATTCATTCTGATATTAATCAAATATCTCTTTTTTGGTATAGTATTATAATTATTGCATTTTATTAGTAGTATCTTCATACATCTGGTCTTTACTTACCTTTAAAGTTTTTATAAGAATGATAACATGGACAAATTATGTACTGCAACATTTGATGTAGAATATATTACTAAAATTAAGATTTACAACAATAAGAAAAATAAACAAAACCCTGGTAATGAATGCAATTCATAAATTGAATACCTGTACTCATAAGAGGCAAATGAAAAAAAGAAAAGAACCAAATGAAGTCCTTGTTGAAGATACAGATTCTTGGGATTTATTTCTTGAATTTTGTATTTAGTCAGTTTGAGATTAGATCAGTGATCTTTATTTTTAACAGATACCTGATATGATTCAAATGCAATCTAACCTAGGTAGCATGTGGGGACCAGTGCCTTATTCTGTAGAGTACCCTGGGGGTTAGGATTTACAATGCTGTGGTAGTTAGGTTTTATGTCAACTTGGGTGGGCAAGGACTCTCCCATGAGATGATCCAGCATAGCAGTTTTGTCAACTCCATAATATGGAATTCTGTGAAGCAGCCAACCACTTGTAGAAGAATAGACTTCCTTCATCTGTTCACTGCACTGATACACGGAGGCAGGTTTCTTTGTATAAGTTGACAGTGTGTCAATATGAGCTCACCTCTACTCCTGGATTTGAATGTGCCATCTGGTACCGTGACCGCTTGTCATATTGCCTGCCCATCCCAGGAGCCATCAGTTGATGACCAATCTTAGAGTCATTGGCTTAGGATCCATCAGCCTGTCGACTTCCTGCTTTACCTTCCTGCTTCCTGGTCATTAGCCCCTGCCAGCTATAGGATACAGGAAAACCTTCAGTTGATGTCTGACGCAGGGACTTGAACCAGACTGGACTTACCCACTTCTACAGCAGTGTAAGTCATTTCTTGATATAAATCGCTTTCTGTATCTATACACATACAGGCTTCAATGGTTTTGCATCTCCAGAGAACCCAGCCTAACACAGCTGCTAACCAGAAGGACAGCAATTCAAATCCACTGGCTGCTCCATGAGAGAGAGACAAGCCTATCTGCTCCCACAAAGACTACAGTCTCTGAAATCCGAAACAGTGTCTCTGAGTCTGTTGACTCCGTGGCAATAAGTTCGGTTTGGGGTTCTAACCTGTTTCTTTTTTCATGTTTCATTCATGCCCGTCAAGTTGATGTATATGATTAGATAGCAAAACCACTCCTGTTTAACAGATCTCAAGCCACCTCAGTATTTAGAGTCCATTTTAGCAAACTGATCAGATTTGGAACAAGTACTGCCAGGGGCTCCTTAGAGGCAAGGATGGCAAGGATTTGGCTTACATACTTTAGACATATTGTCAGAAGAGACCAGTCCTTGGAGAAGGACATCATGCTTGGTCAAGTAGAGGGGGAATGAAAAAGAGGAAGATTGCCCAAGAGACAGATTGACACAGCGGCTGCAACAATGGGTCCCAGGAGAGGAACAGCTGTGAGGACGGGGCAGGAGCAGGCAGTGTCTGATTCTCCTGTGCATATAGTTGCCAAGGGCGAGAATCAACTTGATGGCCCCTAACAACAATAACAACAACAAACTACTGTGTTTAAACAGAGATAGGAGAAAGATGTTCATTTGCATTTCTTTTACTATGCAAAGGCAACAGTACATTGACAGAGAACTGCCAGAAGTTCAGGCCCAGTTCAGAAGAGGGGAACCAAAGGCTATCGTTGCTGATGTCAGGTGGATCTTGGTTCATAGCAGAGAGTACCAGAATGATGTTTACTTGTGTTTCACTGACTATGCAGAGGCATTGCACTGTGTGCACCATAATACAATGTGGATATCCTTGAGAAGAATGAGAACTCCAGAACACTTCATTGTTCGCATGTAAAACATGTACATGGATCAAGAGGCAATTGCGCGAACCGAACAAAGGAATACTGCCCAGCTTAAAACCAGGAAAGGCTTGCATCAAGGCTATCTCCTCTCACCATCTTTGTTCAAGTTTGATGCTGAGCAAATCATCAGAGAAACTGGATGATCTGAAGAAGAGTGCGGCATCAGAATTGGAGGAAGGCATTAATAACTGTGGATGTGGATGACACAAGCTTGCTTGCTGAAAGTGAGGAGGAATTGAAGCACTTGCTAATGAAGATCCAGGATTATAACCTTCAGTGTGGATTACAACTCGATGTAAGGGTGACCAAAAGCCTCACAACTGGGCCATTAGGTAACATCCTGATACATGGAGAAAAGGTTGAACCTGTCAAGGATTTTGTCTTACTTTGATCCACAATCGTTGCTTATGGAAACAGCAGTTAATAGATTGAAAGATGTATTGCATTAGGTAAATGTGCTGCATAAGACCTCTCTAGTTTATTGAAAAGCAAGGATAATACTTTGAGGACTAAACTGTGTCTGACCCAAGCCATGATATTCGCCACTCATCATATGCATGTGAAAGTTGGACATTGAATAAGGAAGGCTACGGGAGAATTGATGCATTTGGATTGTGGTGCTCGGGAAGAATATTGATAGTACCAGGGACTGCTAAAAGGAAGAAGTGCTTCTTAAAGGCAAGGATGGCAAGACTTCATCTTCCATATTTTGGACATGTTGTCAGGAGAGACCAGTCCCTGGAGAAGGACATCAAGTTTGGTAAAGTGAGTGGGAAGAAGGCCCTTGACGAGATGGAGTGACACAGAGGCTCATCAATGGTTTCTGGCATAGGAACAATTGTGAGGATGGCACAAGAGCAGGCAGTGTGTCATTGGGTTGCACAATGGATTGCTATGGGCCAGAGCCAACTCAATGTCACCCAACAACAGCAACAACAACATAATGCAAAGACATTTTTCTGTGTGGATCATAACAAACTATGAATAACTTGGCGGAAATGGGAACTCCAGAACAGTCCATTGTCCTCATGCAGAATCTGAACACAGGCCAGGAAAAAGTTGTTCAAATAGTACAAAGGTAAACGATGTGGCTTTTAATCAGAAAACATGAGCATCAAGTTGTAGCCTTTCATCAGACCAGTCAAAATGAATGTTGAACAAACACTCCAAGGAGCTGCAATGTATGAAGACGATTAGAGTAAGGCTCCTTAACAACCTATAATATTCAGATGACACAACATTGTTCTCTAAAAGCCAAAAGGACTTGACGTACTTACTGAACTTGATGTACCCACATCAATTTCAGCCTTCAGTATGGTTTACAATTCAATATAGAGAAAGCACAAATGCTCACAAATTGGACCAATAAGCAACATCAAGATAAATGGAGAAAACTTTGACGTTGTCAAGGATTTCCTTTTACTTGACTGAGGTGGGACTGACCCAAGCCATGGAATTTTCAGTCACCTCATTTGCACAGGAAAGCTGACAATGAATAAGGAAGACCATAGAAAGATGAGTACCTTTGTACTGTCATGTTGGCGAGAAATATGTTATATATACTATGGACTGCCAGAAGAAGGAATCAATCTGTCTTGAAACAAGTATAGTCAGAATAACACCTTTGAAGTGAGGATAAACAGATATCCTCTCACCTATTTGGAGGTTATCAGGTTATCAGGAGGAACCAGTTTCTTGGTGAAGGATCAGTGAAAGAGAGGAATACCCCCAATAAGATGGTGTGATGGAGTTGCTGCAATGATGACCACACACATAGCAGCAGTTGTGGAGATGGCCCAGGACAGGCGCTAATTTGGATCTGTTGTATTGAGGGTAGTTGTTAGTTAGACAGCACCTAAAAACAACATTACTTAATGGCCCTGGTTTTGAGCTAAGGCTCTCTGGTGGTGCTGTGGGTTACACAGGGTTAAACATAAACAGCATGGCCAGTGGTTTAAAACACTCCATCAGTTCCGGGGAGAAGACCAGTGTGTTAGTCTGGGTAGACTAGAGAAACAAATCCGTAGACACTCATATGTGTATAAGAAAGAGCTTTATATACAATAGCAATTGAATATTGAGGAAACACCCCAGCCCGGTCCAGATCAAATTCATAAGTCCAATATTAGTCCATATGTACAATACCAATCAATAAGGTCCTCTTCAGACTCACGAAACATATGCAATGATGCCGAATGCAAGAAGATCACAGGCCAGTGAGTTGGAAGTATTCTGGGTCCAGTGGCTTTGTAAGCATCTCAGTGCTGGCAGGGGTCTCTATGTGGCTTCTCCAGCTCCAGAGGTTTGGTTACATCGAGGTAGGTCCATGTGGCTTCTCTAGCTCCTAGGGTGTAGCACCATGTGTCTTGTCAGTAGAGCATCTCCAAGGGAGTGAGCATGGTCAGTAGAGTCTGCAAGGGAGTGAGCCAAGAGAGAGAAGTGTCTCTAGCCTCCAAGGAAGAGATCCAGGAATTTACAGAATTCTCAGGAGAAAACCATGCCCACACATAGGCTTCATTGACTATTATCTGATTGACAGATTAGACTCCACCCCTTCATTCTTAATCCTCTCAAGTCCCAAATTGACACCAGATTATGTAACTATCACAACAAAGCTGTCTGCTCTCAGAAAGACTGTCTCAGAAACGTTGTGTAGGGTTCCCTGAGTAGGGATGCACTAAGTGACAGAGGACATGGTTTGGTCTTTCTTTGTTCCATTCTTTGTTAATTAATTGGTAACATGTAAATGTTCATTAAAGTCACATGTTGGTTATTGTAACACATACGCACACATACAGAGATAAAGTGGGACAAGCTCCCTTTTCCAAATCAATTTCTCTGATGTGCTTGAATGATTGGACATGTCGGATCTTGCTAGCTGCTTAAGACAGTTACATAATATTTTATCTTTCATGAGAGAATGCCTGATTTTCCCTTTTCATGATTTTGTATCCGATAAAATAATGTCACTTCCACTATGCATCACCAGGTTTATGGAAGGCTGCTATCGATTTGCTCAGATATTGGGGTGCATGTTCTGGGTGACTGATTTTGCTTCTAGAGAAGTACTTTTCTTCCACTCTGGGAAATGGCAGCACTTGCCCTTAACGAAGTATATCTTTTCCTTTTTAACACTTACACATACTTTTAACTGAGCTCCCAGGACACCCATTGGTTTAACAGAGATTAGACAAAGTCTATTAATCTGTTTTTTTACCCCTGGAATCACATTTTAACAGACTTGATGATGAGTATTTTAAGTGGTGGATTTGGTAGTATTTTTACTGAGCGTTCTATCAATGGAATGATTTTGAAAGGGAGTAAATTAAGTCAGACAAACAGAGGAACTTTAGTGGGTGATGTGGTGGGCTCTTAGCCAGAAGGTTAGCAGCTGCTGACCTTTGAAGTCAGTAGCTGCTCAGTGGGAGATAAGTAAGGCTTTCTACTCCTTTAAGGATTCCCAATCTCGGAACCCCTCTGTCCAATGGGTTGCTATGAATCAGAATCATGAACTGGTTGGTGGTGAGGTTGGTTTTTTTTTCTTCAAAAAAATGGACAAATGGACAAATAACAACTAATACAATTTACAGAAGAACTACAAATGCCTTTTCTAGTATGTAAAATTTTTTAATTTATACAAAGTAGTGGTTGCTGCTGCTCTTCTTGTTGTTTGTTGTGCCATCAAGTTGGCTCTAACCCATAACTACCTTGTGCACAACAGACAAAAGACAGCATGCTCCTTCGACATCCTCACAATTGTGCCCTTGCTTGAGCCCATTGTTGCAGGTCTCTGCCAGTCCATCTCATTGATGGCTTTTGTTTTTGAGTGGTGCACTGGCTGAAGTGCTTTATTGCTGTGCAGGAGGCCAGCCATCTGACCTACCAGCCGTTCTATGGGTGAAAGATGCTACACTATAAAAATTTACAGCTTTGGAATCTCCATGAGCCACTTCTACTCTGTTCTGTGGGGTCAATCTGACTCAGAAAAACTCAACAGTCATGGATTTTGTTTTGTATTGTTTTACATTAAAACAGAAAAATAGTTGGAGCAGCGAATAAACGGCTAAAACCTTATAAGTGTAATGAAGGAAACAAATAGAGAATTTACATATTTTCAAAACTTTCTTTGAACTTTATTTTACTTTCAGGAGACAGTTTTTGAT
>NW_022103920.1:34879970-34881037 GCF_000313985.2 Echinops telfairi
GGGTATCTCTGCCAGGGAGACTTCTGGTGGCAGGACCTCTTCTCTCTTTGTCAGCAAACTCAACATCAGTAAAGCCAGTAGAAGGTCGGCCTCTTTTTGTTGGTCTATTATCTTTTCCTTCAAGAAGAAGAGCTTCGGTGATGCTCATTTTGAACTCTTGCAGACTTTGAATGTTTTTTGGTAACTGAAGGCTCTCACAATCTCTCTGATAAAGTAGCCAAGAGTTCACAACAATCACATCTATAAAATAATCTGTGGTAATATTTTTTCGATCTGCTGTGAATTCTGTACAGTGCAATTAGTGAGTCTATCAAATCGACACCTCCCATGAGCTGATTGTAGGTTTTCACAATAGCGGGGCAATCGATTGAGATGGTTTGTTTGGTCTTTTTGTCATACCCCTTACAGTTGGCCTTTGGTTCTGCCAAGGCAAAAGTTGACATCAGGTTTACAACTCTATTATCTGCCCGTTCCACTACACATACTTCAGTATCGTCAACTAGAGCAGTCACTTCTTGATGGGACCCTTTGCCTCTTTTCATCAAATCTTTGTCCTTGATTAGTGGGATGCCAGGCAAACGATTGATTCTAACAGTTCCTAAGATAAATATGTTTTTCTTTGCTAAAGTTGCCATCAAAGGAAGTGACGTAAACTAATTATCACAATATAATAAATGGTTCAATCCAACAGGAATTTGTTGGGCCAATTTCAGTACTACATTTGAACTAGCTCCCAAGTCAGGTTCTCCTAATACTCGTTCAATTTTCTCTGAATATATAAAAAAATCCTACATGATGCCTTTGTCATTGCAAAGAACAAACCATTTGCACCCCCACTTGTGCGGTTTCATGGGTATATAATGTTTTATGCTTGATCTACCTTTGAGTGGAACTATCTGTTCATCCACACATAGCATTTGGGGCACTGGTATTTCCAGAAACTTTTTTGGTAAATGGTCTATCAAAGGCCAGATCCCTTGAGGTAAGGGAATTTGTGAATTATCATTGAAGTGAATCTTGGACTTTATATCTTCCCATCTACCTCTACTTATTACTTCTGATACAAT
>NW_022103920.1:34881754-34883606 GCF_000313985.2 Echinops telfairi
GCAGAAATCGATAATAAATATAATTTTTTATGAGTATTAAACCTTTGACATAAAAACTAAAGTTTTATGAACATATACAAAAAATATCAACACTAAAACTTCACTAGATTGAAAATTATCGTAAAATGCACTGAACGCGAACGACCACTTAACCTCAAACGCACAATCGGTCAAAACATGTGCCGCTATTCAAGCATTTTGCAGCTAAATTGCAGCTAAAATGACTAGCGGTATACACTTGTACTGGTAAAGTGCGACGATTTCGTTGACATCGTCGTCGGCTCCAAAAGCTTTATAATTTCGGTACCAGATACGTTTTAATTAAATGCTATGAAAACATCGTGCTCGGCGTTATAGGGTTAGGTAAAATTTGTGAGATTACCCAGATAGGTACCTATATAAATCAAGATGTAGATTGACAAGTGTATGGCTAATTTTAATTTCTGGAGTGGCATATCTAATTCAAGTATTGTGAGACTGATCATAGTAATCAAAGAAAGGTGAGATGTGTTTAGAAAATGAGCCTTGGCAGACAGGAAAGACACAGGAGGGACAAGTTTTAGATTAAGGAAATAGAAATGCCATTCAAGTTGAATAAATTCACAAAAAGATACATGTTCTCAGTTAGGATCATAAGAATGAACCCTCTTCCTTTGCACTGTCTGCTTCTGCCCCAAATGATTCTAATCATGGAATCAGAAGCAAAGCCCTGACAAAACAGTTGACATCCACAGGGTTAAACAATGTGCATTGTAAGTAAGACCAGAATATCCAATTTCTGATAGAAAGTAAGACCAGAATATCCAATTTCTGATAGAGAGCTTACCTTGCACTACTGTCCCACAATAGGCTATTATTCCTATTATCCTAATAGGTTAGTCCTATAGAAATGAGAAGTGCATTTAAGATGATATGCTTTTGATTGCCTATCAGTTATTTTATTTATAATGCAGTGTCTTATTTTTTGTGCAGAAGCTTTAATAATAATTTAGAATACAATTGCACTTAGATTCTTTATCATGGTATATTTATTCATAGTATATATTGTCTTCTAGTGTATATTCTTAAATTGACTAAATGTTTTGGATTGTCCTTATCTTAGCGTGAATTCTTTAATTGTGATGGAACAGGTATCAAAATACCTGTTTATGGGTTTCATTGTTAATATGGGATTGGGAATATGACAATGTGTTCTGGGTGGGTGGGCAGGAAGCTATAACTATAGAAATCTCATTTGTTTAATTTTTTTCTTTATTCAAGAGCAAATGTGTTTATTTTATACTTCGGATGGATTAGACACAGCCTGTGGTTAGTTGTTAAGTGCCATCAAGTTGGTTCCAACTCATAACAACACTACACACAATAGTACGAGGCACAGTGTGCTCACAATTGCTCTGTTTGAACCCATTCTTGAAGCCACTGTGTCAACCCACCTTGTTGAGAACCTTCCTCGTTTTGCTGCCCACATGCTTTACCAAGTACGATGTCCTCTACGAAGGACTAGTATCTCCTGGTACCATGAGACGAAGTCTCACTATCCTTGCCACTAAAAAGCATGCTAGTTATACTTCAAAACAGATTTGTTTGTTCTTTTGACCATCCATGGTACTTTTATCCATGTTTTCTTGTATTTAGGCAGAATCTAGATACTAGAAATACAAAACTGTTTGTGGATGTCACTGACTTTAAGGAAAATCTAGTTGTAGGGGACAGAAATAAGTAAACTGAAAAGTACTAGAGTCTCGTTACTTAATCAACCATTTCATTGCAAGGTCATGGTCTGATTTGAGATCTGATCACTTGATGAAACCATTTCTCAAAACCAGAAAAGAACTAAAAGTCTATACCATAG
>NW_022103920.1:34884487-34949751 GCF_000313985.2 Echinops telfairi
CCATCAAAAATTGAAATGTAAGTGTAATTGTGCTAAAAGGAAATGTAGTCTATGTTATTTATTTCTAAAATGTATGGTACAACTATTACATAGGGGTAGAGTAATTGAGTGACTGCACTTAAAATGCATATGCACTTAACCCGAGTAACAATAGTGAAATTTATATTTGGGGCTTATTTATTGCTTAATTTCCCAAGCCCCAATTGCTGCAAAGTGATATGATGATAGGCAAAATGTTGTTCTTATTGCTTCCTTTTGCCGTGAGTAACAGTCTTTTTTCTCTGACCATGAGACCTCAAATTTTTGCACGTCTCTATATAACTAACTCTGTGTACATATATAGAGATGCTCCTGTGGGTGTCTGAGGTTGTACATCTTAATGGGAACAGAAAGCCTTATCTTTGTCCAGTGGGGCTTACGGTGGGTTCCAATTGCTGACCTTGCACTTAGCAGCCCAACCTGTAACTCACCGTGCCATCAGGTGCATGGGATCCCCACGAGGAGAAGTCATTTTTTGTCAGCTAACAACAAGTGTGTGTGTGTGTGTGTGTGTGTGTGTGTGTAAAATGTGATAGCCTAAAGTTAATGTTAACTTGCAAGAAAGGTAAACTCTCAGACTCATCAATTCCATTTGTAACCATTTCCTCACAACATGATAGATATTTTCAAAATGTCCAGCAAGAGAGAATTAATTGGTAGACAGTGGATGGTCTTTTATACTATAGCCTCAGGAGTCAGATAATTTTCCTTTTTCTAATGTTCAAGCACTCACAAAAATCTCTCCAGGGGGCATAAAATAGACCCCAACTATTGATGTGGTAGTCAGAAGGATCTGGAAGAGGATGTAAGACCAGAAATACTGCCAGACGATCTTGGAGAATCTAATCTACCAAATGTATCAATACAAATTTAATCTGTGTCATTTATCAGCCTATTGATCAGCGTTTAGCTTTCCCGTCATTGTTTCAGCCTGTGATTCCTTAAAACTCAAAATGTTAAGCCAGAGACTCTTGTACCATGACTGTATGTCCTAGTCCAATGTTAGGGAGTGAATGAGAGGGAAAGAGGGAGGGAGGCAAGGATGGCAGGGGAGACAAAATGAGGATGATTTACTAAGGTAACCTTTACTCAGTATCAAATGCAATTGGTTGCTCCCTCTTGCAGAACAATCTTCTACGTTTCCTCGCAGACAACTGGTCTCCGGACAAGGAAGGGAGACTAGCCTAGCTACTGATGAACTGCTACCTCCCACTTGCCCAGGTTTGCCTAGGGAGTGTTAGTCCTTCTCTGCATCCCGCCTCTTCTCTGCTCGGCACGCCCACTTCTATACCACACTTAGTAAATCCAAAGTGGCTTATAAGAGGGGGCTGTTCCTTTTCTTTAAAAAAATCATCATCTAAGGGAGCCCTAATAACTTCATGGACTGCTCTTCCTTGAAGGGTCACTTTGAATCAGAATTGACTAGATGACAACGGAGGATTTTAAAAATCTTGTATTTTGCTACAAAGCTCCTCTATCTACATATGTCTTTGTGCACTTGAAAATACCTTTTCCTAAAAGTAAATTGAAGAATTAAAATATGAAAATGATTGAACATACATATTTTAATACTTTTTGTCTCTTGAAATCCATTCATAGATTTCCCTTCATAATACTTAGATCCCTTTATACTCTGACGAGGTACCGCAAAGTGAACTTAACCTCAAACTACACCTAAGTAATGTCTTAATTCTTGGCCATCAGTATATGAAAGAAAAATATTGTTTGGTTTTCCTAGTTTCTGTTGCTTGGATTTTTGGAGGGGAGAGTATGACCCTCTTTCCAATGGCTTATTAATCATCTTCATTTATCCTTTGGTATTTAAAAAAAGTAATTGAGGTTACCTTATTTTTTTCTTGCTTATGTAGATTTTAGCTTGCTATGTAGATTGAGTAAGTAATCTTTTACTTGCAAATATATTCAGTTTTTGTCTTTTAATTTTATTTTTCATCTCTTTAGCAAACAGGCTGAATGTCTTATAGTTTTTTGATTTATAGTTTCTGGTTTTTCAATATTTAATTTCATATTTATTTTTATTTGATTTTCTAACTGGTTCTAGTGGATGCATATTGTCTTTTTCTGATTTTATTTGCTGAGGAGGGTTTATACCATCTGGGTATATTTTAGTTTTCTAATTGATTCTCTTTGAATCTCATTATTTTCCACATACATTTTTATGTGTGCATATTGAATTTTTTAAAAATTATTTTTATTTTTTTCTATGAACCTTTTTATGACCACCAAAAATATACATTTTAATTTTCAAATTGTTTCACTTATGCAGCATAATCTAAAACTGGACCTCTCAAGTCGTATATATTTTTTTAACATTTATAAAAATGCTGGGATAATCATCTTCATAAATTAATCTTTTCCACATTTTTAGTAATTACCCAGAGCATATTACTAGAGATGCAATTTGAGAGTTAAAAATAGGAACATTTCTAAAGCTCATCATGCATATTGTAATATTGTCAAATTTCTTCCCCCCAAAAGAATTGATTTATTATTCTGGATAGATTTCATTTTCTTGTTACAAGTTCTGGAATAACGATTCCTTAAATGAACATAATCCTGGTGGCAGTCTATGGATGTGTCTGTGCTTCTCAGGTTGTTCACTAGTCTCTTTTCGCATTTTCTTCATTCCTCTAAGTACATATTTATTTCTAATACATCATAATTATTTAATAAATTACTGTATTTCTTGAAAGCAGGACATAAGACGTACTGATCTTTGCATCGCTCTCCTCATTAAACCTTGTAAACTATAGATATTTAAAAAAATACTTATTGAATGACTACTAAGTAAATAAATGATTGCTTTGTAAATACATTTCCAAGTGTGCACTGGGAATCCAAAGGCCCCTATTCAGTAATATGTTGGCCTAGCAGTGCCATCCAACATTGGAAGTGTGCTTCTCCGCTTAAACCCATCCCACAGTGCGACCTTTGTCTCGGTACTACGTCTTAGGGTGGAATATACAATCTTACAGGCCAGCAGGAGCTAACTCATTCTTTCTTACCCAGATGTACCGCGCCTCACTTTCCCCCAAGACACCAGACCTCACTTGTCTCCTCTGTCTTGGAAATTCTTTCCTTTGCTATTGGCTAGCTCTGCTTTCCTCCAACTGCAGGTATAAACGTGGGTATCGCTTTCTGAATGTGTGAAAGGTGCCGTCTTCATCCATTACCCATAGCAACAGGAGTAAAGAGGGATGAGTTGTGTGCATATGAATGTGTATCAAGGTGGCAGACTTCAGAGTGAAGTTTTCACAAAGATCCCCATATTATGCAAATGAAAGGACATGAATTCAATACTTCGGACTCCAAACCCCATGCTATTCTCACTAGATTATCATCCTTTTGTCCCTTCTTTTTTTTAATTTGGAGCTTCATTTATTCTTTATCTGGACCTCATTCAAATCTCATTTCTTTACTGTTAGCTCACATTGGTGCCTCAATACATTTTACAGTGTGTATTATAGTGTGTGTGGCTGTGTGACAGGAATCCTAGTGGCTGCTCACTAAAGGTCAGCTGTTCAAACCCACCAGCTGCTCTGCAGAAGAAAGTTGAAGTTTACGTATTTATGCTCTAGTACATATTTCGTCTCAGAACCCTACAGAACAGTTCTCCTCTGCCCTCGGGTTGGCGTGAGTCAGAATCAGTTCTATGGTAGTGGGGTTTGGATTTCATTTTAATGTGCATGAGGAGCGATGGTGGTTCAGATGTAGGATCCTCACTTTCCTGTGGGAAACCCAGGTTTGATTCCCAGCCAGTGCACCTCACCACTACCACCCGTTTGTCCTATGGACAGTGACCATCATAGTGTCGCTACGATGCTGAGCAGGACTCCGTGGAACTTTCAGACTCCGATAGACTAGGAAGAAACCGTGGCTCTGTCTGACCACCAGCCTATGAAACCCTGTAGAATGCAATGGTCTGATCAGCACCCAGTCGGGAATGGGCGCCATTGTGTTCTTTCTACCAGGCTCACCAGGATAAGGGACCAACTCAGTAACAGCTGACAACAATGTCCGTGCTTAGCTGTCCTGTGTCTATGCAGACACTAGGCTTTGTGCTCCGCTAAAAAGAGGGACTTTGGATACTTTGTCAAAGTGTCAGAGACAGAGTTGCTTAACAAGCATGAAGGAAGGCGGGACCCGCTTGAGAGGGGTGTTTTCTTGTTCTCTCTGTGCCTCACCACACATTCCTGTACTGAGCCAATACATAGAAGAGTAAGTGGCAAATTTGGGCTAGTCCCAAATTTATCACCATCAAATTGAGACTATTTGGTGTAAATTTCCATGTCACAAATGAATAATAGAAAATGTTTGAAGTTGAAATGAAGCGTTTCTTTCCTTACCTTAGGAATGTCTTCATGACGCCTTGTAAGGGCAGTTATTAAATCCTTTGCTTAAGACCTTTACTATAAAGTCCCAACTACATGCAGCATTATTAAAAGTCCTGCTCACTAGCTCCCTTGTTTTTTTGTTGTGATGGTCATTAGTTCTCATAAACGCCGAGTTTTACAACCACCAGCCAAAGCTGTACAGGGTATCTTGGGTAATGCAATAATAACCCTGCATTTTATCTCAGAATTTTTTATCTGATTCAATATAGCTAATTTAGTTTTCCTAAGCTCTGGTTCTAAATCTAATTAAGGGATCTTAAATTGCTCAATTTCCATTTGGGTAGCCTGGTTTGCCCATAATTTTCAGGTTTCAAGACTTATCTAATGAATTTCTTCCATTGCTGTTCTGCAATTAAGCTTCTCTTCCATTAAGCTCTGTCAGGTTTAGTCAGGAGGCAGCCAGCTAACCAACCAGGTCCATTAATTAAGAGAAAAGGGTTTCTAAGAAAATCTCTTTGTATACAAGGTGATTTTTACAAATGCAGTACATGTACCTTTTCTCAGCCTAACAGGCTTGGGGTGTTTTGAAGACTCTTCTTCTTCCTCATTCTTTGACCTTCCTATTCTCTCATAATTGCTGCTCTCCCCTCCCACATGCACGTCAGAAAACGGTGACCTATAGAATAAGTAGTCATAAGACAGAGCCAGGGGCAGCAAGAAGATGGCATTTGGTTTGCCCTTTAGCATCAGAGTGCAGTCACATGTGTCAACCCAGGCCTTTCGAGTTAACTATATCTCTTGCATGGTGCAATCTGCCTCTGTTGTCATGTGGCCTGTGGACCTGAACTCAAGCCTCCATTTCAGAGGCTGTGATGTGAGCGCGCGCCATCTGGTCAAGCTGGCCCCGCGTGCAAAGAGGTTTGGAGTCTTGGTGCAGAGGCGCTCACTATGTTCAGTGAGTGTCTCATGATTTGCTATTCTAGCCAAATAAACAGAAATAAATTATGGAACTTATTTTTTTCCTGTTCTCCCCGTTCAGTTGACACAAGAGGAAAGGGGGAGAAATTCCCGTAAAGAATTAGACAAGTGTTGGAGAAGCTGCTGCGTTCATCCCGCATAACCGGTCCTGCATATGTTCTCAATTGTAATCGTTTGGGACTCGGGATTGATAGTGATATTCGGTGTGTTTCTGCTCCTCCGTTTTTCAGGACTCGGTTTTCATACTAAGTGCTTTAATGTGTTTCTCCTCTGCTAATGCATCACTTGAGGCCATACCGTTCAAAGCCTTGAGCAGACTTCATGAATTTGAGATTTATTGGCCCGGTGTTTAATTTTTCTAAGACAGATTTAGGTTTGTACCCTTTTGAAAACCATGCCATTGGGAGGCAAATTATTCTAAATATCACATTTGTTCTTAGACAATCGGATAATATACTCCTTCTTCTTTACAGTTACTTTTACAAATGGGGTAAGCACCTTTTATACGACAATTCCAGATATAATCCAACATGCACTCAGTAGCTCTCACCTAAAATTTAATTTTCCCCTAAGTCCCCTGTTCTTAAAATATACTTCAAGCAGTGGTATTTCAATATTTGTTAATTTCATAATACATCCATTGAAGTTCTATAAAATCTGATTTTAAACTGAGTGCAAATGACAAATCTATCATGACACAAGAAAGGCAGGAAGCTGTGAAGCAAGCGTGAACATAATCATGTGGGATTCGGTGTCTACACTTTAATTAAACCGGATGATGCTAGATTAGCCTTACACGTTTTTAAAAAATAAGTACCTACAAAAAGTGAGCCTGCTTTACAGCCTATCTTTGATTTTCATTCATCGTTCTTACATTCCACACCTTAAAAATAAAAGCTATTTTTTCTTCTTCTTACCAGTTGTTTATATATTGACAGAATTGTCAGTTAAAAATCTAGAGCAAATGTTCTATTCAAAAGTGTGCATTAGATGTGTATGTTTGATAACTCATATGATATTACAGAGGCACTTGGAAAACCTAAGTGTCATTGTTCTTATAATAATGCTATTTTTTCCAGTTTATTAGAGGAATTCTTGAATTAAGTAAACACAAGTAATACTATATTGGCTTAAAATAATATTTTTTCATATTTTAATCTAGGCACTTGCTATAATGTATTACCAAGATTTTAAAAATCTATAAGTTAACACTTTTTATGACACTAAATAGTTTTAAATATTTTATGAAAGAAATTTTTAGCATTTGTGAATATTTGGGCGTCGAGGTCTGGGGTTCTCCTGTGCTAGGACACTAGGGTCTGAAAAGCCTGCAGCTGAGGCCGTGGCTAAGGAGAGCCTTTCTAGTGGGAGCCGCGGTCTCTGGAGATAGCTGGCCACCTAAACGTGCAGCCCATCAGAAAGTAAGCCAAGGAATAAATATCTCAACTTCAAGTGCGATACTTTGTCATTGGTTTTTATTAGCCTCCCATAGCCTAAAACAAAATAAAAATACGTTAAAATAAAACAAAATAAAAAAACTAGTGGAGTAACTCTGGAGAAAGGTAATTCTTGCTACTCCCATGAAGGGTTACAGTCTCAAAAGCCCACAGGGGCAGTTCTGCCCTGTCCTACAGGGTCATCAAAAGTCCTCATCAATTCAGTAGCAGTGAATTAGTTAGTAGAGTTATTATTAAAAGGTATCATAAGCTCTAAACCAGAGAATACTTTTTATTAAGTGAATCTTCATTTCCCAATTTATCTTTTGTGAAAGTCTGGATTATCTTATATTATTAACATGGCTTAAGTAAAAGGATTGAAGGGTCAAGCGATAGTACTGAAATGAGTTGTTAAACTAAATAGACTTGATCCCTGAAGAATTAAATGATATTGATTGTGTTTTTATGTGACTCATGTTAATCAGAATATCCAGTAGATCAGAAGTGTTCAATATTCAGGGCTAAATGTAAGGTCAGCAGTTCAAAACTACTAACCACTGCCAAGCGGGAGAAAGAGGAGGCTTTCTGTTCCCTTAAAGATTGACAGTCTCAGAGATCCACAGAGGGCAGTGCTGCTCTGTCTACAGGATCATTATGAGTCATTATCTACTAGATGCCAGTGAATAGTTTGTTTTTTAAATACCCAGGAAGCAAGGAACCCTGGTGACCCAGTGGTAAAGCAATCATCTTCCAACAAGAAGGTTGGTGGTTCTAACCCACTAGCTATTCCATGGGTAAAAGATGTAGCGGTTAGCATTTGTAAAGATTTACAACCTTGGAGACCCTATGGGGCAGTTCTACTCTATCCTATAGGATTCAATGTGAGTCAGAATCAATTTGCTGGCAGTGGGCTTTGACAGTCCAAGTAAATCCCTACAGGCATATATATATATATATATATATATATATATATATATAAATTTTTAAAAATGACATGATTTCACCTGATCTTCTCCATTTTCGTCTTCCTTTGAAACCAGTGTGGATACTTATTTGTTGCATGATTTTCCTTCACTGTGTTCAGAATAAGAATACACCTAAGGTTTTTGCATTTTCCATACCCTTATTCCTTTATTTCTCCCTCCCTCCCTGCCTCCCTTCTTTGGTCCCTTTCTGATTTCTTTCCTTCCTTTCCTAAACTGAAATCATTCTATACACATATTATGTATCTTGCTTCTTTTTATACAGTTTATCATGGACATTTCCATGGGACATTTATCTACAGATTTGATCCATTCTTCTTGATGGCTGTGTGATATCCATAATATGGATAGATCAAACTTTATTCACTCATCTCTCGAAAAACATTCTGGTTATTTTCAGTTTTGTGCCACCTTGTAACAGCACTGCAACGAACATCTGTGCCCATAAATCCTTAGTTATTCAGCTTTAAATTTGCGTGAACAATTTCCTAATCTGAGATTTCTGATTCTAATGGTATTTTCACTTTGAAATTGTAGTGAAAATGACCGTATTACTTTCCAGAAAGGTGGTCGCGATTCACTCACATGTTCATCAGCAATGAACAAGACTTCTTTTGCTTCCCTTGGCACCTGTCCCACGACTGGATGCTGGCCATCTCTTCTCAGCACCCCAGCCACCCCCAATTTGATGGGCCAAATGGAATAAAATTTCATTAGTGCTTCATTATATCACATCAGCTACCTGAAACACATGGGCAATCAATTGAAGGCCTAGGGTCACAGCGGTGGTTAAAGGATTCTAGAATCATTCATGATGCATGAGATGATTTTGCTGTGCCAGCGTATTCTTGGGTGCACCTCCACCTCCAACATTACAAAAATACTTCTAAATTCAGGTTTTACCCTCAGAGAAATTCTCCCAAGCATCAAGCTGGAACATCTGAATTGCGTAGGTTACAAAACAATGAGAATTTTGGGACCAATTTCAACTCAACCTTATCATTTTAAAACTGCTTCTAGAGGAATTTCATTCCACCAGGTCGTACATTTACAAAGTGCTCAGTTTGTTTGTTCGTTTGTTTTGTTTTTGCTTTTTTGCCTGGTTTATTCAATACTGACTGAGATTGTTACCCTATTAACTTACCACAGGATGTGTTTTTCATTAATATGTGTCATTTGTAGGTGCTTCTAGCTACAAATGAGAGTGACTAATTGGGTGTTTCCCTGGATCTAAATGTAATTATAATGTTCAATTCAGCATATGCCATGCTGTACAAAGTCAATGACCCATCAGGGTAGATAGTAACCCCCCTAATGTGATGTATTTAAAAGAAAAACTTGCTAAATTAGAAGAACAAGAGAAATCTGACAATGAGAATAATAAACAGGATTATTAAAATATTTCTAATCCTCTATTATCTACAATTTATTGAACACAGTGTCATATAGGTAAAATTAATAGATCTCACTTCTACACAGGGAACTCACAAGAGAAAAAAAAACAGCTTCTAAGTTTAGCATAAAATTATCTTCAGGGAACAAAGGCACGATTGGAGAAATAATGTGAAATGTATGATAAAATAGCATAATTATCCTGGTTTGTGGTTGTCCTTGGTCATATGGTTCCCCATGTTTGGGGTGGGGAACAGGTTGGTGAGCCAAGGTCACCTAATTTTTGCCATTCTTTGATGATGATTCTTGAAAGTTTGGGAGATGGGAGGATAAAAAAATTTAGTCTCTAAAAAGCCCCGTCCTTCCCCATATGAGCCATTTGGATGACGCGTATGGTCTCGGGTCATGAACACTTGTATTCTATAGTGATAGAGTTCAACTACCCTCAACCCAAACATGCTCTTTCACAACCCCCTTGAAATGACCCCTTGGATTTATCTCAGAAGCCTTGTGGCTCAGTGGTTAAAGAATTCCGAAGCTGCTTAGCCAAAGCTGCGTGGTTTGAGCCCACTAGCCTATCTACTGGAGAAAGATATGCTGTTGTCTGCTTCTATAACATTTGCAGCTTGGGAAACCATGTGGGGGCCCTTCTATTTTGCCCTATGACATCCTTGAGTCAGATTGACCACAGCAAGGCGTTTGGATTCAGGTTCGGGTTTGGGTTTGGGTTTGGGCTTGTGGCTTTTAAGCCTGTTGAAAACAGATGGTTTCCCTGCTTGGATCACTACCTATTTCGCAAGCATCCTCCCAGAAGGAGCCCTGGGGCAGGGTGGGGAGGGGGTGTTGTGCACTGGTCTGTAATCGACATGGTCCACAGTTTCACATCAGCTACTCCATGGGAGAGAGATGGGGCTTTCGATCCCAGTCAACAGCTGCAGTCTTGGAAACTCACTGGGGCATTTTGACCCTACCCAATAGAATCACTAGGGTCGGCACCAACTAGATGGCAGTCAGTTTGGTTGTTTTGTTTTTCTTTTTCTTTTTTTTAATCCTCCCAAAGGCCTTCTAGGATCCCTGGTAGTATAGTGGTTAGGCATTGGGCTGCGATCCACATGGTCCACAGTTCAAAACCACCAGCAGCTCCTAGGGAGAAAGACTGGGCTTTCTACTCAAGGGAACAGTTACAGTCTGGGAACCCCTCAGGGTGTCGCCCTGAGTGAGCATTGACTGGAAGGCAGCCAGTTGGGAGGAAAGGCCCTCTGGTGGTGGCATTACAGGCCCACATGTCCCAAATCACAAGTTCATCTCCAGGAAGAAATATGCACCCAAGTGCTCCCGCCTACAGCGCTGCTGCCCTGCGAATGGCGCTCAAGAATGACCTGTCATCTGTTTCTGGGGGCCTAGTAGGCAACTTGGTCTCACGTGGAAGCGGCACCTGTCTCTTGAAGTTAGACCTGCATTCCTCCTCCAAGGCCAGGGTCGCTGACTGTGATCAATTCTGCTTACACTTTCCTTTGCTTTGTTTTGTTTCTTGATCGCTATCATCTCTCTTTGAGGGAGAACCTAGCCCAATGCTAGCTTGCTTTTGAGCTCTTTCCTATCAGAGCTTTAATTTTCTCATCTTCAACCTGGCTAGAGCTTAGACGTTGTTTTTAAGAGATCTAATACATATTACAAAAGCCATACCATAAAAACGTAGTCATCTATTCTAATGTGGCATAGTTTTGACATCACTGTAAAGAGGGAAGATAAATGTTTTTGTCCTTCTGATTGTGCTGAGTCCCCTATTCCTCTCCCATGGATTGGTTATCTTTTAACTGGTTCCTAAAACGATACTTTGGAGCTCCTTTGCAGGACTGATTTGGGTGACCTGTGAATTTAGACCTCAGCCTTGGTGGCATTGTCAGGCAAACACTGAATTGCTGATCTTAAGATTGGTAGCCCAAACCGACCATCTGTTCCATGGGAGATACATGAAGCTACCTGTTCCTGTAAAGACTTACAGCCTCATAGAGAAATTGGAACCCTCGTCCACTGCTAGTGGGTCTGTAGAGACCCATAGCCATTGTGGAAGGCAATATGATAAGACCGCAACCAACCGGGGATAGAAATGCCATATGGTCCAGCAATCCCTCTGCTGAATATATATCCTAGAGAAGTAAGAGCATCACCTGAACAGACATATGCACACTTGTGTTCACTGCAGCACTGTTCACAAGATCAAGAAGATGGAAACAGCTTAAATGCTCATCAACAGAAGAATCAATAAAGAATCTTTGGTGCATACACATGGGGAATTGCTACCAAATAGAGTTGAAAACATAAGGCACCCAGGGCATGAATGGACCTGGGTAACATGATGCTGAGTAAATTAGGCAGTCACAAGAGGAATTATATATAATTATATTATATTGTATTGTTATGTTATATTGTATTGTTATATTATATTATACCATTGTTATGAGGAGAAAACAAACAGGCAACATAAAGACTTTCATACCGAAAGGAATAAACTTTGACATTTGCCAAAATGGGGAGCACAAGGCAGAGAAAATAAAGCAATGGGCTAGACTTTTATCACTTTTTAACTTGGGTAAAAAGGAAGATATCTGTCCATAAATAGAAGATGGGAGATCAAGGGTTAGGTCAAGGGCAAATTATTAGGGGGGTGATTAATAGTTTAAATTGTTGAATACAAAGTTGGTGATCTGAAATGCAAACTTTTGCCTAATTTTTAAAAACCATATTAAAAAAAGATTTCTAGCCTCAGAGACCCCATGTAGGGTGGCTATGAGTGATACAGACGTGGGGACAGTGAGTAACGTCCTGGTATTGATACAGTAGAAGGATTGACAGCTAGTTGTCTGTTTCATAGATGATGGACCCCTGCACTGGTATGTGCCGGAGGCAACCACACCAGGCATATTTCTGTGGAAGACCTTCAGTTAAAAACAAACAAACAAAAATGCATTTAGGATTCATTGGGTAGTTACAAAGAAGGTCCGAGAAAACTTTAAAATTTTATTTTAATTAAAAGAAGACAAACTGGAAAATTAGAAACCAATGCAAAAATAATGAGTAGTTAAGAATTTCAAATGAACTTTTCAGATGAGCACTAAAGTTCATTCTGAGATTATTGGCAGTTAAAGCACAAAAAAGAAAATGATCTTTATTTGCAACTTCTTTTCTAATAGAAGAGAACTCACTATTCAATTCAGGAAGCTTCAGGATCGTTCAGGGGCCAGACTCATAAGGCAATGAGAGGTGGCTGAGTATGAACCAAAAAGGTGGAAAAACCTATGCTTTCCCCCTAAAAGAATTCTACTGCCATCTCTTTGATTCTGACTTATACAAACTGCATCCAGTGTTTCTGAGACTATCCCTCTTTACAAGAGCAGGTAGCCTCCTCTCTCTCCCTGGGAAAAGCGGGTGGGTTTATACTACCAAACTTGTGGGTAGAAGCTCAGTGCCTAACCCACAGTGCCGGCAGGGCTCCTGTCCTTGACCCAGTCAAAGAAATTCAAACAAACAAAACCAAAACAAAAGGTGTAGCTTGCCAAATAAAACCAATGAGCGGGGAAGTGGAACCTGAAACCCAAGGGCAAGCGATCCCGTGAACCTGTCCGCCAGGCCTTTGAGCATAAAACACAACGGACAAGTTATTCTAGTGCAAAATGATAGTTGCTTAAAAGATGATAGTTGCTTAAAAGAATCTTTCCAGTAGTCCAGTTCTATAAGCTAAAGGAGTATTTTTTTTCCTTAGTGAATATTAAATGAAGTCTAGAAATCAAACATGCCCTCCTGGAATGTTCCTGGATGGCAGGAAGCTCTCAATTGTGGATACTTCTGGGTCGTGATTGGGCCTTTATTCAAGAGCTTCATTTGATCATGTTCTGTCATGAATACTTACCATGCAAGGGTGCAAGCTAGCAATGTAGAAATATTTCAGCAGCTCAGTAAACAGTGCCCCCCAAAGGGTTTGCATTGCATCTCATGCATGAGACGGGGTGTGGGAGAGACCAGTAGGCCGTCGTGGATCTCCATCAAAACTCCCAAAAGAAAATGGACCAGGAGCAAAGATGTTTATTCCCACTTTCAATCTCGGTACTGCTCTCACCATCTTACCAAAGAACTGATGTTGACGAGGAATTTTGAATACACCACGGACCGTCAGAAGAGCAAGCAGATCTGTCTTGGGAGATGTACAGCCCGCATGCTCCTGAGAGGTAAAAATGGTGGCACTTTGTCTCATGTACTTTGGACCTGTTATCAAGAGGGTCCAGGGCCTAGGGAAAGACATCAGGCTTGGTAAAGTAGAGGCTCAGGGGGAGAAGAAGACCCTCAACCAGGTGATGTCTGTCATGGTGACTGTAGCAAGGAGACCCCACGTGAACATGGCACACAGGGTTTCTACGGGTCAGAACTGACTCAAGAGAATCTAACAATAATTTAGCGTTTGGATGACGAAGAAATATTTCTCCTTTTCTTTTACTTCTCTATTATGCTTTTGGAAAACACACCTTTTCCGTTGTTCTGTATCTCATGTGACTGCAGGCTTTGTTGCTGGTGGTAGCTATGGCGTTCTTTCCAACACCTGGCAGCGCGGAACTGAGCAGCAGAGTGTTTCCGCCACAGATCACCAGGCCTGTGGTTTGCTGGGTCTCTGTGCTGGTTAGAACCTTCAACCTTTTGCCTAACAGTCAAGCACTTCACCATTTGTGCCACCAACACCCAAACACAAGTTCGCTGCCACCGAGTGAAGTCTGATTCCTAGTCCCCCTGTAGGAGAGGGTAGAACTGCCCTGTGGCTTTCCGAGGCTGAAAATCTGAACAGGAAAAGAAAGTCTCATCTTTCTCCTGTGAATCAGCTGGTGCTTTGAAACAGCTGACCTTGAGGTTAAAAGCCCAACGCGTACCCACCCCAACACCAGAGCTTCTATTTCTGTCACCAAGGGACACCTAGAAGCACAGAACCCTCCTTTTCCTGACGCATTTGGTTACCTAAAGTGAGTGTCTCTTTCTTATAGAAATTATAAAAAGGCATCTCTAATTTTTTTGATGTATCACTTGAAAAGGTAAAAAAAAGAAAAAAACAACTCACTTAATCATGTCCCTACATTTGCACCCAATCCAAAAGAAATACCCAAAACCAAACAAACCAGAACTGCGCTGGGAAGAGAGGAACTTCCGTAGTATGCATTTTTCCCACTATGCAAGCATCCAACAACTCGCTCTGAGTTTGTGCACCCAGTAGCATCGCCTGGGAAGGTTCTCTCTGGTCACAGTGAATTTTTTCATAAACGCAGTTTGCTGTGCACCCAGTAGCATCACCTGGGAAGGTTCTCTCTGGTCACAGTGAATTTTTTCATAAACGCAGTTTTGCTGTACACCCAAGAGCATTACCTGGGAAGATTCTCTCTGGTCACAGTGAATTTTTTCATAAATGCAGTTTTGCTCGAACCTCGTTTTTTGTGATGGCCAATTTAAAAGAACAGTGTGAGGCCGTGAAACTTTGTTTCCTTTTGGGAAAAATACCATAGAAACCGTTGTGATGTTGAACACAGCTTACAAGGACAGCACTATGGGAAAACCTAAAGTGAATGATTGGTGTTTTTGTTTCAAGAAAAGTGAAATGTCCATTGATGATCATCCTTCTGGAGTCTGTCTGTCAACAGATGAAGGGTTGACTGGTAGTGCATTTGGAGTTCATTCCACCAGTCTTTTGATCCAGCTTTCTACTTAGAGGTTCTGAGAAGATAGCATTTAAGTGTGCAATGAAACAAGACCTGATTTGTGGCAGATGGGGCACTGTTTTACCACCATGACAATGCACCTGCTCATGCACCTATCTCAGTGCACCAGTGTTTTGGCAAAAACTGCCTGCTCCACACACCTTATGCACCTGACCTCACTCCATGCAAATTCTTTTTATTTCTGTGAATGAGGAGGGACATGAAAGGACAGCAATTTGACAACATAGAAGAGGTGAAGAAAAAAATGAGGGAGGTGCTGTCAAGCCATCAAAACAGATGAGTCTGAAAAATGTTTCCAAGAATGGAATCACAGAGTTGACAAACGTGTTAAGTCTAATAGGGAAAACTTTGAAGGTGATAAGGCTGTTTGCTAAAATTAATTTAAATATGTAGCTTTGAAAAATAATTCCATTTTCTATTCATGCTCTACCAGGCCAGTGAAGCCCTGTGAGGCGCTTGGTGGTGCTTATGAAAATGCCCTTCGTTCAATGCGTTGACAGTTCAGAGCTGACTGCCCAAGGGGGTGACCTAAATTGGATTTGGGGTGGGCGCTAGGGAAGTGCATAGCAGAGTTCATGCTTCACAGAGTCCCGAGCTACCCTCGGCCACCAGAACGAGTGAAGCTACAGAAAAGCTGTACCACATGGCTCCAGCATGGCCCTTTTAGACAGGGAAACAGTTAGGTGTGGCTGGCTTATGGCTTGCACGGAACACCACTGACAAGAGAAGAAGGGGGTCAACCAAGTCATGTGTCAGCTCCTGGGGATTCTTGAACTCCAGATGGCTTCCCTTGCTCCGATGGTACGTTGCAAAGCCCATGAATATGCTAGGACAGAGACGGTGCAGTGCAAAGACTGGCAAAAATCAGAATGACAGAGTGGTTTTGAAGTCAAAGCTGTTTGGAAGCAAGTTTCTCAAAACCCAGCTGGGCTCTTTTAAATTCAATTAGGGATTTTTACCTTGACCTTCAACAAGTCCCGGCATACGTAATGCTTGTTTCAAAGCACTAAGCATTTTAGCTTTCTCTGTGGCAAGACATCACATCTGGGCCCTTCTAAATAAATCAGTGGCCCCAAATGTCCAGAGAGCAAATGAAGTGCCTAAAGATTCTTTTTCTCTACGATTTCTGTCAGACGTAGGCATTCGTCTTTTAGTGCAGGCCGATTTTTATACTTACTATTATTAAACCTTGAGAGTTTTTTCCAAGTATTTCCAGCATCTTGCACAAACCCAACGCCATTGAGTCAATTCCAAGTGACCATGACACTGTAGGAGTGAGGGGACTGGCCCAAAGGAGTCCCAAGGCTGTGTGCAATCCTGACACAAACAGGCCTCATCGCTCTCCTTGGAGCAGCCAGTGACTTCGAACTGTGAATCTTTTTGTTACCAGCCACGCATTTTAATGACTGTGCTGCCAGGACTCTGTCTTCTCCTCGTCCATTTAGCACTATCCATTTGGTCCCTTATTTCAAAAGGGAGAGACTATGTACAGCCTTGGGAATCTGGGTCTTTTGGTTAGATAGGTAGTATAGTTCAGGGGTGTTGGTGAGCATGGCTTGGAGACAAAGAAGGCGTTACTACAATGTGGTGGGCAGAATCCTAAAGGTGCTCTCTCAAAATTCCCAACCCGGTCATTCAGTACAACACTAATCTTACGTACTGTTGTGAAAGGATTTTGTAGTTCAAATTAAGGTGGATAATCAACGATTTTGTTGTCATATAGTGCCCTAAAGCCGGCTGAAGCTCACGGTCCCCCTGGTAAAACAAGAAAACGCTGCCACCCTCACCAACCTCATGGGTATTGCTCTCTAGGCACCGCACCGTCCTCAGAGCCATTGCTGTTTGTCGCCGTCTTTTGTTGCAACACTGTCGCAGTTTCATTGAGGAACTTTCTCTTTTTCTGCTGCTGTCTGCTTTACCAATCATCGTATCCTTTGCCAGGGGCTGATCCCTGCTGCTAACATGTCCAAAATACGTCTTACCACCCTTGCTCCTCGGGAGCAGTTAGATTGTTCTTTCAAGACCGGGTTGTTGGGTCTTCTGTCAGTGCATGCACTTTTTAAACCTGCTTTGCTAATACACTCAAAGGCATTACTTGTTTAGTTTTCTTATCCAGGGCCCCGCTTTCACATGTACATGAAGTGACTGAAAATACCATGGCTTGGGTCAGACACACTTTGGTCCCTAAAATAATATCTTTGCTCTTTAACACTTTACCGATGTAATTGACAGCAAAGCAGCCCAAGGCAATACCACATTTGATTTCTCGATTACAGTTTCTGTGGGTACTAATTGGGCATCCAAGTAAAATGAAATGTGTACCATGTTCAATATTTCCTCTGTCATGCTGCTGCTTTTTGGTCCAAGTGTAATTGCAATCCATAGTGGAGGCTGTCGTCTTTGAGCTTCAGCAGTAAATGCTTCTAAGTGCTCCCACTTCTTGGGTCTCAGCAAGCAAAGCGGTATCATCTGCGTGTCACAGGTTTTTAATGAACCTTCTGCCAACCCTGTTTTCACATTCTTCTTTAGATAGTGTAGCTTTGCAGATTCTTTCCTCAGCATGCAGATTGAATGATTATGGTGAAAGGATGCAACCCTGACCCACCGTTTCTGATTTTAAACTTGTACTCCTAACACAATATGACAGTATCCCTTTCTCCGATTCAAACAAGTGTCTCTTGGTCTAAGTACATGTTCTTCATGAACACAGCGAAGTGTTCCCATCATTCTCAAGGTCATCCATAGTTTTTTTATGATCCATAAAGTCAAATGTTTCTCGCTGTCATTTACAACACATGCAAATATGGTTTTGATATTCGTACTTTCAGTTAGCATCCCTCTGACATCAGCAATGATAACCCTTGTTCCAGGTCCTCTTTTGCATCTGGCCTGAACCTAAGGCAGCTAGCACCCTGTCAATATGCTGCTGCAACCACTTTAGAATTATCTCCAGCAAAACTTTTACTTATTTGAGATATAAAGAAGTTGTTATATAATTTCTGTGTTCTGTTGGGTCACTTCTCTTTGGAATCATCACAATCCTAGATCTCTTCCAATTGCTTGGCATATACAAGTGGCTGCTACCAGCATTGCATCTGTTTTTTGAAGCATCGTACTTGGTAGTACCTCAATTTCTAGAGCCTTGTTTTTTGCCAGTGCAAAAATATCCATGTATCTTGGACTTCTTCATTCAGTGTGATTGGCACCTTATCATATGATAAATCCTGAAATGGTTTTAAATCAACCAATTAGTTTGAGTACAGTGACTATGCACTCCTTCTACCTGCTTTTGATGTTTCCTGTGTTCAATATTTTGCCAGTAGACTCCTTCAGTATTGAATTTTTATCTTCAGTTCTTTCATTTTGAGTCAATCATGTTCTTTCCCCTTGGTTTTTTATTTCCAGGTGTTTGCATAGTTCATCATAATATTTTACTTTGAAACCTTCTGTTCAATTCATTTACTTCATGTTTTTCTCCTTTTCACTTGAGCTACTATATATTCAAGAGCAAGTTTCAGATCTCTTCCTCCATCCATTTGGCAATTTTCTCCATTTCAGCAACACTCAAGTCAAGCCAGTTTGACAGTGGGTCAAACGGACCCAGCTGATCATAAATTATAGTCTACATTTTTTCAGGTGTGTCCAGTATAATTGTGTTAGTCCGGGTAGACTAGAGAAACAAATCCAGAGACATTCATATGTGTGTATAAGAAAGATTTTAATATAATGAGTAATTGTATATTAAGAAAATATCCCAGTCCAGTCCTGATCAAGACCATAAGTCCAATATTAGTCCATATGTATGATACTAATCTATAAATTCCTCTTTAGACTCACACAACACATGCAATGATGCTGAATGCAGGAGGATTGTAGGCCAGTGGGTGGGAAGTATTGGGGATCCAGTGGTGGTAGAAGCATCTCAGCACTGTTGTGGGTCTCTAGGTGGCTCTACCAGTTCCAGGGCTCTGACTTTCTCAGCACAGCTTCATGTGACTTGTCAACAGGAATGTCTCACAGGGAGAATGTTTGTGTCCTGCCTCCAGCAAGCTATTTATCTCCTTAGCATCTCCAAATGAGGTGATCAAGCTGTGACCTGATTGACAGGCTAAACTTCACCCCCTCACTCTTAATAGTCTCAATTTGACAACAGACTATGTAACTACCACAATAATTATTCATGAGAGCCCTTGAAATCTGAAGAGGAAGGCAGAGAAAGCAACAGAGAGAAGTAGGTGAAGAGAGAGTGTGTTAGGCAAGGTTCACTAGAGAAAAAAAAATCAGGACACTTATGATTTTAGATAGATAGATAGGTTTATGCAATGAGAAGGAATATTACAGATAATTAGTTCACACAGCAGCACAGAGGGTTCAGTTTAACTCACTTCAGTGGAATAGTTAATATACTAGACATCCCTCAACTCACATGGGCTGCTGGGTCCAAGGTTAAGGAAGCACATAGCAGAGTCCTCCCTTGGGCAAGTCCTCCCAGAGTCTGCCCACAGGCAGCAGGCAGCAGAGTGGGTCACCAGCAGTCAGCAGTTAAGGACCTTACCAAAGCAGGCCTGGATGGGATATTGAACTCAAGTAATGCAAGGCAACAGGATCCACCAGCCTCAAGCTCAAGTGATGTGCACACCAGCAGCATGGTTTAGCAGGTCTTAAAAGAGCCTCAAGCTCTAGCAACATGATCCATGGGTTGACCTGACCCACACGTAGTGTAGCTCACAGGTTGAGGCAGAGAACTAGCTAAAGCAGCAGCACGCTCCAGCAAGCTCCAATCACCAGAAAGCAAGGGTGGGTAGGGGTAAATGGTAGTGGCAGGCCTTGCAGAGCCATTAATTACTTTGACTTCCAATCAAAGTGCAACCTGAATAATCTCTCATGTTCCTATTGACCAGGTTGGCACAAAAAAACTTAATTATCACAGTTTACCCCTTGCCAACTTAGCACCTGTAAACAATTGTTTAGCCATACTGTATATATTTTCCAGACATTAATGAAATCACACTTACACCTAACATCATACATCTATCATACATATAAATGAAAACACACTGAATCTAATTGTATCTGGTACGACCTACATTAACAAAGGAAATATATTCAATAAGCACAGATAAAGAAGAAATACTGACAATCACAAACCTCGCTTTTGCAGTTGATCACATGATCGTAATTGATAGGTTGGACTACCTTCCTCTACTACCTATTCCTTGGCATTTGCCCTCAGCCAGCACCTCATCTAGTTGAGGTTCTTTGCCTGTTGGGGTGACCCAGACTTTCATTCCTGAGCGGTCTGGGTCATTAGACATCCTTTCAGGATTGGGTTAGAGTAGTTTACCATTTACTTTAATCACAGGGCATGGTAACACTAAAAGTTGGCCTTTAGGATCTCCTGAATTCGACATAGTTTTCTTTACCTACATTTTGTAGCACCAATCCACGTTCTACTTGGTAATCAGGATCAGTCACACCAATCAGTACTGTGACACCTTTCCAGACCTGTTGATCCAAAGGCATGAGGAGCGCAAAGTGGCCAGGGGGCATTCTCAGTTGCCAGTTCAATGGAATCCATGCTGTTTTTCAATGTTTTTCAAGTTCCTTCTTTCAGGACTAGGACCTCTAGGCCTGAAGCACATAGAGTTGCTGGGACAGGAAGCAAAAATGCTGCAAGTGGATCACTAGGAGTAATAGTAAGTGGTGCCACTGCAGCTTCCACCCCTTGGTTCCTTAACCCATGAATCTTGGCTATTGGGAACACAGCACCATATATTGGCTGCTGGTTTAGAGTGTATACAGCCTCCTGACAAACATTGGCCAGCCCCACAAAGTGTTGTCACCTGGCTGGCACAGTAATTGTGTCTTTAGGAGGACATTCCATTGTTCTACTGAGCCAGCTGCTTCAGGATGATGAGGAACACGATAGGACCAGTGGATTCCCTCATCAGGGGTCCATTGCCACACTTCATTTGCTGTGAAGTAATTTTTTGACCTGAAGCAATGCTATGTGGGATGCCATGCAGGTGGATAAGGCATACTCTAAGTCCACGAATGATAGTTTTGGCAGCAGCATTGCATGCAGAGAAGGCCAGCCCATATCCAGAGTAGGTTCTCCTCCAGAGCTTTGCAATGTAACGTTTGCTTCAGCCCTATGAAACGCAGAGTAGAGAGCACAGTCCAGACCGATTACATAATTGTGAGGTCATAAGTCTGCATTGCTTTGAGGTACTCCATTTGTGGTGATCTTTTATGACAGAAACAGAAAACTAACACATGGATCAAAAAGCTCTGGAGTACCTCTGAGTACCCACGTTTCTTGAATTCAGCTGGAACTGCTCAGGCAGGAGAGAAGGGTAGAGGAAAGAAGCAGGAGAGGAGAAGCTCAGAAAGGGTGGACAATAAAGAGCAGGGATGTAGGAAAGGGAAAGAGAATGAAATGAGGAGAGATGGCTGTGATGCTGTAAATGGCAGGAGCGGTTTGGCCTCGCCCTTTTCAGGACACCAGGACTCCAAAGGGCTTCTTGGTATTAGCATCACACTGCCCAAAATGTGATTCTAAGGTTTCAATATTGCAGTGTTTTTGCACAAGATAACTTTCTTTACTATAGATTGTATATTGCTGTGTTTTTTTAATTTTTAAATACAGGGTTATATATATGAAAAACTAAGCATGCTACAATGAAAAAGGAAGGGATCGTCTTTAAAAGGATTTTGATGATGGATCGTTTTCATGTATTGGCTAATTTTAGGAGCTGATGACTCTCAAGTCCAAGGCAACACCCTTGTTGTGGCCTTTGGAGAGCCCTCACTTCCAGAAGAAAGCAGCGCAGAGGAAAGGGACGAAGCCCCACTGTGGCTAAATAGTCAGGAGGCTCAGCTGCTTATTGTCGGCTGGTAAAGTCCCTTACCTTTCAGTGCACAAGATTTAAATGTTTCATTCTTATCAAAATGATTTTTAAATTAGTTTTATTGATCTATGATTAACACATCAGATGGTCCCATAGTTCAATCATAGTAAGATAGGTTGTGTAATGATCACCCCAATCAACTTGGAAACGTTTTCTTCCTTCATGTACCCATTAGTATTGACTCCCATTTCCCCCACCTGCCTTGTAATTATTATTTCATAATTATTATTTCAGTTAATCTTTTTATAAATCTACCAATCTTGACTCCCTAAATTAAAAAAAAACCAAACATACAAAACAAGAACAAAGAATAATACTAAGAAAAAAATCAGAAACAATGATCATATAAAACAGAAAAAGACTTCAGTCTAAGCAGTATAGGATATTAAACATTTAGGGCAGTGGTTCTCAACCTGTGGGTCACGACCCCTCTGGGGGGGTCAAATGACCCTTTCACAGGGTCACCCAATTCATAACAGTAGCAAAACTATAGTTATGATGTAGCAACAAAAATAATTTTATGGTTGGTGGGGGTGGTCACCACAACATGAGGAATTGTATTAAAGGGTCACAGCATTACGAAGGTTAAGAACCACTGATTTAGGGTAAATTGAAAGTGGGTCCAAAGTGAATCTAATGACAAGGTCTAATATTCCAATAAAACTGCTAAATACCACTTTATACTGCTCTTTGATTTTAGGGCTGTGCACATTCTTAGTCTATGGAAGTAGAGAGTCACTGGGGACTTAATCCAGAGTGACCTTGTAAATGGATTTTGGGCTTCCACTATCACCCACAATGTTCCACTAATCAGGTATTTAGAACTTAGACACAGGCACTGTTTTCTCCTTTGGGTTTGGATCTTATTGTTTATAATCCTTGGATCACACACACTGGTGTGCTTCTTCTATGTGGATTTAGCTGACTCCTCAGTTAGATGACTGCTTGTTTTCAGACAAGCTTTTTAAAAACTTTTATTATTATTTTTAATTCCTTCTCCCTCATACAAGATTTAAGATCCTGGACAAGGGTTTTCCTCATAGCTGGACTCACTCTGATTTTGTCACTATGCTTTGCAACGGCATCCATATTTGCAGTGATCTCCTCAGGAAGGTGAGTACCTAGCAGGGTCTTAGCACAAGACATCGTTATTCTTATATTAGGGCTATGATCAAATGAGAGCTTAAAATCTATTTACATAACTATGGTTTCTACAGATCTCTGGTTCAGTCTTGGAGATATCTTTCTCATTTTATGGAAGTACATCATAGATCATGCCCGTGGAGATGAACGTAATTCTATTGATAGTAGCATTATTATAGTCAATGGTAAAACACTCTTGTGCAAAAGGTTCTATATATGTGTAGGACATCTTATTAGCCTCCAATACAGGGATTGTTCATTTGTACATCATCGTACCGTGGGTGACTGGACACGAGTCACACAAGCAATGAGAGGCTGAGCTCTCACATTTTCAGCTCCACAGACCATGCCTGGTAGACTAATGTCACAAAAGAGAATAGAAACGGTAACTTTAGGCTGTCTTGGCCATCGTTGATTGGGTGCTCTCAAAGCAAAAGGTTGGACCCACCCAAAGTTGGACAGCCACCAATTCCCTAATTTGGGGATAGTGATTGTCTGGTTCTTCTCCAAGCAGAGAAGTCCAGCCAAAAGAGCAAAGGAATATTTCAGTTTCTTAGTTCTCCATGTAAATTCAACTCAGCGTTCAGTTTGCCCAGCGGGGCTTCCAATTCAGGTCCTTCTAGTGTCGTCTTTGAAGAATGTCGTGTGTTTCACAAGGACAGCGTCCGAAGTCTCAGTTGTGTATAGGATTATTCCCAGGTTACCAGGGGTTGGTTGTGAATGAAGTCAAAGTGTCCAGTGAGGAGGTGGATTCTCCCTGTGGAGCTCTAGAAGGGATTCTCTGTAAGCAGTTTTCTCAATGGCAGGGAGCCTGACCAGTCTTACCCACCATCAGAGTGTAATTGCTTTCTCAGATACACATGCCTGCCCCCATCTTGATCTGATTTCCCGTAAGTTTCAATAATTATTGTTGTAGGGTTGTCTGTTGATTTGGGATGACCTGAGAACACTATTATTTGGCAAGGAATAATTGATCTTCTCCCTCCCCCCATAACCCCGGAAACAGATCCCATCCGGAGTGAGGTCACCTCTCCTGAGGTATAAACAAATTTTTCAAACCTCTTTTCTTATTAAAGGTGACCTGAGATGTTCACAATAAATTTGGCTGAATTGATGAAAAATTGGAAGATGAAGGAAAAGAAGAGCAACAAGTAAACTGTGTGGTTTGCCCTAACCATCTCCCCTATTGGTATCCAATGCTCAGGAAAAGCGAATGATTGGATGAGCTTTCCCACCCATAATGCCCTTTCATTTTGGATAATCTGGCTTCAGTGTTCATCTTTTCTCAAGTCTCTCTGTAGTTTTCGGTGTTGGAAACTGGGCAGGTCTCACACAGACTCAGTCATTTTAATAAAAATGTACTTCTCTGCCCTCTGTAACCTTCAGGAGCCTTCAAAGATAAATTTAATTATACATATTAAAAAAGGAACCCAAACATTGAATTTTAAGGATTTCAGCTCTTAGACCAAATTTATAATGTTCAAAGTTGTGTTGGGATAAAAGGAAAATATAACATTAAAATATTAATCCACTCTAGACACTTAGTGATTTGAATTATTCACAGCTACTTGTATTTTCTTCTTTTAATAGGAATAAGACTTTTATCTATGAGGCCTATCAAATTGAAAGGCGTATCCTCTACTTTTAAAATTCTTCTCAATTGAAGTTGTATTAATATAGAATCTCCCCCCCCCCCGTACATTTTATGAGCTGTTTCCATAAAGCATTTGCATCTGGTACAAGCACTTAATGGAAAAAAAATGGGTGAGTTGAGTACTAACAGCTAAAGTAAAATTCTAGGCAACAGTTTCCACTTTTAAAGCACTTCAGATTGTAGGTGATTAGATACCACTCCCAAGTACCTCTTTTCTTCTAGAAATAACACTAGAGATGATATTGTACAAAATAACAGGTGACGTCTGTGTTTCCTGTGCAGTCTCAGCTTGTGAGCTTAGTCCTACTGTCTTTATGTCATGAAATCCATAATGTTAATCAAGAATCTTGTTAGGCATACAATGACTTTCAGTTTCTGCTCCCTTGTCTCTTAAATGGCAAAATTCATCTTTGCTAATGGCATAGGCTAGGGAAGCTACTGATGCATGAGTATATAAGGCATAAACTGTACTCTAGGATATTCATGGATGTAAACTTTAAATAGCTATAGATATATCGGTATTATTGATGATGTTACTTCTAGCCTTGTTTTTAGCAATAATTTCACAGAGCCAGAATAGTAACACTCTGAAAGTTCTAGACTCAGCTCAGGATTCAGAAAAATCATTCAGGCCTAGAATATCTTTTTTTTGGCTCTAATGTTTGTTTGCTGGCTCCAACACTTGAGAAACAACATGTTCACTCACTACTTTCTACCCTTTCCTGATTCTTCCAAATATTCCCCATTTACTAAAAGTTCCAGAATTTTTTTATGTTATGTTTTACTCAGAATTGAACTTGACATGTGCTGTGATATGGGTACGGGGGACAAAGTCTGTCCCTTCTTCCTTTGAGATATGTGTTTGTAGCAATATCACCTAAGGCTATAGTCATTTTCTAGAAGCCTTTAGTATGCTTATTCCATGATGAACAAGTTAGGAATTTGGAGTGGGCTGGGAAGGCAAAGTGATTTTTCAGTGATTTCTTGGGACTTAGGAAGGGATGTGATTGCTCCTATAATGTAAACATCTCTGATTTGACACAAGACAGAGTCCCAGAAAAGTAACAGAATTTACCTAGGATCGCACAGCATGTCATTAGAAAAGGGTAGATTAAAACTCACTTCTCTAATTCCAAGTGCAAGGCTCTTCCCACGTCACAGTGTAAGACGCAGAGTATAGGAGGACACTAAGAAAAGGAGGCTGGTTTTCTTCAGAGACTGGGAAATGGTGGTCTACTGCTCATTTTGATTTGGTTTAGGCTCTTCTATTTTACTTTGATGGGAGCTCTTGTGGCGTAGTGGTTACAGGTTGGGCTGCTATTCAGAAGGTCTGCAGTTTGAAACCACCGGCTGCTCAGTGGAAGACAGTAGGACTTTCTACTCCTGTAAAGAGTTACAGTCTCAGAAACTCACAAGGGGCAGTTCTGCCCTGTCTTACAGGGTTGCTATGCGCTGGTATCCACCCCATCACAGCGAGTTTGTCTTTGGGTTTGGGTTTAATTTGTCCTGCTTGTCCATGCTTATCTGGCCATTGCTGTTGCCTCATGAAGCCATGCCCATGGGGCACTAAACCCTTATTCAAACACAACCAAGGAGCTTTGGAGGCACAATGGGTTAAGTATTGGGCTGCTAAAAAAAAAAATTGGATAGTATGAATCTATCAGCCATTCCATTCGAGAAAAGTGAAGCAGTGTGCATCAACAAAGACTTTCAGCTTCAGAAATCCCACAGAACAGTTCAACTCTGTTCGATATGGTGGTAGTGAGTCAAAATCAACTTGACAACCGAGGGTTTGGGGAATATGTTCACCTCCTTTCAATATAGGTCTGATTTGGGACTAAAATGACAGTTTAGCAGTTACCACAGAGACCTTCAGAACTACTAAGCCTAAACTATGTATGAACGAATCTTTTACGACAAGATGTGGCAACCTCTGGTTGAGAGTAAGCATAATGAAACAGTTTGGTTGGGGAAGGTGAGGAGCAGCCTCTTTGTTGACACATTTGTTTCTAACTGTGGTTTGCAATAGATTCTTTGGATATTAAGAAAAATTATCCATTTGACTCTCTTGTAATTAGACACAGGTAGATATTAACAAAGGTGTACACACATTCACAAGGAAAAGAGCAAATGCATATTTTTCTAAGGCATTTCTCATAATATTGTGTTTGTTTCCTATGTTTCTCTTCATAATATATTCTTGAGGAAAATGGCAATATTTAATTCGAATAGCTATATTTAAGTATATTAATTAAATAGCTATATTTAATCACTATCGAGTGATTAAAGGAATTAGACATATTTGTCCTTCATGTCCCACTAAAATGTACTTTCACTATTAAGTCCCTGATCCCCTCCTTCTATCTTTGGGCAGAATTAATCACTCTCTTCTGTGCTTCCCAAATACAGAATACCATTATAGCATTTATCACACTGCATTACAGGTAGTTGTGTACACATTTGTCTCCCCAGTCAATTGAGAACTCTTTGAAAGTGAGAACAATGCCTCATTAATTTTGGCATCCCCTCCATGGGGCCAGCAAGCTCATAGTAGAAGCAATCTGAATGTTGGATGAATGAATGTATATTATAATCCCAGAGGGCAAAGCAAGGACCAATGTGAAATGTCAGTAAAAAGAACTTTGCAACAGAGCTTACAACCACCAGAAAGGTCTCTTGGCCATGCTGTGTAGTCAGAGATTGGAATCAGAATGCTTGGGTTTTCATTTCAGCTGGGCTGCTCATCAGCCCTTGGTCTTGGGTTGGCCACTGAGATAGTTAAAGTTTATTGTGCCAACCTGGCCAATAAACACATGTGGGGTTAATCGAGGGGCGGGGAAATAAATGGCTCGGTGAGCCTCTCCTTTCAAGTTCTCGGGTCTCTTGCTTTGTGATGGTTGGACCAGGGTGCAGCTGCCCTAGCCAGTTCCCTGCTTCAGCTGGCAAGGCTCACTTCCTGCAAGACATCCCCAAGGAGAAGCCCCATGGAACTACCCCAATGCAGTCCTGGGTGCTGGAGCAGCTGTGTGGAGACCCCTGTCAGCACTGAGATGCTTACATGTTCACTAATTTGGCTTTCCTCCTGCAGTAGGCATCATAGTGTGTGTTTTGTGAGATGGAGGAGGACTTTGTAGATCGGTGTCAGAAATGTGGGCTAATGTTGGACTAGTTGGGATGTTTTGTTGATGTGCACTTAACTTTTATATAAAACTCTCTCTTATACATGCGTTCCTATGGATTTGTTTCTCTCAAGGTCCCAGACTAACGCAGCCACTTGAGGTATGGAGGTCAGGTTCCCCACCTTTGACACGGAGTGGAAGTAGGGCAGCAGTTTCTAAGTGAGATCTTCAGATTACAGGGAATCTCTGAGATCCTTTCTAGGAATCTCCAAGGACAAAGTGATTTTTTTTGTATGAACACATAGACATCATTTATATTTGTCACTGTATGGACATCAGCAATGATGGTACAAAAGACATGGGGTGGAAATTCCAGTGCCTTAGCACAAATAAAGGGTGTTGCACAACTATGAACTAGTAATCATTGTGCTCTTCACCAACACACACTGATATGTAACAAAGAAGATACATCAGTTTAACTTCAGAATGTCCTTGATGGAGGACTAAAATTATTAAGTTTATTACATTTCACTCTTCATGTACAATTGCCTCTTTAGACCTTCTGTATAATGAAATGGGATGTATGCACAAATCAGGAAAAGTCCTTGTGCTATTGAGTTGCTAGCCGAACTAGCCACTTTTTTTCAAGAAGCATTATTTTTAAATGAGAGAATGACTGAGAGATAAATTATAGTTATCAGATTTGGCTGTTGCCAAATTTTCTAAGACGTTTTCTAAGAAATTTTCTTAGACATTTTCTAAGAAATAAATGAACCTGTCACTTCCAGGAAAATGATTGACAATATTTGTTATTAGTGATATAATTAAGTTTTTTAGCACTATTTTGAATTTGGAGAATTTATATTTTCCACCATGAGCTTGACAGCTTTTTAATACATTAAGATTATTTTTCAGAGAAAATAGGTGATAATAGTAAAGAATATGATTTAAAAGTATTATTTAATGAAATTATACAGCGTTTTAAAGATTTGTGTAACTAGTGAACTTCTATTTTCCAATAGATCAATATATATTGTGACAAAAATCACACTGTGGTGAAAGCTTTGTTTAAAATATAATATGGATGTGCCTCAAGATAATTTGATTTTAATGTAATTGTATTATATTATATTATATTATATTATAGGGTTTCAGATTACTTCTTTCAAGTAATCTTTAAGAAACCACCAGTTGTAAAATTGTGTTATACTGTCTAAGGATGCTGTCCACTATTATGTAAAAGAGTTATGAAAATACACCTGCCTTGCATCTTCTATGCAGGACCAATTTTCTTCATTCCTTCAAGCAAACTTATGACAACAGATTGAGTGAAGAAACAGATAAGAAAATCCAGCTATGCTCTGTTAAAGTAGAATTGAAGAGGCTTATTTAGAAAAGAAAAAAGAAAAACAAAAATTTTCTCCTCAGTAACATGGTTTCTTATGGAAAACATAGTTCTCCTAAAGCTGGATTTGTCATTTTAAACTTACATGCATCAATAGTATTTATAAGCTTTTTAATGTGGTAAATAGCAATAGCTAGAACTCATAAAAATCTCTTTGGGATCATCAGTAATTCTTAAGTACATAAAAGGAGGTCCCAGGATTTAAAAAATAAATAAATAAAATGGCAACTGTTGCTGTAGGACAAATAGGCATTCTCCTTACTCTGGTATGTGTATGCAAATTACAGACACGACATGGAAATAAGTATAATTTAACATCATATGCCTGTTGGTTCTGCAATACAGTACAGTGTTGACGGTATCAGCAAACAGAACAAAAGAAAGAAAAATGGAGACTAAACAAAGTATGTACTTGGCAAAGGACTACATGCAAAATAGCGTGTTTTACAAGCATTAAATGTGGATATGCATGTGTTAATGTGCAGATATTATAGAGATGGCTTAAGTACAAAGGAAAAATGAGTTCCATATTTAGTATGACCTCATTTGTATAAATCATGAGCATATTTCTGTTTATAGAGCTAATGTATAGAAACTGAGCACCAGAATTTTATGGGAGGAAATGGCTTGTGTTTGAGAAAAGGTAGAGGAAATATTCATTTATTCACCTTTAATTTTATACCTTCGATGTGGATAACATTTTATTTTACCACATTCTTTTTTGTTTGTTTTATTTAAAATTTAATGAAAGTGATAATACTTATGGTTGTTATGTGGCTAGTCGTGATAATGTTCAACTTTCTGGCATAGAATGAGTGTCTGTAAAGAGTTAGTTGAAGAAGTGAATGACTGCTTCATGAATTAATGTTTTTCCATCAGGAGAGCTTTCCCTAAGCACTTACTGACTGATAGCTTGGCAGGCAAATCATAGAAGAGTTTTCTACATCAGAGCTTGTCCGAAGTGATCTCTAGGGTTGGATTTTGATATTCTGTGATTCTGTTCTGTGTAAGTGAATGATCATAGTGTTTTAAGAATAAAAGGTCTATACCAAGTTTATCTCTGAACAACTTTTACTTCTGCAGAATTTGTTTTCTACCAAGTAATTTTCATAGCATCAAGTTTTCCATTAATTTTGTTCTCTCTATACATTAAGACAAATGGGCCTGTGTTCACCTCATTTCATGCTATTTCAGGATAGGAAGCTCCCCAAATCTTCTACCAAATATGAGAATAATTTGGTTCACTTGTTTCGCATCTGCCAGTTCATAAGCTGGAATTCATTTAATAGAATGCTACTGTCTTAGGATGATCTTTGACAAATGGTCTAGTAGAGACCGAAGATATCATTTTATCCCATTAAGGAGAATTCCATAATTTGTTATCCCACCCAGTGTCAGCAATTCAATTCTAACTCACAGTCATGCTTTATAGGGCTTCCAAGACTGGAACTCTCTATGGGAGTAGACAGCCTTATCTTTCTTCCACAAAGCAGCTGGTGCATTTGAACCAATGACCTTGTGGTTAGAAGTTCAATACTTACCTGAAAGCATGACCACAGGGCACTAAAAAAGGTAATTTAGTGGAGGATAAAACATCTTTTTGAAGAGTCCTTGAAGAAATTTGATTATATAAGCAAACATAGACAAACGTGTGAACGATATATGAATATTTGAAAAGCAGTTGGGATTAGGACATTGTATAAAAAAATGAATAGCCTTTTCTGGAAGAACAAAAATTAATAATTTACCCCAAGCCTTTTATTGGCAGAAAAAAAAACCCTAATTCAATTTGAATAATGTTAAGCAGATAAAGCATGCTGGTATTCTTCTTAATTTTTTTTATTAATGAGTTAGGATGCAAAAAACTCAATGAGAATTACATTAAACACTCATAAATATTGTTCAAATCTTCCTTTCCCATTGGTCATGTTCATAAAAGTGACATTTCTGTCTAAATGTTACTTATTAATAATATAATTTGATTTATCGAGCCTAACAACACAGGCTCCTTTATTTCCTCATCAGGCATTTCTTGAGCCCTCATTACAAGCCCTGGTGGCTAGTAGGTTATACACTGGGTCGCCAACCTCAAGATGAGCAGTTTGAAAACCCCAGCTGCTCCACAGGAGGAAAACAAAGCTTTCTACCCCTCCCCCCCAATTTACAGTATTGGCAACCCCAAAAGGGCAGCTTGACTGTAACCTACAGGGTCGCTATGAATTGGAAACAACTAAAAGGCAGTGATTTCTTTTTGTTTCTCTCTCTCTCTCACTGTATACCAAGCCCTGTGCGGGTACTGAGGCTCCAGCAGTGAGTAAAACATACTCTTATTTATTTTTTATAACAGCACAAGGATCAGGCAGAAAGACATGTAACTACATTACTAAGGAAGTAACATGGTGAAATGGGAGCTAGCATGGGGTTTTGAAGTTTGCCAATTTGTAAATCTAGGCTTCATTACTTCTTGGTTATATATTCACCCACCCTTTCTAAAAAAGAGCCCTGGTGACATAGTGGGTTATGGGTTGGGCTGCTTACTACAAGGTCAGCAGTTCAAAACCACCAGCTACTCCTCTGCAGAAAAGTGAGGCTGTCTCCTCCTGAAAAGACAGACAGCTTCAGAAACCCAAAGGCGCAGTTCTACTCTGGCCTTTTTGGGTCATTATGAGTTGGCATCAACATAATAGCAATGAAGGTTTTTCATTTGTTAGTTTTCTTTTTTGAATCTTTCTAAGCCTAGGAGAGTTCAGCTGTAAACGGAAAATAATATTTCATTGCATGGTTCTTTAAAAATTAAAGATGATGTTTTCAAACCACAAAGTCTGGCAGTAGACATCATCAGGAAGACATGTTACTACCATTAAACTACAATATGGTTAGAGTCCACCAGCTCTTCCACTGGAGAAAGATCGGACCGTCTGTGTCGGTGAAGGTTTCAGCCCTGGAAATCACAGGGGCTCATTCAACGGTGCTCTTTGGGGTGACTCTGTGTCTGCATCAACTCACAGGCTGTGGGTTTGGGGGGATGCTTTAGCTTCAACAGGAGAGAGACCAAGCTTAGAAGCAGATCTGCTTGGCGAATGCCATGCTATCAAAAGAGCCGTGGAAGTTAGGAGTTTCAGTTCTGGCCCTGCTATCCAATGACTGACAATTATGAAGGCAACTTAACTTTGTAACTAGGAAGTCTGACAGATAGCTGGGTCTTAACTCTGAATTTTATTGTAAAATAATTGCAAACAACAGAACTACCCAACATCCTTCACAAGGTTGTTTTAAAGGGAGAATTTATAGAGCTGCATCTACATCTTTATCTATTTTTCTATCTATCTGAATCCCTATTTGAGACGCTGCATATGCAAGCACATAAATCTTTAAATGTTATATGTGTAATTACCGTATATACTTGAGTATAAACCAGCCAAAATATCCACCCGGGCACCGAATTTTACCACAAAAACTGCATTAAAAATGTGCTGGAAAACTCGGCTTATACTCAAGTATATACAGTAAGTTAATGTCCGCAAAAACTGGATTATTAGTATATCCATTGATAAGCTTACTATTTATAGTTCTAGTATAAAGCATGATAATTTATTATAAAATACTATTGCGTGTGTGTCAAAATGCTTGGATTTGAGCATCATGGTTATTGGACTATGGACAATTTACTTCACATCTAAAATAGAGATACAGTATCATCTACTTTCTAAATTGTGAGGATTAAATGAGTTGCTGCATATAAAGCATATAGTTTAGTGACTGGCTCATAATTAAATTCTTAGTCAAGATGTAGATATTTTTATTGTCATCGTGAGTCAGTAGAACCATAACAATCATGTATTATAGTCAAGTGGCAGGATTTCAAGGAAGAAGGGATTTGAGAGTAATCATAAACTCATATTTTATAAGATCTTTTTGTTTTTAAAGCTTAGAGTGAGTATTAGGCCTCACGCTAAAGTTATTGAACACTAGCACATATACACACAAAATATTGTGAGAGCACCACAGAATAATATTTGATAAAACTTGAGTTTCATATCAAATATTTTCACCTGCACAGCTCAGAGCATTTCATAAATATAGATGCTATTAATTAAAGACTCGAATGAATGGATAGATATTGTATTGTGCCCTGAAGATAAGTAGATTTGGATCCTTATTGGATTTGTGGGGTCTCCTTTTGGACTTTGGTAGAAGGTGATAAAAAAATCAAGACAAATTACCTACCCCTAACAAATGGTTCCAAATGAAACCTTTGAGAATGTTACCAGAAACAGACATGTACTGAATTGTGAAACCCTAAACATGGATAACTAAATAAAGATGACAAATTAAAACAAAGTGAACCATAAGTAAACTGTTAGTTAAGAGGTATATAGAAATGTAGAAGTAAATAAAAGGGAATAGCTGAATATATATACAGTCTTAATTTAAGCACATCACAGACATGGACAACTATACTTTTCTTGGAAGGGATCATTTATAATAATGTTGAAAATTTCATCGCCTTGTTCTTTTAATTTGCAATATTAATTTCCTCCCCTATTTTGTGTCTCTGGTGTCTAAAATTCATATTGTTTCCTGTAGGAAGACATTTTGTCTATTAAAACCACTATTGCTTAATTTACTTAAAAAAAATTAATCTGTGTGTTTTAACTTTAAGAAGTTCACTATAAATCCCCACCCAGCTCATTCTGCTGTGGCCACTCTTTTACACTGCATGATGATGGTGCTAAAGGAGTTCAAAGAAGAGTGAACAAAAGTATTCCTCCTCTAACACATTTTTTGAAAAGTTTTATTGGCACTTCATCCACATTTCATCCACAATTCAATAGTTCAGTCATATCAGAAGCGTTATATAGTCAATAACACAATCAATTTGAGAACACTGTCTTTTTCCATGTGCTCACTGTAATTATTTTTTTAATTGCGGCAGAAATAAAGACAACAAAATATTCTCCAATTTGGCAACTTCTACATATATAATTTAGGGCCATTGATTATTATCCTTTGTGGTGTACAAACATTATTGATATTCTTTTCCAAATTATTCTATCACCATTAACATAAACTCAATGCCCCCTGAACAAAATCTCTTCCTCCTTCACCCATGGTAACCTTTGGTCAAGTTCAGTTTCTTTTTATTTTTTTTTAGTAGTTTTAAAAAAATATAATATTTACATATCATACACTTCCATAGTTAAATTGCTGTTTGAAGAAATTGTATCTATATCATTACAACCAGTTCTAATATTCTCCACTGCTCCCACATTCATCATTTTCTCCCCAGTTTTGCCTTCCCACCCCCTGTATCCCAGATAAACTACTGCATTAGTTATTGTTTCTGTGCATTGGCTCCTGTGCTTCATCAACTGGGAAGCCTCATGGAAACAATTAAAAATGAAACAGAAAGGAGAAAATAATAAAATTATTTTATTATTTAAAGAGTTAGAAAGAAAAGACCACCAACAATATTAAAAAGCCAGTAAAGAAATTTCTATCATGGACCAAACAAGAAATACTTGCGCCTAGAGCAAATTCAGGCTGGGTTAAGAGGGAGTCAACTTATCGAGTGTCATATTATACTATGATTTGATCCACCATATTCAAGTTCACAATAGTCTCTGTCTGAGAGTAAAGCTCTTTGATTGAGCCCCTCGCCTGAAGGTGCCGGAGGGATTATTTGCTAGAGGCTTAATCTGACTAGATGGTCTACAGATGGGTTTGGAATCCCACTGTCCTCCCTGGCCTTCTGCAAATTGGGTGCTCACAAGTTACGGTGTGATACTTTTCATATATATATTAGCGTCATCTTTGGATCACACAGGCTTCCACCAACACATTTTTGAGTGCCTTTCCCTTTTTCTACCTCTGCCACATTCATGGCCACATTTCCTGGGTATTCTTTATCTGTTTCCCAGGTGCACCTGTCTCTGTAGATCAACCAAAATACTTGGATCACTATTGAGTGTAGAGTCACATGCACATCAGATACTTAGTATTTGTGTTGACAGTCTTCTTGTTCAGTCCCATCTCGGCCTCATTTCCCCCCAGTCTCCCAGCCTTCAAAATTGTCTCCTTTTGCTCAGCATTATCCCATCTCTCACCGAGTCCCACAAATCCGTCCTTTCCTGAACTATGCTGATGGCTCTGTTCATGTGAATTCTTGGCATCTCACAGTTGAGTAATTATCATTCATTGTGATTCCATGCAGTTTGGTATTGTCTCCATGTGCTTTTAAGTTCTTAAAGGAAAAGGACTACTTGCTCTACTTCTGTGCCTGCATGATGCCTGGCATAGTGTGGAGGTGGTAGATTTAGCATCATAATGAACACAACACGGGGACCTCAGCAGGACTCCATGTTAAATTGACCAAGTTAATTGACCATATTGTCTTTAGAAGTTCGTCTCATACATACAGCACTCATTTATAAGATTAAATATTTTCTCTAAGCCATGATTATTAAAAATGACTTGTATAAAAGCAACTTTTAACTATATGAACATAAAGTCAAACGAGATTGCTTCTAGGTTTCCCATTCACAGTACGCTGGTTCATCCCAAGTAAAGGAGATGTAAACTGTCTCTCAGATCAGTGAGTAGCTACAGATGCTCTCGCAATAGCACACGCATCCTACTCTCATTGAGAGCGCCTTCACAACCAAAAAGGTGCCAAGTAGGGGTTTCCGTGGGGATCTGCAAGGCCAGGTAAACACAAAGCAGAGACGTCAGCTCAGATGATAACAGTTGTGTTTTTAAGGTATTCCAAAGAGGTAATGTTGACCCTTTTTCTTGAAGAGAACAAGATAACCACAAGGGCGTGTTAGGAAGAAGTTTGAAGTAAATGGGTTGTGCATTTGGTGAGAACAAGCTAGAAAAGTGTTTGCATCATAACACACCTGTTTATTCTCTTGGGGCAGCATGGGCTGTCCTCTGAGAATCTCCCTCGGAAACACTACCACATCCACCCCCTTCAGCCAACACTGTGCCTACAGACCTCGTTCTTCCTTCTCAGACTCCACGAAACATTATTGGAGTCCCACAAGGATGCCCCAACTGCCCTTTTGACATATTGTAAATTGAAGAGTGAAAAATTCTTTAGGGAAGAATTAGAGAGCGGGAAATGCCATTTTCAGAATTCTATAGACCTAGATGAAGTATATGGTGAGAAACAGTAGTTTCACATTTTGATATTTGTGTTTGAGGTTTTGGTTCTATGATTCTGCAGCAATACTTTTTGACTTAACCTCGTGTAGTTCTATACTTGGCAAATTAATTTTTTTCAAAATGATAAAATCAGGCTGTACTGGTAAATATAGAACCTACAGTCACTTGAATAATCAAAATAGCTTATAGGTATGTAATGGTATTTTTAGATATAAATACTATCTGCTTTCATTCTTAGCCTATTCAGTTTCCAGTAAACTCACTGCCATTGAACTGATGCTGTCTCACAGTGACCCTTTAGGACAGAGTAGAACAGCCCCCATGAGTTTCCAAGATTGTAAGTGTTTTGGGGATTAGAAAGCCTCATCTTTCTCCTGATGAGTACCTGGTGGTTTAGAACTGCTTACCTTGTGGTACACAGTCTAGTGTATAACTACCAGGGCACTCTTTCAGTATTTTCAAGCATCATACTTTGATGATATTGGTATTTGTTTACTAAATTTAAAATTCTGTTTTTATTTTGGTATTTTTTCAAGGTTGTATACATTTTAATCTTAGAGAGCAAATGTTTTATGTTTTATTTAATCATGATTAAGTGTTCTTTGGGGGGGTGGATTTAAAACATTGTTCAAATTGCAAAATTCAATGTGGGTCCTATTCAATAATTTTGTTGTCCCCACCAACTGACAATTGCATATAAAAACATTAAAGACCATTTCTGTTAGATAAGGAAAATTATCCTGTAAAGAAAATACTATGGATGGAATTTTGCATCTATTCATCTAGAGTGTCTTCATCCAGACTACTTGTCTATAGTGGCATTTCCTAAAGTAGGCGATACCGCTCCTGGTGGGTGCTAGAGCAGTCCAAAGGGCTGCAAAAGCAATGTCTGTGCTTTATTCTGAAGAAAGGACTATAGTATGAACTTGTAGTTGCCAATGGGCCACTGAATATTTTTTTTTCAGAAAAGGGGGAAGTAGCCCAAATAAATTTGGGAACCTGTGATCTAGAGCATCTCCTAAACAGAATAAAGTAAAAAAAGTATAATGTGCTAGCTTTCTGGTTAATACCATAAATATGGCAAATCCTACCAATCAAAGAGACATAGTTTCAGATTTGCTTCATTTAAGACTGATGCTTACTTAATTTACATTCATAAGCACAGATGATATTTTATGTTCTGAATTGAGTATAGAAAATATTTTGTATCCAGGAAATTAGTTTAGATGAATAATTTTAACTGAAGAAACAACAACATAAAATACCTTTCTTTTGGGTAAATGTTAACATACTGTTTGTTTTAAACATAGATAAAATATATATACAGTACTCTGGGAATTAACCAAGTTACCATTGAATGAACACTGACTCATGATGACCCTGTGTGTGTCCGAGTAGAATTATGCTTCATAGGGTTTTCAATAGCTGATTTTCTGAAAGTAGATCACCAGACCTTTCTTCTGAGGCACCTCTCGATCGACTAGAACCTCCAGACTTTTAGTTAGTAGCTTAGTGCATAAATTGTTTGTACCACACAGGGCTTCTACTTTAAAACGTATTGACATAGTCTATGGTAGTAACTACAGAAAACAAAATCCTGAAGTATTTACAGATAATTTCTGATTTATTATACAAAATGAAATATTTGATTTTTTAAAATACCAGATCAACAATTAGGTACCTCCATACCTAAAACATACCTAGCTTGATGTTTTTAACTCATTCAAAATCTACACACCAAGAATTGTCATACATAGTATAGAACTGACGTGATGCTACAAATTGTCAATTGGATTGTTTGTTTGTTTTTCTCCCTACTAAATACTAGACCCCCTAGCAGCCCTGGTGATAGAGTGGATTATGTATTGGGCTTTACTTCAAGATCAGCAGTTTGAAACCACTAACTGCTCCTCAGGAAAAAGAGGAGGCTGTCTACTCCTATAAAGAGCTTCAGTCTCAGAACTCACATGGCAGTTCTACTCAGTCCTGTAAGGTCACTATGCATTGGCATCAACTTGATGGCAATGGGTTTTGTTTTATATAAATACCAAACCCCAATTCACTGTTATGGAGTAAATTTGGATTTACAGCAACCCTATAGGATGGAATACAACTGCCCTATAGGATTCCCAATCCTTCAATTTCACAGAAATGAACTCAGTGGCTTTCTCAAAGGTTTGCTGATATACATACTATAAGGAGTCCTGGTGGTGCAATGGTTAAGTGGTAGGCTTCAACACAAAAGGTCAACTGTTCAAATCGACCAGCAGCTGTACAGAAGATAAGCCCTGGTAATCTGCTCCCATAAAGATGGGAGCCCAGGAAACCCTACAGGACCATTTTGCTTTGTCATAGAGGGCCACTGTGTGGTGGCATGGATTGACAACAACATTTTGCTTAGTTAAATATTTACAGAAGATACGAACTCAGTTGGATGAGCTCATAGTCAAATGGAAAGGACACAAAGATTACTCCCAAGGGAATCCTAAAGGGCAATCAATTCTACTTGGTCACCAGAGGGCCCTGTGAATTGAAATCCACTCAAAATCACCCAAGGACAACAATCCCTGAGGAATGGGGTAGCATCACTTTTCCTGGAAGATGAATGAATAAACAAACTATGATACATATACACAATGGAACACTATACTGTACAGCATTAAGAGGATAACAGTGAATCTGTGAGACCCCTGTAAAACAGGATGAACCTGGAGGACATGACATTGGGTGAAATTGGTCAATAACAAAAGGGTAAATATTGTATGAGACCACTGCTATACAATGTCAAGACAAGGTATTCACACTAAAAAAGTGTGTTAGGTAGGATTCTCTAGAGAAACAAAACCAGGACACTTACACGTTTATACAGCGAGAAGGAATATAACATTTAATTAGTCCACACACCAATCCTGGTCCAAGGTTAAGGAAGCAGACATCAGAGTCTTCCCTCAGGCAAGGCACGCAGATCTGCCTGCAGGCAGCAGAGAACAGTAGCTGGGGAGCTTAGGGAGGCAGGCCCTGATGGGATCTGGAACTCAAGCAAGCAACAGGATCCTCCAGCCTGAGCTCAAGCCACACACACACCAGCAGCCTGGCGAAGCAGTCTCCAAGGAGCCTCAAGTGCTAGCAACAAGAGCCATGCGTTGTCTTGGCCCATAGGCCGTGTGGCACACAGGTCGAGACTGAGAACTAGCTAAAGCAGCAACATACTGTTCCAATCACCAGGGAGCAAGAGAGATGGGGGCGTGCCTTGTAGAGCCATTTACATATCTCTTTACCCTGCAATCAAGCTGTAACCTGATGAAACTCTGCCCACAAGCTCCTATTGGTCTAGTTGGCATGATATCACAGGAAGCTTCTGGTGGGTTCCAATTGCCTCCCCTTTGGGTTAGCAGCTGTGCACTTTAACTGCTGTACCACAGGCTCTTTCCTACTAAATAGGAACCAATCCATCAAAAAGGAAAAGTTGTTTTGACCTCATATCTTTGCACAAATTAATTCAATGAGAGAAGACATTTCAATTAGAATAGGAATTAGTTATTGAATAAGGTGCAAAAAATAAGATGATTTAGAAAGCTAGAAAAACTTCATGTATCTCTTTTAACTTAATATCCTTTGATTTTATGACAACTTTTTCTCAATGTCCTTAATCCTGATAAGAGAGGATAGTGTTCAAATTTAGGGAAAAACGCTTTCCTGCAGAATGATTTTCTCATAACTCTTAAGTTTCATGCTTGCTTTCGATCTTCTAGAGGTATTTATTAAGCAAACTAGCTGACCTGAGGAAAATGCAGTATCATGTGAAAATGGCAGTTGTATTAATATATGTATATTTTGATATAATAAATATAGACTTGGCATTGCTTGACTTGCATTTTCTTAAGGAGGAGAATTGTGTAAGAAAGTATAATCTATCTATAGAAATTCTGTAAGAATGGAAGAAAAACACCGGGAAGCTATTATATACTTATTACTTTCAAGTTGTGTCTTGTTCTTGCTTTGCAAAAATGAAAACATCACCTTCAGAGAATATTATTCTGAATTAATGTGAAAGATTTTGAAATGGGCTTTCACCTTTTGCTTTCCCTAGGGTCTATGTCAAGAGAATGCATCGGCTGTGACAGACACAGTAGTAGGTTCTGGGAATGCTCTCTAGAATAAAACAAATGCTCCCTGTCCCCAAGGAAGTTTAAATTTTATAAATGAAAGATTTTTAACAAATAATTATGCGATTATTTAAAAATTCATGATGTTTGAAGGAGAGGAAAGCATAAGCATTACCAAGGTTCAGTGCTCTCCATGTAGTCTTGGTTTTTAATATGGCGTTCCTATTCTTGACGTGTTGTTGTTGTGGGTAATGCCATCACATCAGTTCCGACTCACAGTAAACTATGTGCAACAGTAAAAATGACTGCCCGGGCCTGTCCCCTCCCCACGATTGTTCCTATGCTGGAGCCCATTGCTGCAGCCACTGCATCCATTTTATCAACCCAGCTCCTTGATGGCCTTCCTCTTTTGTCTGACTCTCTGCGTTACCAGACATGATGTCCTTCGCCAGAGGCTGGGCTTTCCTGAAAACATATCAAAATATGTGAGATGAAGTCTCACCATCCTTGCCTGTACGGCATACTCTGACCGTACTTCTTCCAAGACATATTTGCATGTCCTTTTAAGAGGCCATGGGACATTTTGTATTTATATCCAGAGCCACAGTTTAAATACATTGATTCTTCCCTGGTCTTTCCTATTCAATGTCCAACTTTCACATGCATATGGAATTGAAAAATTGAGATTTATGGACTGCTGTGGTTAGCATATGAGAATTATCTGTGTACAAAACTATTAGGTGAATATGTAAAATGTTGGGTTTTAGTGAAACCAGTTCATATACATATCTTATATATGATCTCATGAACAACCGGTGGATCCTTGGGACTCAATCTGCACCTTACTTGGAATCTACTTCTCTTTCCCTCTCCTCTCCAAGCCACTTTCTTGGATGCTGCCTTTATTTTTCCACCGCTCCATCCTCGCTAACCTACTCTCTGCTGTCACCCACAAGACAGTGTGTGGTGTTCTATGAGGAGATTTGAAAGAAAGTGAAATGGAGCACTGAGGAGGAAAGGGAGGTTTTATCAGGCTTTCTCTAGCTCATGAGGTAGTCCTGGTGCTGAAAGGTCAAGTGTTTGAACCTACCAGTTTCTCCGTAGAAGAAAAATGAGACTGTCTACTCCCATAAGGATTTGAAAGTATCAGAAACCCCAAGTGGCCGTTATGCCGGTCCTGTAGGTTCACTGTGAGTCACATTTATTCAAGACAATGACTTGTTGATGTTCTTGATCTCACCACTTATCCTGAAAGGCTTCAATCCTAAACTCCCTCTCCTGACTCAATCGCAGAACGGGTCTGAGTTAGTTAATTGTGCCAGCCTGGCCGATAATCACATGTGGGTCTGGTTGAAAGGCGGAGGGATAAATGGGTGGTGAAGCCTCGCCTTTCTAGTTCTCGGGTCTCTTGTTTTGTGATGGTTGCATCGGGTGCAGCTGCCTTAGCATGTCCCTGCTTCAGCTTACAAGATGGATTTCCTACAAGACATCCCCAAGGAGAAGCCGCATGGACCTATCCCGATGCAGCCCTGGGTGCTGGAGCAGCCGTGTGGAGACCCCTGCCAGTGCTGAGATGCTTACACGTTCACTGACTCAGCTTTCCTCCTGCAGTTGGCATTATTGCCTCTGTTTTGTGAGGTGAAGGACTTTGTGGACTGGTGTTGGGTATGGGTTAATGTTGGACTTGTGGGCTTGGGCAGCATTGGGTTGGGATGTTTTCGTGATGCACATTTTCTTTGAATAAAACTCTCTCTTATACATGAGTTGCTGTGGATTTGTTTCTCCAAAGTACCTAGACTAATACAGGGTCTGAGCCTGGTTCTACTAGAAAACTCTGTCTTTATAATAAATAGTGTCAGATGCTAGAAAAGCTGCACTGAAAGCATTAGTTATAAACAAGGCTCCATGATTTGATGGACTACCAGCTGAAATGTCTCAACAAGCTGATGAAGCACTAGAAGCAATCACTCATCTATGTCAAGAAATTTGGAAGACAGCTGTTTGCCCAACTGACTGGAAAGGATCCATATTTCTACCCATTCCCCCCAAAATGGTGCCCCAACAGAATGCTCAAATTATAGGACCATATATTTAGCTTAAGATCCTTCAACAATGATTGCAGCACTACATTGACAAGGCGCTGCCGGAGATTCCACGTGGATTCCAAAGAGGACTTGGAAACAGGGTCATTGTGGCTGCTGCCCCTGGCGGATCTTGGCTCAAAGCAGAGAATGCCAGAGAGAAGTTTACTTGTGTTTCCCAGACTAGGCAAAGGCATTCCACTGTGTGGATCATAACAAACTCTGGATGTCCCTGAACAGAATGGGATTCCAGAACACTTCATTGTACCTGTTCAGAACCTGCACGTGGATCACGATGCAGTTGTGGTAACAGCACAAGGACAGGTGTGTTTCACAGTTGTATGCTCTCATCATGCTTATTCAATCTGTGTGCTGAGCAAATCCTCACAGAAAGTGGATTGTATGAAGAAGAGTGTGGCCTCAGGATTGGAGGAACTATTATTAACATCCTGATACATGCAGATGAAACAACTGTTTATTTAAAGTGGAAAAGACATGAGGCAGTTGCTGATTAAGATCAAAGCTTCTAACCTTCAGTGTGGATTACAACTCAATTTAAAGGAGACTAAATTCCTCACAACGAGGCCAATAGGTGACATCATGATAAATGGAGAAAAGAATGAAGTTGTCAAGGATTTAGTCTTGCTTAGAACCACAATTAATACTCAAGGAAACAGCAGTCAAGAGATCGAATGAAGCATTGCATTGGGCAAATCTGCTGCACCAGACCTCTTTAGAGCGCTGACAGGAAATATGTTCCTTTGAGGACGAAGTTGCCCTGACCTCAGCCTAGATATTTTCATTTGCTTCATGTATGTGTGAAAGTCGGATATTGAGTAAGGAAAATGGAAGAAAAATAGATGAATTTGAATTGCGATGCTGGAGACGAATATTGAAAGTACTGTGGACTGCTACAAGAGCAAATGGATCTGTCTTGGAAGTATGGCCAGAGCGCTCCTTCACTGCAAGGATGGCAAGCCTTTGTCATGCATGCTTTGGACATCTTGTGAGGAGAGTTCAGTCCCTGGAGAAGGACACCATGTTTGTTAAAGCAAAGGGTGAGTGAAACAAAGGGGAAGGGCATCTAGGCGGTGGATGCACACCATGGTGCAACAATGGGCTCGAGCCTAGGAACAGAGATAAGGATGGCATCACATGATTGCGCACTGTTTTGTTCTGTTGTGCATTGCTATGGGTCAGAACCCCCTCGATGGCCCCTTACAACAACAGATGTTAGATCGCTCTCTTTTTTTCTTGATGAAAGCCTGAGAATAATAGCGTGTATGAATTGCTTCCGATTTTATCTTGTTTCTCTTTTCTGAGTTGTCTGGTATTTAATTCCATTTTTTCAGAAGACCAGCTTCTATCATAAGTTACACCCACGTACCATCAAGAGCTCTTTCCTTCTACCTCCCCAGACAGTCTGACGCTCTACCTAATGAGGCAGGAGGTGATGCAGGAATGCGCTGTTGTTTGCAGATAGGAGGTTTGCTTGTTGTTGTGTGCCTGTGTTTCCTCTGACAGCCCACTGTGGAAGGAACACCCTGATGGGTATATGGAAACTTGCTTTAACTATATAAAGACTATCATGCAGCAACTCAACAAATGAGGTACAGTTTGTTGCCCCTAAATGGAAAGATATAAATAATGTAAGTTTGAATAGAAGAGCTTCATATGTTGTACTATTCTACTTAGAAATTCCCTATGTGTATGTAGGTAGATATATGATGGATATATTGAGTACTCTAGAGAAAAAAAAAGCACTGACAGTCAGATATGTATGAAGAGGAACTTTAGATCAAGAAAGACTTTTATAGCAAGAGTTCCTCTTAGTCTAGTCCCACTCACGTCCATGGATCACATGCTAGTCAGAGCGCCACTCAGACTTATGCAGCTACCATGTGAACCAACAGTTGGAGAAGAGTGGGTACTCAAAGGAGAATCATGATCTGTTTCCAGAAAGGGGTACTGGATCCTGGGCTAGCCACATGGGAGCTGTTTATGATAATACAGCGATGATGCATAAAGGTGAGGCAAGAAGTAGGGGATCACAGGTCAGTGGGTGCAATGCCACATGGTCCAAGCTCCACCGGAAAGAGGCTGGCCAATGATAGTCCCCAGGCCATGCAGGCCACACGAGTCACTGGACCCAGACATGAAACACAGGACCCAGTCAAGTAGGAAGTCAAAGAGTCAGAGAGAAAAAAGTTCTTACTCTCTCATAAAAAGGCCACATCCCAAGGAAGCAACATTAAGCTGTAACCCAATTGAGAGGTTGCACTCTGTCTGTATGGTACCTCTACATGGGTACCATCAAGTTAACCTAAAATGTAGTCATCAAAAGGAGACTTCAAAAGGTTTATGGAAACGTGGAATTGAAAGATAATGAATTTTTTAATGAACATTCTGAACCCCTCTTGGATCTGTATATACAGTTCTGGGCATGTGTCTCAGGACTCCTGGCATCACAGGGAGTTATGTGTTGGATTGCTCACCGTAATGGTCAGCAATTGGAACCCACTACTCTGGTCTATGGTGTGTGGGGGGGTCAAAATGAAGCAGTTTTCCTCCATGAAAACTAAACTGAAAAACCCATTGCCAGAACGGATTCTGACTCTGACTCATAGCAACCCTTACACAGGGTTTCTAAGGCTAGAAACAGTAAGGGAGCGAATAGCCTCCTCTTAGCTCTTTCAGAATGGCTGGTGGGTTTGAACAAGATACCTTGCAACTAGCATTAGAACACTCAGTGGCACCAGCATTCCTTCCAGCCTCGGACACCCAGGGAGCAGTTCTACTCTGCCCTATAGGGTTGCTATGAGTCAAAATGGACTCAATAGAAAGGAGTTTGGTTTTGGTTTGAGTTTAGGTATAATTACTTTTGTATTTGATGTTGTTGTTACTTTATTAACAAATGTATGAGAAACAGGAATAAGTCTGGAAGGATGCATACTAAAATGTTTTCAGTGGCATCCCTGGAGAATGGAAATAGAGCACAGAAATAGCAGTAAAATTCTTGCCTTGAATCTTATTAAGTGGCTTAGATCACATGCTTATCCCTGAATCAATCACTGCAACTAGGAGGCTGTTAGTTACCATGAAGTGACCACCTGACTCAGGACAACTCCAGGAATAACCCCGTGCTTCAGAACAGCCTCCTCTGTCCAACATCTATAGTACTACATGAACCTGCACTGAGAGATGGGTGTTTAGCTGTGCACGAGGTTCATTGGCTGGGAATCAAACTCAGGACATAAGCCCACAAATGAACTACCACTACCACCTGGGGTAGAGGGCAAGAATGTTATTGTTTGAGACACCCTAAAGCCAGGAACAGAATCGACCCTATTCAAGCCATGTGAACCAACAGTTGGGGAAGAGTGGGTACTCAAAGGGGAATCATGATGCTGTTTCCAGAAAGGGGTACTGGATCCTGGGCTATCCACATAGCAGCTGTTTATGATAATACTTTCCTGAATTGCTAGATTTGTTTACATTTGGGAGCTAATTTAATAATTTAAAATGTTATGGATGGTAAAGCTTAAACATGAACTAGAACTAAATACACAGAAGATTTAAAAATTAAAATTGCTAGAGAAATCCAACTAGTACTTGTGCCAGAGTCATAAGAATAAAAAACAAAAAAGGGTAAACTACTTATACATGCACTCTTTACCTGTACACATACTTTGATAAATAAACCTAGTATGCTATGTATAATAAATATATATTACCCTTTATTGCACTTCTCACTAGACTAATGCTTGGCATTAAGGGCCTACATATTTGGATTTTAGGATTTTCTTTGACATCTTCTAGATATCATTCTAGAATTGGGAAAGTAAAAGTTTTTGTTGTTTATAAAACCACACTCTACCTTTCCTTGATCTTCATACACAAGAGCTTCAAGTCCTCCTCACTTTCAGCCAGCAAGATTGTGTCATCTGCATAGCACAGGTTGTAAGTCAATCTTCCTCCAATCATGATGCTGAATTCTTCTTTTTATAATCCAGCTGTTCTGTTCATTTACTCAGCATACAGATAGAATAAGTACGGTGATGAGACACAACCCTGACCCTGAAGCAGCCATCCAGAGGTCCAGTGATGCTCTGCCTTGGGTAAATCCGTTGCACAAGACCTGTTTAAAGTGTTGGAAACCAAGGGCTGACTCCAGCCACGGTACTTTCAATCTCCTTATATGCATGTGGAGGTTGGACAGCTGTGAGGGAGACTAAAGAACAGATGCTGACTAATGGTGCTGGTGAAGAATATTGAAAGTACCAGGGACTGCTGAAAGAATAAACAAATCCATCTTGGAGAAGAACAGCCATCGTGCTCCTTAGAAACAAGGATGGCCAGGCTTTTATTAGACCAGTCTCTGGGAAGGGAGACCATTCTTGGTGAAATAGAGGGGCTGTGAAAAAGAGGACGACCTTTCAGGAGGTGGATTGAGACAATATGTGCAACAGTGTTCTTATGTTCTCAAACCTAAGAACAAAGTGAGGATGGCACAGGGCTGGGTGGTGTTTTGTTCCGTTGTATGCAGCATCACTGTGAGTTGGAACAAAACAAGCACATGGTGCCTTTGGAGTCAATTAAAAATTATAGTAATTTACAATGTAAAATAGAGGAAATTGCTAAAAAGTCTTAGTAATGTTTTTTGGGGGGGTGGGGGTGGTTTTTATTTCTTTCCTAAAAAACAAAAAACAAGATTAGTGATTCCACAAAGAACTAATAAAGTTTACTGGTCTCATTATCCAAATATAATAACCTACCAATCAAAAAAAGTCCATCTAAGGATATGTGGTTACCTTTCCTCTGAAACCAGTAGGAATTTTTTAGTAATATACCCCAGCCTTTATCACCTGTCCCACACCAAAGCCTTTCCTCTTATGCCATGAATTTATGTAGCTTTCTATGCTGTAGCCCCAAGAGAAAATGGAATGGTTTTAACTTTCCCAATTTAAACATACTTTCAGGAGGACTGAAGCTTTTCACAATGTTAAAGATTATGAATCATAATATTCATAGTTAAAGTTTCAGAGAGATTTCATTATGTTGATATTTTGAATAAAACCTTGTAATTGGGACACAAAGTCAAGTCCTTTTACTCTCATCGGAGTTACCATCTCAGCAACTCACAGGGGTAGTTCTACCCTAATCAATAGGGCTACGAGGAGTCAGAATCAACTAGATGGCAGTGAGGTTGGTTAGTTGTAATAACTGCTTGGCAAATTCAGGTAAAGTTGCCATTCCTTTGCCCTCCCATCAGCGGTGTACTAGGGTGGTTTGGATGTTGCTATGAGCTAGAACTTGAGCCACCAGTATTTCAAATATCAACACAGTCACCCAGAGTGGACCAGTTTCTACTACAAGAACAAGCTAGACTAGGAAGAGTGAACTAGTAATCTAGTTCCGCAAACTCAATGGGCTCAAGAATACTGACCATTACAAAGATGGTAAAAGACTGGGTCTTGTTGTGTCCTGTTCTGCACAAGATCACTGTGAGTTGGGAACAACTCAGAGCCTACTAATCACAACGAAGTTTTAAGCATGTCTACTTGTGTTCCCTCTCATAACTAACCTACTCCCAAATTGAACTAGGTTCTATGAGCTCTTTCTCGTTGATAATCAGTCTCCACCCTTGAGAAGCAATAGCGTTCTAAGGATATTTGAGTCCCATTAAAGCCCTTATCAACGCCCAAGTACTGACAAGCAGTTGCATGTATCAAACATGAACATCCATTAACATGACAACAATTCAGAATCTCTTCTTAAGTTGTTTAATAATTCACATGTCTAAGAAGGGTTCACATGCCTCTCAGCCCATTAAAATGTTTGGAAGGGGGAAAAATAGTTTCTTTTGGAAACACACTATCGAACTTTAACCACTTACCTCTTTGGTATGTTACAGCAGAACTTTGCTCACAAGGATTTCAAATGGACAGTCTTTTTGCTAGTCTTGGACCAGAAATAATATCAGCTGCCACATGGGAAGCCTGTATAGCCCTTCTAACTGAATATTTATGAGTGAATTAAATGCCACCATTGCAGTGTTAAACCAAGTTTAAAAAAAGGCAAACAGGTGAGAAGGAGGAAATTAAGAGGGCTAAACAAGGGCGAGCAAAACATTTTCAGCCAGGGATTGGGACTGATATGGAATCTGGCACGGCAGAGCCAGGAGGATGCCTGGTCCAGATGGCAGGTGGTTAGGAGATGATGTGAAACCAGCCACTTAGAAGTAACATCACTATGTTTTGCCTTCCTTTTTTACATAATACAATGAGACTGCTATTTTCAAAAGCATGTACATAGAGGCTTGGGGCAGAAAGAGATGAGTGCATTGGAGACGAGTTGTTTTCATTTTATTTAGACTATTTGGGGTTGAAGGAGCTCTCATGTACTGTGGGCTAAGCATTGGGGTGTAATCATTGGACTGCTAATCATAAGGTGATTGGTTCAAACCCACCCCCCATTCCTGGGGAGAAAGATGAGGCTGTCAGCTCGTGTAAGGATTTATAGGTTTGAAAATCATAGCTAGGAACACTGTGAGTCCGAATGAATGGGACGGTATTGGGTCCTTTGGGGTTTGAGGACATTGAGTAGTAGGATTTCAGACTGATGTTCACAGTTCATGAACTGTCTCAACCAATGAAGAACAGTTTTGCCCTGTTAAGCAATTTAGTAATTATTTATTTCAGATTTTGAAGAGCTTCAATTTAACCCATCACTTTCTAGGTAGCTTCAGAGTACAGGTCTCTGGATAGTACAGGTGGTTTAACCTCTACTGTGAACCTAAAGGTGGTCAGTTTGAACCCACCCAGCCATACCATGAAAGCAAAGCCTCCTATAAAGATTGCATCCAAGAAAACCCAATGGAGCTGTTATTTGTTCTATAGCACATGGAGTTACTAAGAGCTGGAATTAACACAACAGTAATGAGTTTGGTGTGGAGGCTTTTTAAGTCTTTTAAAAATTAGAATACAGAAGTAAGTGATTATATTTATCTAATACTTTATTTTGCATCAAATATCACCTTTTGGATGGGACCTATTGTTATTATAGAAGAAATACATGTTCATTTCAAAATTTTCCACATTAACGTCTGACCAAAATAGAAAATCAATAAAAATGATCTATAAATCCAGGACATAATTTTAACCATCGTATGCAAAATCAGAAGTAATGAAGTGTCAGTATTTAGGTATTCTTCTTTCAACAAATATGTGAGGTAATGTGTTTATGTGTACACGTATGTGTTATGTATGATAGATGTTTAGTTTATTACAGCTGAAGCCTCAGTACCTAAAATAGTGCTGAACAAACATTCATGTAATGTATATGTTTTTAGAATGAATTCTTTAGTGTTCAGTGGACTGCATCCATCACCATTACCTGCTAGAACGTTAAACAAGTCCAGCTCACCCATTGCTATGACTTTGCTCTCTGGCTCTCTTCTAGCCAGGCTCGGGATGAATATTTCCTTCCTGCCAAGATGGAATAAGTGAGCTGAGGTTCAAGTGGAAATCGAACCTCACCATCCATTTTTATAGTCAATGGATGACAGCCTGGTGGGCTGCCCCAGCAAGTCAGCAGATCTTGAAGGGACTCCGTAAGGGACAGGCAGTTTCAGCTTTTCCTCATCTGAGCAGATTGTTAGGGAAAATGCAATTTTTGATGATGTGGAGGATGATGAATCATGACACCCATAATTGAAGTTTCAGAGAGATTTAATTATTTTGTTACTCTGCACAAAACCACATGGAACTGTATTTAGGTACCATTTCAAAATCATTTTATTCCGTTTTCACGTCTCTGTTTTTCCTTTTAACTAGCTGGTAAACATCCAGAGATGCTGAATGCCGTACTCTGATAGATGCAGAGAGCTTTTAAGCTAACACTCAGCTGTTTGTTTATTATGTTTTCAAACTTTTTCCAGTTTCTGTTTAGTATTCAGTGAAATGGTGTAAAAGAAACCATCTGCAGTGCAGCTGCAAAGGGATTACCTTCCGGTCTCCTTCACAGGAAGAAGCCAAATGCCCCTGCGCACAGCCCTGGACATTGCTGGGCTCTCGTGCCATATGTTTTCGACAGTACTCCTGGAGCGAACTCAATTAATAGCTCAGAAGATAGAATTAGCCTTTTAGCGGTTGTTCCTTCAAAAAGGGCTGCCTAAAATAAACGTCATTCCCTGCCCCTATTGTAATTGCAAACAAAAGATTTGAAGTGCTGGATGACAGTGGACGTACAGAGACATCCTCATCAGTCCACGGTGGATGCCCTGGTCTATATAGCGTGGTGCCTCCGTGCCAAAGTCATAGCTGCTTGCTAGGATATTGGCACAAAAGAAAATGAAGTGATTCTCAACAGAATTTATTTAAATTGCATGTTACACTTATCATCTGTAGCCAAAGATTCGCACACACACATATGTAGACATATATGGGTATATAATGTACATATAGTACTACACATACATATATGTAGTAAGAAAATAAATAAATAAACCTGGAATGGGGAGGATGTAGTAAAGTGTAATTGTTAAGTGAAAATCCATTGTTTTACAACTCACTGAACTTAACAATCATGTTTTTAAAAGTAAAACTTAAAAAAAAAAAGAAAGAAAAATTCTTTGGGAAATATTCAGCAAACACACTTAAAATGTTTTCGTAAGTAAAAATCTCCAGGCCATTTGTCATTCTACAAAGCATTGTAACCCTAACACATGGTTGTTAACTCCATGCAATCACCAACTAGGGCAGAAGTTATACTGATTTCCTGTGACTTACATCTGGTTTGAGGCAAGGTCCAGAGTGAATCAATGACTCAGCTAGAGGCCAGGCTTTTGAGGATGACAGCACTTGCCTCCAGAGCTGAAAATAAGCTATTTCATAGGTTGAGCACGATCTTATATAACTATGAAATTAACAAGGGAGTATTTAATGATAGATTTGAAGCTCTGTAGAAAGACTTTTATACAATGTTTCTAAAATAGATGTATCTATATAAATGACTTACCCAAATCACTGTATTCAGAATACCAGTTGCTTTCCTGTGAGTCCTCCATGGTTTGTTTTAAAAGATCAACTATTTCTTTGAAACAAAGAGACCTAGTGTCTGAGTAGCCAGCAGGAAACCATCAACAGGAAAAATGATGTTGTCAGAAATGGGGAGGGTCCTTGCTCCTTTTTTGTTTTGTTCAGAATAACGTGGAGCGAACACAACGAGGGGTTTGTTTGTTGTCCTTTCTCTACTGGAAAGTTCAGATGCACTTTTTAATTGTTTTCCATGGCAAAACAGAACTGTCCTAGTTGTTAAGAGGAAACGGCATCTATCCGAATGGCATTCATTGTTTCTTCTTTAAAACAGACATTAACTGCATTACTAGAAAAAAAGCTCCAAGAATAAGACTTCCCAGAGAAGGGAAGCCAGAGTTAAGTGTCTAAAAAGAGTGTAGAAGACAAATACCAGGGGTACCACCCCCCAAAACCAGAACTGTGCTGGGTGGCTCCCTCTAAGCGAGCACTGAGCAACTTGCTCTGAGTAAGTCACCCACTGGCATCATTTGGGAAGGTTCCTCTGGTCACTGAATTTTTTTCCATTAAAGCAATTTCTCTAGAACCTCATTTTTTGTGTGTTATGGCTGATTGAAGAGAGCAACATACAGCTGTGGAATTTTGTTTCCTGCTCGGAAAAACTGCCTCAGAAACTGTTGTGATGTTGACAGCTTACCAGGACAGCGCTATGGAAAAAGTCAAGAGTAGGAGTGATTTTCTCATTTCAAAAAGGTGAAGTGCTGATTGATGACAAACCTGGTTCTGGATGTCTGTCAACTTCCTGAATGGATGAAAATGTGGACTCTCAGTATATTTGGAGTTCATTCCACCAGGTCAGATGGCTAATTAAGCTTTCTGTTTAGAGGTTCTGAAACCATAGCATTAACAATGTGTGACAAAAAAAGGTCTGATGTGAGGCAGGCAGACAGGGGACAGGTTTTGCCACCATGACAATGACCTGCTTACTCAGCCATCTCAGTGCACCATTTTTTGGCAAAACACAGCATGCCTATCTTGTCCCATGCACCTGACTTATCTAAACTTGCTCTGTGTGACTTCTTTTTGTTTCCGAGAAATGAAGAGGGACATGAAAGGACAGTATTTTGATGACATAGAAGAGGTGGAGATAAAAAACAAAACAAACAAACAAACAAAGGGAGGTGCTGCATCCAAACAGATGAGTTTAAAAAATGTTTCCAAGAATGAATTACATATTTGACAACTATATTAAGTGTAATGGAGAGTACTTCGGAAGTAATAAGGTTGTTTTATAAAAAAAATTAAATACATAGCTTTGACAAAAAATCTGTTTGGGTTTTTTTTTTTTGTACCTCTTCATATAGCTTAAATGTACACACATGAAAAACTTTAAAAGTAAGAGCCAGAGCAGACATTTTGAGTTGGTGGCCATAAATGAGTTGGAGATTCACTAATAATTAATGTGCAGTTCATCCTAAAGAAAGAATTAACATTTTTAAATGTCTTTATCTTATAAGATTTTCTTTTATCTGAAAAACATCAATCTTTTCTCATCTTTGATACTACCACATTCTGAATATGCCAGATTTTCAGAGGGAGTTAAAAAGAGGGAGAGACAGAAGGCCTTGGAATTGGACCTGTCTTAGGCTGGGTTCTCTGGATAGGCAAAACCAGTGACAGATATGTGTATGTAGACAGAGAAATGAATAGAATTTTTTAACTGTCTCATACAGTTGTAGGAGCAGACAAGTCTGGGTCCAGGCAGGTTCAAGGGTGGGTCAGATGTCAGGCTGGAGGTTTCTCATGACTCAAGTAGTTGAGGGGCTGAAGAACCTAGGAATGGCAGGAAGACCATAGGCTGGTAGCAGGTGAATCCAAGATCCCCTGGGAAGCCTTGTGACTTCCCCAAATGAGCCTAAGTTAGGTAGGTTCGATGACAGTCCACCGTTGGCTCCCAGAATCAACAGGCAGACGAAGGCGATGACCTCAAGTCCGAGTAACCAAAAGTCTATGATCCAGAAGTAGGATCTTGTTGTTGTTGCTGTTGGGTCAGTTCCAACTTACTGTGATCCTGTGAGCAACTTACTGTGATCCTGTGAAATATCACACATCCCTGTGCTGTCGTCAATAATGTTTTTATGTTTAAGCCCATTGATGCAGCCACTGTGTCAATCTATCTCATGATGGGCTTTACCTTCCTTGCTGGACCACCACTTTAATGATCATGTTGTCCTTCTCCAGGAACCCGTCTCTCCTGATAGCATGTAAAAAAATGTGTAAGGTGAAGTCCCACCATCCTTTCCTCAAAAGAGCATTCTGACCATACACCTTTCAAGACAGATCTGTTCCCCACCCCCCTTTGGCAGTCCATGGTACTTTCAAAATTCTTCATCAATGCCATAGTTCCCTTCATTGATATCTCTTCAATCTTCCTCATTCATTGTCTTTCACATGCATATGAGGCAATTGATAATATCATGGCTTGGGTCAGCCGCACCTGACCGCAAAGTAACACCCTTGCTCTCCAACACATTAGAGGTCTTTTGGAACTCATTCACCCAATGCAGGAGGTGTTTGCTTGCGCGCTCTCTCCCTTTTGAAATCATTTTATTGGGGCTCGTGCAACACCTATCACAATCCATCCATCCGTCCATTGTGTCAAGCACATTTGTACATGTGTTGCCATCATCATTCTCAAACCATTTTTCTTTCACCTTGCTGCTTCCATGAACACTGATTGTGGATCTAAGACAGATGAAATCCTTGAAAATGTCAATGTTTTCTCCACTAATCACGACCTCACCCATTGGTCCAGTTGTGAGAGTTTTTGTTTTCTGTACATTGAGTTGTTATGCACACTGAAGGCTGCAATGCTTGACCTTCAGCAGCAAGTGTTTCAAGTCCTTGTCATTTTCAGCAAGCACAGTAGTATCAATTGCACATGGAAGGTTATTAGTCAGCTTTCCTCCAAACGTGATAATGAATTCTTCTTCATGTAAACCAACTTCTACAATGATTTGCTCCCTATGCAGATTAAATACGTCTCATGGAGAGATTCAACCCCAACACACACCTTTCCTGTTTTACACCATGCAGTAGTCACTTGTTCAATTCCCACAACTGCATCTTGATCCACATACAGGTTCTGGCTGGGCACAAACAAAGTGCTCTGGAATTCCCAGTCTTTTTCAAGGATATCCAGAATTTATTATGATCTACAGATTCTACACAGTCAAACGCCATAGCACAGTCACTGAAACACAAGTGAACAATCCTGGTTTTCTCTTTTCAGTCAACATTCATCTGATATCAACGTTGGTATCCCTTTCTCCATGTCCTCTTCTGAATCCAGCCCGGACCTCGGGCAGCTCATGTCAATGCACAGCTGCAACCTTGTTGAATGATATTCAAGCAACATTCCCCTTACATTGATATCAGTGATATTATTCTAGAGTGTGAGCATTCTGTTGGGCCACCTTTCTTTGGAATGATACAAATATGGATCTCTTCCAGTCAGTGAATCAAGTAGCTGTGTTCCAAATTCCCCGGCATAGATGAGGAAATGTTCCAGTGCTTCATCAGCTTTATTTTAAATTCATCATTATGGTCAACTTCACTGTGAGAAGGTAGCTCTTCATCAGTCATATTTTGACTGCCTTAAGACTTGAGGGGCTCATCTTCTTGCACTATCTCTGACAGTGTTCTTCTGTCCATGAGGTTTTCAGGAAATGACAATATTTGGATGCTATTCATATTGTTTTCAGTGGTTAATTCCTCTGAAATGGTCAGAATATTTCTTCTTCATTGTCTGTTCTTAGCCAGGAAGCTCTGCTAAAACCTCTTCACTTTGGGTGACCCTGATGGTATTAGAAACACCAGTGACATAACTCTCAGGGTCACAGCAACACAAAAGCCTACACAGAACCACCAACCGGCAGACAAGTGGTGGGATGTAGGATGTAGACCCTGCAAAAACCAAACTTATCCACACCATCCATTTATATGGAAATTAGGCTTCACCCTCGGAGTAAACTTTCTGTTGATTGTGAGATATGACCTGAGTAAGGGGCTTGCAGTACACCCTTCTTTTCTTATGAGTACAGCGTACTCACTGTAGATCCCATTATGGTGCTGACTGTATTGTGTGGAGTCAGAGCATGGGGGATTACTGGGCTTTTACTCTCAAACCACTGAAAATCCTTGTCGAGCGAAGTTGACACAAAAAGTCTCACAGGATCCTATTTCCATGTTAGAATCTTCACTAAGTACTTGGAAGTCACTGATCTGAGTTCAGAAATATTTCATTTTCTCAATTGTTAGTTTAGGGTCCCTTTCATTGAATATAGTTTTTAAAATACACTTTTCAGTTAATAAAAAAGTTTGTTAAATATTCTTCATGTTGAACATAGAATGAAGGTTATTTTCTAAAGCCTACTGATAACATTGAATAAAACATGGGATTCTTCTGATGCTATGGATAAATCTTCTCAAGTAATAAAATCCGTTGATGATATCTTGTATCCATATATCTTCCTTCTTTCATGGGCCTTATTCTATTTCAGTACATTTTATCATATTAATATCTTAATTTCCTCCTGGGTCAAATGAACACAAAATAAAAGATTTTTTGTACTTATTGAAAAATCACGCCATTTAGCGTGAATCACTTAGAGTAATACAGAACAGAATTTCAAAGCCAGAGTAAGAAATGGCTCCTATGAACTTCCACTGACATTTTGAGCACATTGCTCAATGTTGTACTATGTGTAGTCATTTATGTATTGCCTATACAATTTATTAACTCACTAGGTTCCATCTATGATCAATAGCACACATTCTTACTTAAGGATGCAATATATAACCTTATAAGGAAACAAAAATAACAGGCCCACTTACTGATTTATTTTATGATGAAATTAAAAATTAGTTTTTGCACACTTTTGCAATTAATAACCTAGATAGCTGTGCTAACTATGTACAACACAGATTAGATAATGCCCAATATAATGTCTTCTAAATATATACATATATTTACCTCATGTAATGTATGTGCAATGGGTCTAGCATTCTCCCACTTCATTAGTTTACAGATTTAATAAAATTATTTAAATATTATCTGTGTAACAAAGTAAAACTCATCTTTTGATTATTCAGGAGAGTTTTTGATTCATTCCCTTACTGATTTAAAATAGGTATGACTTCTTGCCACGTTGTTCCAAATTAAGAAATTCTTCTTGTGGCATCTACACTATGTGTCATTAAAGTAACTGTCTTTCTAAGAAGTTCAAGAACAGCAAGGATACCCGTGCTCTTATTTCCTTATTTAATTTTAGGTACTTTCTTGTAACACTAATCAGAAAAGTAGTTCCTGTCAATCTGACGCTGACTTATGTTGAATATATATATAAAACTGTATTCCAAAATGTTTCTAATGGCTGATATAGCATAAATAGAGGTCCAGGCCTTTTTTCTGAGGTGCCTCTGGGTGGACTTGAACTTTCAGTTAGCAGTGAGTGTAATGACTACTCAAGAGCTACTCTCAGAGCACAAACACTAAAACCCCACTGTCATTGAGTCAATTTTGATTCATTGCAACCCTGTTGGGTAAAGCAGAACTGTTCCCTGGGTTCTCCAAGGCTATACATATTTATGGAAGCTGAAAAATCTCATTTTTCTACCTGAGAAACACTGGTGGTTTCGATCCACTGACATTGCAGTTAGCAGCCCAAAGCTTAAGCTACAACACAGCAGCCTATAAATATGTAAGTTAAGGTAAAGATTAAACAGTAAACAAAACTAATAGAGCCTTGATTTTTTTTCTCGTATCTAGCATTCTGAGCCTTGGTGGCCCAGTGATTAAATCACTCATCTCCTAACCCAAAGACCAGCAGTTCTAACCCACCAGCCATTCCGGGGCAGGAGAATGTTGTAGCTGCTTCTGTAAAGGGCTTGGAAAGCCTTTGTAGCAGTTCTCTCCTTTAGGGTTGCCATGATTTGGACTGATTCAGAACAGTGTGCTTGTCTTTCAGATGTGGTTCTAGAACATTCTTCCTGGGCTCAAAAGGCAGGGCAGCTCTGCACCTTTACGTCATTCAGAGACTTAGGTTCCTTATAGGTCCTGCCACGGAGATGATCCGTAACTGTCTGGTGGAAGTTGGATTACTCTCTCACTTGCGTTCCAGTCTTTGGTGGGGCTGGGCTGGGGGGAAGTCCAGGGACGCTGATTGGCTTTAACTGGAAGATCACCAGAAGTCACATACTTCACTTCTGAGGAAACAGCACAGGGGCCATATCTGACCTTTTTTTTTAGCTCCTGAGGGGGAATACCATAAAGCAGAGGTCAGACATGTCCCTACTCTCCATCCTTTTTTACTCTATTCTGATAGCAACCATCCCTCTATGGCATTCTGCTTCTGTGTCTGAGTTTCATAATTCAGTGCAATGGCCACACAGAACTCACAATCAATGCTCATGATTACCGAGTTTATGAGGAAGTTAACCGGTTGCAGTTAAGGGTACAATTCAGGTAAAAAGTACTCAGGAGAAATTTGTTCAGAAAGGACAGTTTCTTCTCTGTCTTTCCTGTAGGCCAGGCTCTCTTGGCGCTCAGTCTCTTGGCCCCCCACTGTCCTTCTCTGGCAATGTTACGAAGTTCTCCTAGGGTTGCCAATAAATGCCCAAAGGGCAAGCACTCAGCTCTGAGCCTCAGCCCAAAGGTACTTAGCTTTAGGTCCATAAGTTAGATAGAAAATCCGGCTCCCCCAATTAGGTGCCCAGAGGTACCCCACTCCACAGGCAGCCTCCTGCCCTAAATCACTCAGCTTTACTTGCTCTGTCGGCTAGGAAGTCTCCTGTGGGCCACTCTGTCTCATGCTCTGGTTTCTAGCTCAACTGCTGCTGTTCCTCTACTGGTATCAAAACTGTCTCCTGGATCAAAGAGGTTCAATGCACTGGGATCGGGGAATCCAAAGGATACACTGTACTCTTGACTGTTCTCTCTTGGTAGTGAGATCCTCCTACCTTCCTGCTTCTGAGAGGGTTTATTTTATATCCCGTAGGAAGGTAATCACAATTAAACCTGCTTGCAATCACTCAGTTGATTCTTATAATCCAATCACTTTTACCTTCTTACCCAGAACCACCAGGAAAACAAAGGCCAATTGGCAGTGACAGCAAAGGCTTGGCTGGAAGAGCCATATTAAATAGTTCACTGCAACTCATCTCACATTCTATTAGTCCAAATGTGTGTGTGTGTGTGTGTATGAGTGCCCAAGGAAGAACAGGAGCATGCCCTTGGGGCACAACTAGTGGTGTATTACAGGACTCAGTATATATGAGGACTTCTAAAATACCCTGACTTCTGACTGGTCTTATCTCCCTACCAGTGAAATGGAAATCATCTGTCTTTCCCCCCCAAAACACTAGATACGAAGATTTTTTTCCAGGCTCCAAAGCAGCCCAAACCAAGAAAACCTCATTGTTGGTGGTTCTTTTAAGAATGCCTTAATTGGGGTGAAAGAAGGACCTCACATTTAAATAAATAGTAAATGTGTGATTTAACAGCACGATCATAAAGTGATGGGTACTAGCCAAGCCTGGTCTTTTGGAGTTCCTATGTTTAGTAGTGTATAGAGAATAAAAGAGGGAGGACATCTCCTATTTTATTAAAGGGTTTCTATGTCAATAAAAGAGATAATAACTAAAATATTAGGTGCAGAACTTTAAGAAACAAGGATCTTACTACTTCTTTCATTTAGATCTCAGGTTCTTCTTATTGAATATTCTTTGCCAACACGATGGATTGCCAGAGAATGAACAAGTCTGCCTCAACATAGTGCAGCCAGAGTGCTCCTTAAAAGTGAGGACAGCCAGACCTTGTATCAAACACTTCGGACACGTTATCAGGAAGGGCCAATCCCTGGCGAAGCATATAGTTCTTGGTAAAGAAGAGGATGACTAAAATGGACACAATGGCTGTACCAATGGGCTCACATATACCTATGGCATATTGTGGCCTTAGAAACAGAGTTTTATTCTGTTATATGTGTGGTTGCTTCAAGTAGGCACCAGCTCTGCTATACCACAACTACAAGACTTATTAACAACTTGCAAAATGCAGATAACACAATCTTGTTTGCTGAAAATTAGGAGGAAGTGAAGCAGTTGCTGATGAAGATCAAGGATTTCAGCCATCAGTATGGATTATAACTCAATGTAAAGAAGGCCCAAAGCCTCACAACTTGACCAATAGGCACATCGTGATAATGGAGAAAAGAATGAAGTTGTCAAATATTTTATCTTACTTAGATTCTCAAACAGTGCTCATGGAAGCAGCGATCAAGAGATCAAATGACAGATTGCACTGGATAAATCTCCTGCACAAGACCTCTTTAAAGTATTGAAATGCCAGTATGTTTTTCTGAGGATTGGAGCACATCTTCCCCAAGCCATGGTATTTTCAATTGCCTCATATGCACGTGAAAGTTGGACATTGAAAAAGGAAGACCAAAGAAACATCCATGTGCTTGAACTGTGGTGTTGGTGAAGAATATCACAAATACAATGGACTTCTAAAGAACACACATCTGTTTTTGAACAAGGACCAGCCAGAGTGTTCATTAAAGGGTAGAATGGCAAGACTTTGTGTCAGGTACTTTGGACAGGTAATCAGGAGAGACCAGTCGCTGGGAGTAGGACACTACATGGTAGAGTGGAGATGCAGCAAAGAAGAAAAAGTCCCTTGAGAAGATGGATTGACACAGAGGCTGCATCAATGGGCTCAAACCTAAGAACAATTGTGGGGAGGGGGAGGGCCCAGGCCGTGTTTGGCTTTGTTGTACGCAGGGTGGCACTGAGTTGGAGCTGGCTCATTGGAGCCTCAAAACAACAGCCACAAAGAGAATCCCCAGGTAGATTGACACCAGTGGTGGGCTTCACATAATTTGAATTCAAATTACTTATTCATATTATTCAAAGAAACAACCAGTCTGCTGCCCTAATGACCATTTTAAATATAAAATAATGATATACCAGAAGGTAGTTTTATTATTTTAGACAGTTAATACTTTAATAAGAATAAAAGAGATATATAAAACTAGATTATAAAAAATAATTTTTAAATATTAATGAAAAATATTAAATAATATCTGACCAAAGTCAATAAAACTGTTACTTAAGATATTTCCACGTTCTTGATTGGCGTTCTCACTCGTAATAGTCTTCTCTGTTATCTGAGCATCATCAACAGTGTGATTTTCTTCAACCAACTGTGTACTGTAGGAATAGGATCCCATTCCTTTAGAGGTAGGCCAATTAGAAAATAGTCATTGTGTTTGCAATATTAGAAACAGGTAACTTCTCTTCTCTGAACATATTATGTTCATCTTTGAAAAACCCCTTTCCGCTTTTGCTGAACTTACAGCAATCGTTCTGACAATATTTTTTGCTTACTGAACACTTTCAGGAATTGCAAAATCCACTATTTAAATCTCATGAGAATTTGGGGCATAACATAAAGCTGAAACAAATGACAACATGTGATGCCCTGGTTGTTTGCCATTCTCTCTCTTTATGTTACATGTTTCTTTACTGAAGTAATAAATGCAAGAGAATAAAAATGTAGTATTTCATCAAAAGCATAAGACATTTTTTGAAATGAATAAATATCACAAGCATATTCCCATCTAATTTTTTATACCGATATGCATAATGAACGTTGATATGGACATGTAGAATAAGCTGTTGCACAGATAAATGTTATGAAAGTGTAAGGAATGTAAATTTGTTATTCCCACATTGGGCAGCTGCTGAGCCACCCACCTTAGAGAGAACACCGATGGCAAATGCCATTTAAAAAACCAGTTCACTTAACTCAACAAAAATTAAATATAACCAAGGGCCCAAGTAGAAAGAAAATGTTTTGAGAATGATGATGGCAACAAATATACAAGTGTGCTTAACACAAAGGATGTATGTATGGATTGTGATAAGAGTTGCATGAGCCCCCAATAAAATGATTTTTTAAAATTGGGAATAAATTCTGCAGAACTTGTGCAAACCGGCTGAATCCAACCACTGGTTGACACCACAGGTTCTGGGATCACATCGGGTGAACCACTGCTTTACACTGTTGAATGAGCTTAATGAGTTGCTCCTCATTAAGGAGCAACTTTCTCATCTACTGGCAGTACTTCCAGAGGACAGCTTGATAGTCCCTTAAGAGGCTACCCTTGCTGCAAAGAGTTCCTGGTCCAAGAGAGGGATGCATGGTTAACCACAGCACTTGATCTCAGCAGAAGTATAAAGACCAACTAGGAGACTGTGTTAGACTGGATTCTCTAGAGAAACAAAACCAATTGCTAATAATTTTATATATATATATTTATTTATTTATACAGATAGATATATATATAACATAAGAAATAAACAGTTGATTAAATTATAAAGCAGTACAAATGGCTCCGTGCAACTCACTCTCTTGAGACAGTTGTGAGACACTGGCAGTCTTTCAAGGCTTAATGGCCACTGGATAGTCCTCTGTAGAGGAATTCAGGCTATCCGGGCACAGGCAGGTCACCAATAGTCAGCCAGATAACAGGATCCGACAGTCTCCAGCTCAAGAGATGTAAATTCCAATGATGTGGTAAAGCAGGTCTTGAGGAACCTCAAATTACAGCAACACAGTCCACGGGTTAGGTGTCCCACAGGTAGTGTAGCTTGCAAATGGAGGCACAGAACAAGCAAGGCGGCCGCACGCTGGTCCGATGATCAAAGAGCAAGAGGCAAGAAAGGCAAGGATTGCAGAGCCATTTATCTCTCTGCCTTTCGATTAATCCCACATGTGTTTATCGGCCAGGTTGGCACAATAAACTAACTACCTCAGAGACCTTAAACTCTGACAGGTCACTTCTGCACCAGAGCTCCCTACAGAGTCAGTTGACTTCCACTTACCTCATTCTCTTTTCTCCCTGTCCTTGTTGATCCCCAGGGCACCCTCCAATAAACATCCTGAGCACTGACCTGCTTCAGAGTCTGCCACCCTAGAGCCCCCAAGCTTCAACAGTAAATATTCCAAAGTCTGATATCCTTCAGTGACCACCACCTTGATCCCAGGCTCTGCAATCTAGAAGACCCTTAAAGTTGTCATCAGCTGGCCTTCCCTAAACTCAGGAGCCTGAGGATTACTTCTTAACTCCATTCTTCGGTCAGCTATTTCAAGCCACCTTACCCACAAAACTTTCTCCGAGTAATATATATATATATATATATATATACACACACACACACACATATACATATATATACATACATACATACATACATATATATATATTGACCTATGTTTCTCACACTGTGCATATTGCTATTATAATATCATGTGACACACTGGAAATCCTATTGAGCACAGTTCTACTCTGAAACACATTGGGCCCTTAATTCAGAATCAACTCAATGGTAACTGGTATGTCTCTAGATTGTGAATTCCCTTATGCCCTGGAGCAGAGTACAGACACAGAAATATGAACTGCACTGAGCTATGTGTTTATATCGCCTTGTCATTTCTCCAATAGCCTTCCATATGCATCTTCTTATTACATTCTCTTCACAAATGCTGTAGGGAAAGGACTGTGTGTGTGTGTGTGTGTGTGTGTGTCTGTGTGTGCGTGCGCATGCTATATTTGTTGCATCCTCATGGTTCTTAGTGCTATGCTCTGAAGCAAGCAGATGTTCAATAAATACTTACCAAATGAAGTATCACTGTATATACTTACTGAAGTTTATGGCTCCTAATGAAGAATATGCTAATAATATATGCTGTGTAGAGAAGACCATATCTTACCATTTCATTATCCATTTTTAATATTTGAATGCTTATTCAACCACAAGATAATGAGCTCTTTTTAATCTAAATATTTTTATTATAGATTTATAAATAAAATTAAGAAATAGTAATTTTAGGGAATATTAATTTTAAAACAAACCATAAAATGCACAGTGAAAAAACTATAATAAAACAGAAAGGTTATACCTACTAAGATGCACATGCAAAAATTGTCTCTAAAATTAAAATGTCTCATAAAAACTTACCCATGCTACCAAGTGAGCCTCAGAACTTTCACTTTCATGAACATTCTAAAGATAATTTTATTTTTATGTCAAATTTTCTGTGTCTACTAGGTTAGACCAATAAGTCTTATCTTGTTTCAAAAAATAGGATAGATTCATGATTGAAATATGGAATGATATGATGTATGTATTAAACCCGACTAATAAAAAAAGAACAGAATATTGAGTTGAATTTAGTTCAAATTTTCTTCAACTCTGGTTCACCCCCAAAGCAGAAAAGGAAGCAAATTGATATATTTACATGTATACACAAGGCTCCCTGTTTTTCATGCAGACACTTTGTATGTAGTGGTTCTAGCTGCCACGTGGAATGAAATAGCTCAGCCAAGAAGAGCAGAGCTTAAAACTGAGAGCCTGCTGCCCTAGTCGGGTCAGCACCAGAGACAGCAACCCAAGGCAGTGCGCGCACTACTCAGCAAGCAAGCCCCTCAGCCTAATGCCTAGGGTTCCAGGATTAATGTTGTTGCTGCAGAACTTCAGGGGATTTCTCCTTACCACTGTTTGTGGACAAGGGCCTATGTAGGAATATTCCATCATATCTACTTGTGACTTTCTGTGGTTAGGCCATGACCCACCTCCCTTACGGTATAGGAAGGTTGTAAGGGATAGGATTAAGGAGCAGCGCTGTTTTCAGACACTGCATAGCTAACCAGTTTCCAGCTAGAGTTGGACTAGCATGAATACACAGGAATGCCAAGTCTTCTCTTACCCATTCCCTAGGATCTGTGATCAAAGGACCTCGCTGTTTGTGATTCCCTTGGCCCTCCTTTTGCTCAGAGTCCCAGGCAGTCGTGTTGGTCCTCATAAGGACAGCGACAACAAAAGTAGTGTAAGGCAAGCACGTAATTCAAGAAACCCAGTTATGTGCCCGAGGTCCACAGAGCACAGATTCATTCCTAATCTGGGCAGATCAGATAAAGTTCAAGCAAGCAGTATATGAGAAGTCTCCATTTGAACAAAATATTAGATTCAAACAGCAGCACACCCCTAAAGGGGAAGCTGGAGCAGCTAAGTAAATAGCAGATAACACGTGTAGGTCTGTGTTATGGAATACAGATGCTTTTGATTTTTCCTGCCAGGCCGAGAATGCTGGAAACCTAGCACCAGCATGATTTTCAACCATCAGCAATGAAGTCAATGAGCTAAAAGGGACCCACCCCAGATAATAGATGTGCTGTCATCCTTATATAAAAGCAAATCCAAAGACGCATGGGAATTAAGGCATGTGCTTTGATTTGATTATGGGAATTTCTCTTTTTTAATGTTACTCCACATTTCCCATTAAGATTTTCCTTAGGATAGGTCGCCCCTGTTTATGAGGTAGCTGCAAGGCCATAGAACAGAGCAGGCTCATCTTCAGTGCTGCTTCTTTCTCCTGCTTCATTGGCTCTCTACCCTCACCAAAGGCACCATGGAAGAAAGGTTATTGTTTGCTATTCTATAGAAAAAGTATTTGAGTTTGAATGGGTAACATGATTAGAATCTAGTGATGTTAACTCATTCTTTCCAATAAAATGTGCAAATATACTGTGCAACCATCAGTAAAGACTATAATATACTTTAGAAGTGATTATGGTTATAGAA
>NW_022103920.1:34950559-34960468 GCF_000313985.2 Echinops telfairi
TGTTTATTCTGAGGAAAGCTGTTTAATGCATATAAATATCTTTGAATTATAACTAATGTTTCTGAGAAGAAATCATGCTTTCTTCAGTTCATGACTTTTTAAACAGTTGACAGATTATATATACATGGGCAGAGCTTTATGAATTTTTGTTTATTTAATGTTTTTTAATGTTTTTACTGTTTAAGACATAAATGAATGTCCTCTGGTTTCTTGCCTTTCTCCTTGGTCATCTGTGGAAGTAGTAGTCTTACACCAAAAGTGCTAAGTAGTCTTACACCAAAAAGGCACATCGTAGGTTCGAGGTACAGGCCATTCAGCTGTGGGTGGGAGGAGAACTTGATGCCTAGCTTTCTGTAATATTAATCTCTTTAAACTTATTTTAATTCTCCAGTTGATGGCTGTTTGTCTGGGTAGACTAGAGAAACAAATGCATAAACACCCATGTGTGTATGAGAAAAAGATTTATATACAAGAGCAGCTGAATATTGAGAAAACATCCCAGCCCCATCTAGATCAAGTCCATAAGTCTGATATTAGCCCATATGACCGATACCAATCTATAAAGTCATCTTCAGACTCACAAAACACATGCAAAGACACCAAATGCAGGAAGATCTCAGGCCAGTGGGTGGGAAGTCTTGTGGATCCAGTGGCACTGTAAGAATCTCAGCACTGGCAGAGGTCTCCATGTAGCTGTTCCAAGTCAGGCCACTAGTGTAGTTCCATGTGTCTTGTCATTACAGAGTTTCTCAGGGAGTGAGCTGAGGCAGAGAGAGTGAGAGTCTCGTGCCTTCAAGGAGGAATATCAGAATTCCTAGATTCCTCAGGAGAAGGTGATGCCCACACAGAGGCCTCATTGGCTATCACCTGATTGAAAGGCTAGACTTCACCCCTTCACTCTTAATCCTCTCACACTGACAAACAATTATACAACTACCACAAGGCATTGATGGATCTTTGGAAGAATGCTAGCCTTCTATAAAAGACACCAAAGTCTATTCCTGGCCAATGCACCTCATGTAAAGCCACTACTCATCTGGGGGCAGGGATATTGCTATGACACAGGACAGTTCTCAACAGACCTTCTAGATTAAGTTAGAATAGGAGAACACCCTGAAAATCTACAACCTAATATGAGCCAATGAAATCCCTATGACTCATTATGGTCTAATCTCATTGTGCACAAAGTTTCAATGAATCAGAGACCAGCTATTGGTAGTTAGTGACAAAACTCCTTTAATAATGGTATCTGTTCCTGGGATTTTTTTTTTTTGGAGTATTGCTTCTTTACACTTCTTGATGATCTTCTCTATTAGTGTGGTGCTTGATTTGTGTAATTTAAAATATAAAAATCAAATTTGACTGCCATCAAGGCAATGCCAACACATAGCAACCCAAAGGGACAGGGTAGAACTGACCCTGTGTGTTCCCAAACTGTAACTGGTTATGAGAGTAGAAAGCTCTCGTTCTCCTGTGGACCACCTGGTGGTTTCAAACTGTGGACCTTCCAGATCACAGCCCACTTATAACCACACCAATATACATCATAAATGATAGGAAAATAGAGGTGAGAAACAAAGTCCTGCCATTCCTCTTTTGGGTGTGCCTGAGTTCTCTGTTTTGATAGATGTGGCTAAACAGCAAAGAGGAGACTGATAAATATTTAAAATATTTTGCATTTAATATTTTAACCAATCTCCAAGGTCAATTTTGTGTTAAAACAATTTATAGCACAACTTCAGGGAACATTTCTGTAAATGTATTTCAAAGTTCACCCTCATTGTCATGTGAATGGTATGGCCTGCGTCACTGTTTAGCTGGTAATGTTAGAGCTTTTTGGATGAACTGAAGTGTGGGCTCCAACTGAGTTGGTAATTCAGATGAAACTGTCAATATTGTCAACGAGTCATACATATCTTTGTCCTGTGGTGTCCTGACTTTGCCTGCAGATGCTACTACTGAACATTTCCTGCTGTTAGTTTAGAGAAATAAAATTCATGGTAGTAAAAGTTGTCTTCTTTTCTATTTTCTTGCAAAATTTATATCCTCTATTTGATAAATCTGCTGCCGCGATGGTCCTCTTTACTGAAGTATCTCAGCAGTTATATGGATAATTTAAAGGAGGGGATAATCCACATTTTGCATGACCTGCTTCCAAAAACAAGTTCAGCGGCCTAAAAATAAAAGATAGTTTTAACTTATTTCTAAAAAGAAAAACAATGCTACAATCTAAATTGGTTTTATAATACTCTTATACTCAATAAATTAGTCTTTAAAAATATGATCTGACCTGGATTTCAGAATGAAAGGCAAGCTGTTCGTTTTATTTTTCTCCAATTGTCTTTTTTTTGTTATTCTAATTTGTGTCAAAGCTTACAGAGAAAATTGGTTTTCGATTTAATAATTTATGTGCACTTTATTTTATAACATTGTTTGCACTCCCGAGGAAATGGCTTGGAAGCCACATCTCACCTCCACCAGTGTCAGTGGGGAGAAAGAGAATCCAGCGCCACATCCGTCCATCCAAATCCTAGTGTCACAAGGCAGAGGTCAGACATGCCTCCACCCTCCATCACCCTTCACCCCATTATGGCAACAACCATTCTTTCCATGGTACTCCACTTCTCTGCTTGACTGATAAGCTGTTGCAAGGACTACACAGGGGTTATAGACAATACTCACATTTATGGAGGTTTATTAGGGAGGTTAGTAGGCTACCACAAGTCTGGATCAGAAAACATTAAGAGCACAGTGTTTTGTTCACAACAGCACCTCTTCTCAGGCAGCCACATCTCTCTCTGAACCTTGGTCTTTCAGCCACATGGTTCCTTGGCCTCTGCTCTGTTCTATGACCTGAGAAGTTCAAAGCTGTGCCTCCCAATCACAGCACTGCTCCTCTGCTCTGCCTCACGGTCTCTGCACTGCTTCTTTGCTCTGTTCGCTAGTCTTAGCATGGAGGCCTCTGGTGCCTCTGCTGCCTACAATGACACTCCCCACAGGGATCTCAGACATGCTCCCGTGATAGCTCTTCTTGATAGGCATGGGCTTCTCCCTGTTCCTGTTTCTGAGGTGACTCTGTCGTACCCGGAAGCATGGGAGAACTGACACACTCGAATGCCCAAGTTCGAGTGTTCTATATTCTAACTCTTTTTTTTTCCTTTTCCCTAAACAGTGTTATTGGCATATGATTCACTTATCATACCATTCAATAGTTCAGTCACATCAAGGAGAGTTGCACAAACATTACCACAATGCATTTTAGGACATTCTCTTCATTCTCCTACTCATTGTTATTAGAGTCTCTACGTCTTACCCACTCAGCTGTAAGATGGGATTACGAAGACTAAGGATGGAAGAGCTGTACCAGTGGTTCTCAACCTTTCTAATGCTGCGACCCTTTCATACAGCTCCTCATGTTGTGGTGACCCCCCAACCATAACATTATTTTTGTTGCTCTTTCATAACTCTAACTATGCTACTGTTATGAATCATAATGTAAATATCTAATATGCAGGATGTACTTTCATTGTTACAAATTGAACATGACTACAGCTGAATATAAAAAGACCAATCAGTATCCAGATTAAGTTCCCATGGTATGTATGTATGTATGTATGTATGTATGTATGTATATATATATATTTTCAATAGTTGATGATTTTACAGTACATGATTTTACATTTACCAAGTAATTATAATTCATGAAGTGTCATTTTACCTCCAATACTGCTGCTTTCTACACAGTAGCTGCTCTCTACACAGTCGCTGTTCTCTATACAGTACCTGTTCTCTACACATGTGTGACTGGTCTACATAAGTACCTTATGGCGCCAACCCTGTCACATACACCTGTATTTGTATGGGGTGTATGTGATGGGGTTGGCGTGATGATGTCATCACACCAGGTACTCATATGTGGGTGTATCTACATGTGGGCAGACCTGCCTGGAGACGGAAGACGAGCGGTGTCTTGGTTCCTAAGACCATCAGAAAGATGTGTTTTCCAATGGTGTTAGGTGACCCCTGTGAAAGGGTTGTTCAACCCCCAAAGGGGTCGCAGCCCACAGGTTGAGAACAACTGAGCTATACTAAGTGAGTTGTGCCAAGCAATTTTACCTCACCAGAAACCCCTACAATGTGACATCACTCTTCATACTATCTGTCTGGGTTCCCCATTCCCATTGGTCCTCCCTGCTTTCTGAGCTTTGTTTATGGGCAAATGTTGTCGTTTTGGTCTCCTATGGAGGACTGTAATGGGGGAAGGCATTCTTCCGTTTTTTTAGAACTGTCTATTGTTTCAGTGAAAGTTGATTCTCAAGGTTGTGTTAAAAAGAGTTCCCTTTTTAAAAGCTGATATTTACATCCTAAAATTCCATCTTTTATTTCATAATTCTAGGACCCCAATCTTACATGTATAAAGGATCAGGTTAACAATTACCGGAACCTACAATCTGAGTATTCTTTGCAAAGACTTTAACCATGAGTTAACTACTATCTAGCCCTTGTCAAAAATATCAAAAGGAGACTGGCATTTGACATCCGTGGTATTCACCATTAATGTCTCTACATTGTTTCCAAAATTTATTTATAGATCAATAAATCACCAGAAAGAAGCAAGCTTAACTGCCCATAAAAATGCCTTATTTGAGTTACAGTTTATTACATTTTTTTCAGTTTTCATCAAAAGTCAGTAAAACAAAGAATTACATAAAGAGCCTTACTACCTCTTCTGTAGGAGATGATTGATAACATTTTTAATGCTACCAAGTCTTCCTTATGTATGTTTCTAATATATATATAAATTGATACCTGAAATTTTTCTTTTATAATTTACTTCCAGGAAAATGTCTCTTTGGCTTGGTATTCTTTAGTCAAACACTAAGCTCTGCCAAGTTGATTGTCTCCCTTTAGTCCTGACAATGGTTGCTGTTTCAGCGCTATGTGCTGTGTAGGTTCCTATACACAGAAAAATGAATCACTGTCTGGCCTTGCACCATTCCTATAGTTATTATGTTTGAGCCCATTGTTGCAGCCACTGTGTCCATCCACCTCTTTGAGAGTCTTCCTCTTTCCATTGATCCTCTACTTTACCAAGCATCTATCTTTTAGGGTCTGGTCCCTCCTGATAGCACACCCAAAGTTGATAAGATGAAGTCTTGCCATACTTGCTTCTGTTTTAGGGAACAAAAGAGATCCAAATCTGAAATATATCTAAAGGAGAACATTCATTAAGTCTTAATGGGACAAAGATGAGCCAAAGACACACATTATCTGGATGAGGGAGCACATTAACACAAAGTCATAAGGATTCATAGCCACACAGCTACTTTAATGAGGCATGGCACACAAAGGAAACTGTCGCAAATGTGTGATTAGCAGCAGATCAATATAGCACAGTTACAGGTGTGACTACAGAAGTGGGGATGGAAACATGCTTGCGACAAGTGCATTATGTTAGATAAAAGAGCTTTCAAGATTGGTCCAGGGCCTTTGTGGTAGTTATGTAATCTGGTGTCATTTTGAGGATTAAGAATGTAGGGGTGGAGTCTAGCCTGTCAATCAGGACATAGTCAATGAGGCCTCTGTGTGGGCGTGACCTTCCCCCTGAGGATTCTGGGAACTCCTGTTTTTCCTCCTTGGAGGGGGGAGACACTGTCTCTCTCTGCTCACTCTCTTGGAGACTCTCTACTGACAAGATTTAAGACTCACTTCCTTGGAGATGCTCTACTGACAAGACACATGACACTACGCTGATAGATCCTGTGCCCTGGGAACAGGAGGAGCCATGTGGAGACCCCTACCAGTGCTGAGATGTTTCTACTGCCACTGGATCCACAAGACTTTGAGCCCACTGGCCTATGATTATCCTATATTCGGCATCATTGCCTATGTTTCATGAGTCTGAAGAGGACTTTATAGATTGGTTTCAGACATATGGGCTAATATTGGACTTATGGACTTGATCTGGAATGGGCTGGGATGTTTTCTCTATATTCAACTACTCCTGTATCTAAAGCTCTTCCTTATGCACATATAAGTGTCTATGAATTTGTTTCTCTACTCTATCCAGACTAACACAGCCTTCCAACCAAGGCAATCAGGGCATGACTTATGACTAGGGGACCCCCAGTAAAGTCCACTAAGGACACACCCAAGAATGTCCCTAGGGGACACTGCCCTTCCATAGGCTGGCTCAAAAGGGTTGGAGGTAATCCATTTTCCAATGCACTCTGCCTGAGGGCAAGACTGTCCTCAGCCTAGTTACTGCACAGAAGGGATTCCATGGATGTCTAGCCATGGGGATACTCTGCAAATAGATTTTGGGTTTTTACTGTCATCCATCGCCTTCTGTAAATGTGGTGCTCAGCATTTAAGCTGGAATACAGATGTCTCTAAGGTGCAATATGGTTGTTTTCCTATCAGGATAGATTTGTTCACTCTTCTGGCACTTTGTGGTATGTTCAAATTCTTAGCCAATTCTACAACTCCTCTTGGTGAGTTCTCTAGGCCAGAGTTTCTTCTGAGAGAATGGCTGGCAAATGTCCAACACTGTTGGTGACTGTCCAACTCAAAGTAGTACACAGGGTGGAGTCAAATTGTAATAGTAGGGTTGGCAATTCAAACTCCCCCAAAGGCACTTTTGAAGACAAGCCAGGTGATCCTGCTTCTGAAAAGTCAGATTTGCAAACTCTGTGGAGCTGTTCTGTGTACACACAGGGCTGCCTCAGATGAGATTCAGAATGATGGCAACCCAAACAGTATCAGAGGACTCCTTATAGATATAGATCCAAACGATGCTCTCTTATTAGCATGATTAGTAATACAGTTGACAGTTTGACCCTCGTCTACTAGTCTAACCTTTGGTAAATTCCCAACTAGGATGAGAACATTATATTTGCTGGCCCCCAACCACCTCAAACACAGGAAGGATCCATTCCAGTGGCCCAGTGCCTTTTCAAAGGTCAGGCTGATTATCATGTAAGATATTGTCATGCTGGTTGTTGTTTCTACCTCTCTGGGAGAGGATGAGAAAAATCACTGCTCATATCCCTGAAGGAAACTGAGTGACAAATATGTCAAAGGAACTTATTAAGAAAGAGGAGATTTTCGGGTAAGCTTGCTTTTTACTGGGTAGCAGCAAACCAATGGAGCACGGTTTTACAGAGCTGCCCTCCTTACCTTGCGATGACTCAGCAGTTTACATTCCTTCTTGGCCCTGGCCAGCAGCTGTCCTGCACACTTGTTTTCCTTTCATATGCATTCTGGGAGAAAGACGAGTGAGTACTTAATTCTTGACATGAGTGGTATTTTTTATCTTGCCAATCACAGGGGCTTCTAGTGGGCTTTGTGTCTGTGTTTGTCAGTGTTGTTCGGAAAAGGCTGTGTTTTCGTACGCAGAAGCCTGTGTCTGTGGAATTTGCTCGTGACTCACCTGCCAGGTATCAAGTCTGTCACTCTTCAGGGCACCCAGTTAGGCCATCTGTGTGTGCAGGTGTCTGGGGTGCTTCTCCAAGACAGTGAGACGTATGAGGGCCTCCATTAGGCAAGGGCACCTCTATTGATCTATTTGCACATTTTAAACTTATACTTAGATAATATGGCCAGATACAGTCTATGTGAGAATCAGCACTTCTACAAATTAGCTCTCAAAATTTCAGCTTGACTAAACTGGCATACAGCTGAACATTGATTTGGGACTTGCTTGTCAACTCTTTGAATTTATCATATGAAAATAGAACCCTTGTTTATGCCACTGTTTAACCTTTTACTGAGGTTCAAACTCAAGGAGGCGAGTGACCTTTGATCTCATTTCCTCCTATTCAAACAATCAAATCGAGTCATCTCTATTTTTGAAATAAATGTGTGTAGCTGGCCACTTTAGACCCTTGTGTTTGTATTGTCTTAGTTAAAGCTACCATGGTCTTTTGCATGTCTGGATTACTGCAGAGCCAGCCCTCTCACTGCCCTGCCATAGCCACAGAGCCACCAGCAAGATCATTTTAAATGCGCCTCATCCCTGCCCTACAGTTCTTCCCATGATTTGTAAAGACCTATGTGATCTGCCCTTTGGCCACCGCTCATTCCCTCTCTCTCGGACTTCCTCTGTGTGATGGCACTGCTCCTCAAACAGGCCACGCTAGCCAGCCCCTACTCCAGAATCTTTGCACTTGCTCTTCCCTTCTGCTTGGAAGGGTTTCTTACAGGCATAGTTACTGGGTTTCTGCTGTGTGCCAGAGGTTTACTCTAGGCCCTTGGGTTAGAATGTTGAGCCAGAGGAAATGTTTGCTCCCAAGGGCAGTAGGAAGGCAGGCACTAAGCAAGTAGACAAAATCTATTGCTAACAAGTCAATTGCAACCGAGAGGACTTCTGAGGCAGTCACCTTCACAGGAGCAGACAGCCTTACTTGCCTTTTTCCCAAGGAGCAGCTGGTGGGTTGGAACTGCCAACCCTGCAGTCTAATGACGTCTACAGCACCACCAGAGCTCAAATGTATAACAGGCCTGGCGTGATAAGAAGAGTAGAGAGAGAAGTATATAACGCATATAATTTTATATAAAGTGTTCAGAGAAGACTTGTAGAGCAAGGAGACTTTGAGAAAAGATTTGAAGGAAGTCTGGCTCTTGAGGAGAAGCATCTTCCAGGCAGAGGAACAAGTAGAGAGGCTCTGAGGCACGTGTTTACAAGAAAGAAAGGGAGCACAGCGGGTCTGGAATGCAGGAGATGAGGTTAGTAAGGTTAAGGAGGCCCAGATCACAAAGGGCCTTATATGCCCTTAAGGACTTTCGCTTTAATTTATAGACTATGTCAAGTATCTGGAGGGATTTAAGCAGAGATGGGACATGACCAGATATATGTTTTAAAGATTTTAAAGAGCGCTGCTGGTGTCGTGGTTACATGTTCGGCTGCTAATTGCAATGTCAGCAGTCTGAAATTGCTAGTTGCTTCCCAGGAGAGAGGGCTTTCTACTCTGGTAGAATTATAGTCCCCAGAACCCAGAGGGGAAGGTCTACCCTATGGGTAGACTCTTAACCTGTTAACTCTTAACCTCAATGCCATGAAGTTGATGATTCTTTTTTTTTTTTCATTTCTGAATCCAACTGGAATTTTATTTTACACAGAACATGATATGGTTGCATGAGCACGACAAACTGAAAGACAAGGCAGTGAAGACATGGTTCTATCTAATTATAATTAAGTAACAGGAGGGCAAGGCAGTAAATGAATAACCAAACACTTAAGCTTGCTAGAAGAATTCATTTTTTCTAATGCCCATACTTTTGGAATTCCCACTCTCTGTTGTCCAATGGACACACCTACCGTGTTTTGAGCCAGCGAGAGATGCAGTGGAAATGGAAAGCATGGTTACAGACTCCCCAGGCAACGGTACACTCTTCTGACGTGGCAGATGCCTGGTTAGCTTGACATTCTGTGCAGAGATCCATAATGTGGTTCCTGCAGATGGCACAGTTACCAACCACAATATCCCAAGCCCAGAGGGCTACTGCATTCCACTTTTTCACTTCAAAGCGCTTCTTGCCCGCGCCGCTGTTGGTGCCTCTGGGGTATCCACATCATTCACTTCCGCCATTTTGGAAACACACCGAAGTTGATGATTCTTACTCACTGCAACTCTTAGGACAGTGTAGAATTGCCCTACATAATGGGTGTAGAGAGGCATGGCTTTCCCCTGTAGAGTGGCTGGCTGGTTCGAACTGCTGCTCTTGAAGTGAGCAGCCCCACATGTAGCCACTGGGGCTCCTGATTGATGTCATGACAATGGTTTATTATTATTATTATTATTATTATTATTATTATTATTATTATTATGTATTTATTTAGTCTTAGGGATCATATGATGTCACTTCCATCACAATCTATGGGAATGCAGTTGCAAGGATCTGCTTAGG
>NW_022103920.1:34961697-34986927 GCF_000313985.2 Echinops telfairi
CTAAAGCTTTGTTTTAGCTCAGCACCTTTCAAAATTATTTTACAAGAGCAATCTAAATGCGATTTTACCATCATGTTTTAACCAGGGCACTATTAGGAAACTTCTGGGGAATGTAAATGAGAAAATAATTTGGTAGGTTGTGTATTGCCTATTAGGAGTCCCTGGTTGGTACAAACCATTAATGTGCTCCACTCCTTACTGAAAGCTTGGTGGTCCGAGTCTGGAAAGAGTCACTCTGGTACAAATACTTGGTGATCTAATTAGAAAAATCCACCATTGAAAACAATGTGGAGCACAGTTTGATATGGATGAATGTGGTCACATCGTGTTAGAGTTGCTGCACCAGGGAATAGCTAAGTCTATATGAAGCACCATTCTTATTGCTATCATATGGCTCTTCAACTCGCAGACTCCATAGAAATTGGTTTAAAGTTTACATGTATGCCTACTGCCCCCAGCCTCCATTCAGTGTTCCCATCAAATTGTAGTTCAGTTAATTCAGGATACATGAATGAAAAGCAAGAGATAGAAGCCACAAGAGAACAGTGGCAAGGATCTCAGGACGTACTTGTCCAGCCTCTAGTTCTTCGGTTCTCAACCTGTGGGTCACAACCCTTTTGGGAGTCAAATGACCCTTTCATAGCGGTCGCCCAACTCATAACAGTAGCGAGATTACAGTTATGAAGTAGAAATGAAAATAATTTTAGAGTTAGGGTTCACCACAACATGAGGAACTGTGTTAAAGGGTTGCGGCATGAGGAAGGTTGAGAACCACTGCTCTAGTTCTAACATGTTGATACTTCCCTGGGAGTGTATGGAAACATTATAAATTAGTGCTTGGGAATCACTTTCAAATCCTCAGATAAAAGGCACTCTGTAAGTACACAGTATTATTATTATTATGGTAACTATGACAAATGAAAACATCTCCTCTCCTCTCCTGTAAGTCACTTCTTATTGATTGATCTTGTCACATAATATTGTATTTTCTTACACATCTTTTCTCTTATTCCTGCTCTAGAGGAAGAAAGTAGTTTCACAGCAAGAAAAGAATAACTGTTGTGTGAAATGCCATGCTATATATTCTAAATGGCTTGTTGTTGCTTGTTTGTTAATTGACAAGCACTGAAAATCCAGCGATCCACTCACAAAGCTGTGCTGTTTTTTATTGTATTATGTTTTTGGCTTTCAGTAGTGTGGAGAACTGCCTGATTAAAAGGAAGCCGCGAGTTAATTCCCAACATGCCCTTTGGCAGCTTTTTCATTTCACTTAGAGGTGGGAGCAGGTGGTGTCATTTAGAATTAAATACATCATGTCTCAGTTGGCAGGAAAACAGCATTCAGTGATGAAATATCCCTGCTATGAATCTCATTAATTGTTCCCCAATTTGTGGTAACTTTCTTTAGATTTGCATAGCATAATACAAGTACAATGAGGTGCCATATATTTAGACCATACTTAGTGTTTAGCTATACGCCCTAAAAGGCCTTTGGTATGACAGCATTATAAGGCTGGGCTGAGAATGCCAATCTGTCTTCAACAACAGACCCCCAGCAGTCTGCTTTTCCTTCCTCCATTTTCCAGTAACAGGATAGCAATTTCTCCAAAGTGTGACCCAGCATAAGCCTCCATTATTTTTAGCATCTTTCTGAAAAGATAGAACAGATCCTATTGGAACCCCCATGTGCTTTCAAAGGCAGAGTACTCCTGAAAATTCCACTGGAGTGCCTGCATGTTAGAGGTCGCTGAATTTCAAAGGGCAACTGAAAGTTCCATCTGATCTGTTCCCTTGTGTATATTTAGATTCAAACAATCGCATAGCATATTTGATGAAGTTCACTGGAAAAATAATTCTAAGAACATTCGACTGAAATAGCGCTGCTGCATTTATGAGAATATTCTCATCGTGGGGTGCTTAAGCACATGTGGGACTTATTTTAGTTAAAAATACATGCTTATACTTGAAAGACAGAAAATATGATGCTCTGAATTCATCATTTTCATTCTCAAAATAACATAAGGCATACCTAACATAAGCCGAAACGTGTGGCTTGCAGAAAAGGTGAAAGACACTTAAGATAGACTCTCCATTCCAAGAAACCTTAATTATCTTGGCAAAACTAAATGCACACAGACAGAAACAGACAGAACTAGATAGATTACATCAATGTCCAAGTAACAACTAATAAAGACTAATCGATTGTATTACTAATCGATTGTATCACAGTAAAGATAACACAGAGCCACTGCCTTTGGGGCAATTCCTCTCTTAGCAATGCTATAAGGCAGTGGTTCTCAACCTGTGGGTCACGACCCCTTTGGGGGGTCAAATGACCCTTTCACAGGGGTCTCCTGATTCATAACAGTAGCAAAATGACAGTTATGAAGTAGCAATGAAAATAATTTTATGGTTGGGGGTCACCACATCATGAGGAACTGTATTAAAGGGTTGTGGCACTAGGAAGGTTGAGGTTTGAGAACCACTGCTACAGGGTTTCCTAGGCTATACATTTTTATGGGAGCAGAAGGCCTCCTCTTTCTCCCACAGAGCCTCTGGTGAAGTTAAACTGCTGATCTTGACATTGGCACCTCAAGCCACCAGAGCTCCACAGTTAAGACACTTTAGGTTGACCTATTTTCCCTTATTAAAAGCTACCATTTATCTAGTGATGTAATCCGTCAAACAATGGCCCTGTCTCCACAAGAGAGCTCTCAGAAGAAATATGAGCAAAACTCATTTCTTGACCCAGACCAAGTTCATCAAATTCTCTGGATGTGGGGTCCAAGCACCATTGGTCTTTATATTTTTCCAGGTAATTTCAATGTGCAGCCAAGTCTGAGGACTACTGTGTGGACTGGAAAACTTGTTAAAGAGTTTTGCTTTTACACTTGAACCATGATAACCCTTCAGAGAGTTTAGAAGCAGGAGAAGGCATGCTCAGGTTTATATTTTTATAAGAAAACTCTGACCCAAACATGGAAACCAAATGAGTAAGAAATAAACTAGATGTAAATGCTGGCAGAACCTACCGGTTGCCTTGACAGTAGCCTAGTTGAGTGATGTTGCCTCGTGGTAGATGGAGCTGAAATCAAGACAAATTAGGAGATGAAAATTATTGATTACAGATTGAATGGTGGGGGGAGATGATGGAGAGGGTGAGGGGAGACATGGAGAGCGTGGCAAGGAGATGCAAAACCATCAGATGATTTTCGAAGAGCAAACACAAAAAGTTGGCACATGTCATGGTTTGAATCATGTACTTCTTTCTAGATTCCTAATTAAATTAAATATGGTCTTTCCATGGGGAGAAGCCTAGAGATTTTACACTCAATTATTTAATTAATCGATTAAAATATTTAATTTATGGACTATAACACTAAAAGAGTGTAGGAATGATACCACTGAAAATGAATATAGCTAGTTTTATTCCTCTTACCTCCCAGGTCATTCATCCAAGAGAAAGGCCAAGTGGAGAGCAATGTGGTGCTGTTGTTGTTGGAGTCAGGACTCACAGAGGTTATTCTGAAGATATCAGTTGTTATAAAAAGGATTTATGACATTCATACTTGATTTTGAATTCTAGATAGTTGTGAATGAACCCAGTAATAGGTTTATCCAAAATATTTAGTGTAATGTTGGGATTGAAGACCCAGAGAAGTTAAGGATTGTATTTAAGGTCACAGTTCTAACCTTGGGCAATTCTTATGTCTCACAACACAATGGATTTTTTAAATTGTTCAATAACTTGTTCTCCATAAACCTTCATGTTTAAGGTACATTTCTGCATTTTCTTCAATTTCTATATATTTTTATTTGTGTACTTCAAATACAATTTAATTGGAAGGAGATTTTCTATACCCTTCCTAATAAATTACTTTCTCATTTTTCACCTGGTAAAGTGGTCTGCAAACCTTACATTCAGATCCCAAGTGTTGACCAAGAATGTCAATATACAATAAAAACAAAACCAAAAAGACACTTCTCACCTAGTTGCTCTACCGATCATACTGGTAGTTTGTATTTTCCCAGTTCTTTAAAAAAATCTCACAGTTTACTATGTGGATATTTGGTAATGTCATCTAGTGTAATAATCTGGCCACCTTCTAGATAAAAATAGACCTGATTTGAGTTGGGAATAGCAAGTTGTTTAAATTGTGCCCCAAACACAGCTCTCTGTCCTTCCAAGAACAGCTGAAGAAACCCCAACCCTACAGCCTCAAGTTGATCAGGGTCAGAGTGAGTCTATGAAACTCCCGAGACTGTAAATCTTCCTAGAAACAGATTGCGTCATGTATCTCCTTTGGAAATATTGGTGGGTTCTACCGCCGACCTTTGGGTTAGCAGCACTCTGCCTGCTAACAAAAGACAAGGTGTTTTGTTTTGGTTTTCCCCCTTAAGTTCACTTTTCTCATTGTAATTGAAGGTGATGGCAGCTACCTAAAAAAACTATTATGGAAATTAACAGATGATCTTACTGCTGAGTTTCAGGCATTAGAAATATGGTCACCAAGATGTCACTCACTCACTGCCTACAAGTGGATTTTGACTCATGGTGACCCTATAGGGTAGAACTGCCCCTTGGGCTTTCCAAAACTGTCACTCATCATGGGGGTGAAGAGCCTTGTCTTTCTCCTGCAGCAGCTGGTGGTTTCAAACTGTTGACCTTGCAGTTGGCAGCCCAGTTCATAACCACTATACCCTCAATCCTCTTCAAGATCTAATGCCCCCAAATTGCCAAACCCACTGAGTAGCCTGTTCTTTGTCCTTTCTGCACGTTCTCCGAGGAGCCCTATTGACATAACTACAAGGTTGGCAGCTTGAACCCAGCAGCCATTGCAAGGGGAAAGATATGGCTTTCTACTCCCATAAAGATTTACAACCTCAGAGCCCAAAGAATAGTTCTGCTTTATCCTTATAGGGTTGTCATGAGTGGTGCAATCAATAATTACTTAACATTCTGACATTTTTGAATGCTCATTTTATTCACTGAAAACACACATCAAACAGTCTAACAATCTTAAAGCTAACTTAAATGATTACTATGAGGGTAACACACAATTAATTCAGTGTCACAGTCCCAGTAAGCATTGCCTACATCGGTGTACTCACCCTGGGTAGAGGTGGAGAGAGCAGGAGTTAATGTCTCCTGGGTTCCTAGCTCTCTGAATTATCATTCTCTCTACTGGGGCTTATACAGGCAGTTCAGCTGGCCGTTTGACATCATTCTGAGTCTTATCAGGGCCCCCCTACTATCTGGGGAGCTCCTAGTCCACTTGTTTAGTTCTCTGCTGTGACTCAGCATTTCTGCTGGGCCATGCAGGACTTTCATTTGCTTTCAAGATGGAGTTGTGTGTGTTCATCATTCATCATCTTGCAAGGCAGCTTCATGACTTGCAGGGCAGTTCCGCATCTTGCAAGGTAGCCCTTTATTGCTTTTATTAAGGGTCCTATGAGTCTGAATGAACTTGAGGGTAACGAGTTTGGTTTTGGTTTGATATGTTCCCCGATAGTGGAATTTAAACCCATGGCAGAGAGCAAAGAAATTTGCTACCATGTAAAACTATCCAGTTGTTATCCAAGTGATTCCAACACATGGTGACCTCATATGTTACCATGTAGAAGTGTGCTCCATAGGGTTGTCTTGGCTGTATTGGTAACAGAGCCAGACCCCCAAGCCTATTGTTCATGATTCCCTTAGGCAGATTTGAACCACCAACCTTTAGATTAGCAGTCCAGCAAAAACTGCTTATGCCATTGTGTCACCATAGGGTGTTATTATTGTTGTTAGCCAATGTCAAGTTGATTCCAACTCATGGCAGCCGATTTATGAAAACTAGAACAGCTCCAAGGGTCTAGTGAAAGCTGAAGTATCTGTCATCCACGGTACTGCTCAGTTAGTTCAAATCATCAGCCTTCCAGTTGCCAGTTGAGCACTGAAACATAGATGGTTGTTTTTCTTGTTGTTGTTGTTGCTGTTGTTAGATGCCATTGAGCTGGTTCCAACCCTTAGTGACCCTATGTACGAAAGAACAAAACGCTGCCTCATTCTGCTCAATTCTTATGATTGTTCTTATATTTGAGTCCATTGTTGCAGCCACTGTGTCAAACCATCTCATTGAAGGGTTTCCTCTTTTTCACTGCACCTCTACCACGTCCTTCTCCAGGGACTAACCTGAGATTAATTCTCACCATTTAATCTTCTTCCAAGACAGACTTGTTTCTCCTTTTGGCAGTTCATGGTACTTTCAATATTCTTTGCCAGCACTATAAGTTAAATACATAGTTCTTTCTTTAGTTTTTCTTATTCAATGACCAACTTTCACATGCATACGAGGTGATTGAAAATACCATAGCTTGGGTCAGGTACACCTTAGTCTTCAAAACAACATCTTCACTTTTCAATACTATAAGGTCCTGTGCAACTGATTTACCCACTGCAACTCATCTTTTGTTTTCTTGCCTCCTGTTTTCATGATAATTAATCATAGATCCAAGCCAGACAAAATTCTTGTCAACTTCAGTCTTGTCCCCACTTATCATGATATTGCCTTTTGGACCAGTTGTGAGGAATTTAGTTTTCTTTACACCAAGTTGTGCTCCCTGTTGAATAGATCCTGATCGTCATCAGTGAGTGCTTCAAGACCTCCTCACTGTCAGCAAGCAAGGTGGTTTCATCTGCCTCCCTCAGGCAGACGATACGTCTTCCTCCAATTCTGATGCTTCATTCTTCTTCAGATAGCCCAGCTCCTCTGATTATTTGCTCAGCACACAAACTGAATAAATATGGTGAAAGGATGCAACCCTGATGCACATCCCTCCCAAGAATAAATTACCCTCTACTTATTCCACTGTTATCATTTCAACCTAGATACTCAAATTTAATTAACTATGTTCACTAGAGGAGCCTTGGAGGTACAGTGAGATAAGCATCAGGCTTCTAACCAAAAGGCTAAGGGTTTGAACCCACCAGCATCTCTGGAAGAAAGGCGAGGCAGTCTGCGTCTGTGAAGCTTTGCAGTGTAGGGAACCTTAAGGAACAATTCTATTCCATCCTGCTCTGTGTCAGAATTGACCGAATGGCAGCAGACAGTGAGTGGAACCTTCATTTCTTTTTTGAAGTACTATGTAAAGATCTCTTCTTTCTATATATTTGAGCCTCATTTTTTCAGTCAAAGGAAAAAATACTCCTCACACTCCTGAAAACACCTCCTAGCTATTTTCTCTACCCAAGACAGGTTATAGAACTGAAGATTTAATTCAACACTAAGCAAAGGCTTTCCGAAGGATCTGGTGCTCCTAAGAAAATTCACATGGAAATGACTAGCTGAGGGTTTAGCACAGAGAAAATACCTGTAAGTATTGGCCTAGCTTTGGGTCTGTATAAGTATAAACACAATTTTATTATTTTATTTGAAAGGACTAAATATATGCTATGACTATGTCCTAAGGGTAATAACTGTTTCAAAGTATCATAGAAATCATCAAAATGGCAACCAGAAAAAAGTTTTGAAAAGGACTACTGTGATTTTATATAAGTGCCCATCTTGATAAGGTTGTAATAATACAGTTGAGCAAGCATGTTGTTAGATTAGGAAGTTGTCAAATTACAAATACTAAGGTCATCCCAAAAAGTTCAAACCCATGGCCATTGAGTTAATTTCAACTCTTAGTGACCTTAAGGTAAAGCCAACAAAAACTCAGACTCACGCAGCAGGTTAGATTTGTCCCAGTTGGTTAACTTTCCCCCCTCCTGTCTTTTCCCCTAATATTTAAAAGAGCTAAGCCGACCGAATGTCTCGGCATTTGTGCACATCTGGATTTAAAGGCTTGAGATGGCCAAGGAGTCTTTGGAAGCAAAGCTGCAGGCAGCCCAGATCTCTGCCCTGTGCTGCATCAAGCCCCACTGCCAAATGTGTTCATTAGTCTTAGTTAGTGGATGAATTAGACTTTCTAATGTGTCTTATCATGCACACCCAAAATCAACTTAGAAACTACAGAGCTAATCTTTGTTTGCTTTACTTTTAGAATTTTTTTTTAATGTGAGCTGTAGTTAACATATCATACCATTCAGTAGTGGTTCAGTCATATCAAGAAGAATTGTGTAACCATCACCACCATGAACTTTGGAACCTTTTATTCCTTCTTGTACCCATTGAGGTTGACTTTCCATTTCCCCCAAGATCCCCTTCAATGCCCCCAGGCAATCACCAATCCAGCTACTCTCTCCATAATGTAATTCCACCCATCCCAGTGTTCCTATACAGATAAACATATAAAACAAAGACAATCAAATATCCAGTAACAATGACCATTTAAACAAATATAGGCTTCAATCTAAGAGAAAGCAGGAAATATTAAAAATTTAGAATAAATTCACATTGGGTCCAGAGGGAGATTAAATTACAAGGTCTTACATCCTAGTCTAAGAATAGCTGCTAAAATCCACTTTGCAATGCTGTTTTGTCTAGTATTGGATGCTATTAACATCCCTAACATACATGCATTGGGGAATCATCAGGGACTTAATCTTAGTAGGGAGCCTGAAATGGAATTGGGACTACCATCATCATCCATAACACAAAACCCAAACCCAAACTCACTGCCATTTATCCCTACATAGTGACCTTGTAGGGCAGAGTAGAGCTTCTTCTGTGAGTTTCTGAGGCTGTAACTCTTTATGGGAGTAAAAGCCCATCTTTCTGCCACCCCATAGCTTTCTGCAAACAAGATGAGTAGAGTTTAGGCACTAGTACCATTCCTGCTTCCAGGTTTGGATCTTATTATTGCAATTCTTGCATGACACAGGCTGATGTGCTTCTTCTGTGTGGATTTAGTTGACTCCTCACTTAGATGGCTGCTGTTGTGAGACAATCCTTCAGGACCCCTGATGCTATTTTTCTTGATAGCCAGGGACTATCCTATTTCTTCACCACACGTTTCTCTGGTACCCATATCTTCAGTGATCTCCTCATGAGGATGAGCACCAGGCTGGGCCATGCTATAAGAACAAATTGCTTTTATTTTAAGGCTATGATCAAATGAGAGCTCAAAATCCATTCATCTAACTGTCATTTCTGAAAGTTCCTGGTGCCCTATTGGAGACATCATTGCATTTTATTGTAGAACATCATAGATCTCCCTCAGGGGGCTTAAGACAACTCTATTGAGAGTACAGTCATTTTAACCAATGGGAAAACACTGTTGAGCTAAGGATTTCATACATGACTAATACTTCTTATCAGACTGTAATCCATGAATTGTTAACTTGCATAGCGTAAAATTGTGGGTGCTTGTTCCCTAGTTACACATGTCGTGAGGGTTGGAGATAGGGCAGTCCTTTCAGTAATCCTCATTTAAGAGGGAAGAACCATGCCTGGTGCACTAACACTTCTGCCTCCAGAAGGCAGAGAGAGGATGGAAACAGCAAATATCTCTAGGTCTCAGGTCACCATTCATTGGACACCCTCAGAGCAAAAGGTCTGAACCGACTGAAGTTCCACCGGCCACCAATTTCTTAATCTTGGGGCAGGGATCATCTACTTCTTCACTAGGGCACTTCAGCTGAGAGTTCAAGGTAGTATTTCTTTTGCTTGGCTCTGCTATAAGTATGTTTAAGGTAAAGCTCAGTTCATTTAGTGGGGTTTCCAATGCAAGCCCTTTCGGTGTGGTCCATGAAGGGTGTTCTGTATCTCAGAATGAATGCCAGTGTCTGTGTTGTCCATAGCACTTTGCCTGGGTCACTAGGGGTTAGTTGGGAACTTTATCAAATGGGTCCATTGAGAAACATAATTTTGGGCATATTTTTCTCATGGGATCTCTACAAGCAATGTTGTGTTCTTTCCTAATGGTGGGGTGCCCCACTTGGTCCACCCACCATCAGAAGTGCAATTGCCCCCTCCAGTATAGTTATGAGCCCTTCCTCTTGGATCAGTATCACATTAAAGTTTACTAACTACTCTTATAGAACACAGCTATATGGTGGGAATTAGTTGGCTTTCTTCTTCTCCCAGCAGATGGGAAGAACTGAACATATCTATAGTGAAGCTACCATTCTTGAGGTGTTCTTAAAAGTGTTCCAATGCTGGGGGCGTGGGGGTGAGGAGGTAGTAGTTAAGTAGGCACGCTGCCTTGCTGTTTGGAGGCACACTACCAGATTAGAAGAGGACATGACCTGGGAACTGGAGCCTGCCTTTGTCTTATAGTGGAAAACTCAAATAATATTTGTCCTTTTGCGATTGTCTAACTTCACTCAGCATTATGGTTTCCAGGTCCCTCCATGTCAAGAGGTGCTTCGTGGTTTCATCACTGCTTTTTAGAGATGCCCATGGGCCTTAGTGGCATAATGCATGAGCCTGCTAACTGCAAGGTTAGCACTTCGAAACCACCAGCTGCTCCAAAGGAAAAGGAGGAGGGCTTTCTACTCCCATAAAGAGTTACAACCTCCGGCACCCCCAGGGGCAGTTCAACTCGTCCTGCAGGTTCACTGTGTCAACCCCATTGCAGTGCAGGTTCTTTTTGCTTTTTTGTATTTCTTCATGTGTCTGTACCATCATTTCTGGTCCATTCTTCGACAGATGGGCATTTGGTTTATACGAACTCTGCTGCTAGGAACAAGGAATAGCATATGTCTGTTTGTGTTCTTTAAACGCTTATCTTCTCCTACTTTGTATTCTAAGGAGGAGGCTTCCAAGTCTTTGAATAAAGTTATCACTCTTCTTTATTGGAAAAGCAAATTTGATTTCTATCACCTATTAATTTTTCAAAGAAGTTTAAGGGCTATGTAGCATATCACCTTAGGTATGTAATTATAACGAAACTTTATGTGTACTTTTTGTTATTAAAATAAGTATAATTAGGTAGGCTGACTTCCCTTATAATTATGTCTTAAAACTTTTATTTCAAGCGCAGGCTATTGTTAATATTTTATATAGATCTGTTTTATTTTGGATGAGGAATTTTGACAATTCATAACATGTTGTCAGATAAGTTCCATTTATATCTTGCCTGGATTATATTTGAATATAGGGAAATGAATATTTTAGTTCATTTCAAGAACATGTTCTGTGCATGGTTTCCTTAGAATAGAATAGAATACGTCTCTAACTTAGAAATCATTCTTTGAATGGATATTGACTAGATGTTTGAGGAGCTTGACTGTCAAAGGCTATGTGATGCACTCAATTAGAAATCTGTAATTTTTTATTGAACTATTTATTTTAATATACTCACTCTGAAAAAACAACAATAATGAATTAAATTGATTTGAAAAACCTTTCAAATTAAATGTACAGAAAACACTAGAAAACCCTAATGTGTAGAATTTACATTTATGATATAATGATGTTTAAATGCAGACTAAAACATGGCTTTATGGTGAAAATTTTTATTCAGTATAATGAATAGAGGTGCCCTGTGTTAATGAAAGGCAAGAAGTATTTCTCCTCAACTGCAAATTTAATAAATGAATTCTTTTTATAGCATGAGGTAAAGTAAATATCTATTTTAAATAGGAATACTTTATTACATACTTTGTTAATATCAACCATAGTATATGTAACTAGTTGAAGGAAGATGGGGCAGCTCTGGAAAACCCCAGGGGCAGCTCTACTGTGTGCTATCAGGTGACCAAGAAGGGAATTCGGTAGAGCCCCCTGGGTTCCCTTTGGAATCTGCCCCTTCAGTTACTCTGCACTCCCTCCCTCCCTCACTACATGAGTCAGTGCTGACTCACAGTGACCTGGTGAGTTTCTGAAACTGTTTATGGGAATCATGGAAAGCCCAGCTTTTCTCCCCCTGGGCTGCTGGTGGTTTCAAAGTGCCGAATATGTGCATCTGTGGATCTCAGCCCAGCTTGTAGCCACTACTCCACCAGGGCACCTTCTGTGAGTCTTGGAAGTCTTGATCACCCGCTATCCTTCCATTTGGAAAAGCAATTAACAAGTAATGTTTATGGGTAAAAATTTAACTTCTAACAACTTCCCAAAATCCTTGCTGGATTTTTGTCAAGTAAAATATCAAATAGCACCCTAATGAAAACTTGAATTAGCCAGTAATTTGAAGCCCTGGTGTCACAGTGGCATAAGTGTTGGGATATGAACCATAAGGTCTGGAGTTTCAAATCCACTAACAGCGCTTTAAGAGAAAGATGAGGCTATATGCTTCTAAAAAATATTTACACTCTTGGAAATCCTAAGGAGCAGTTTTACTTGTCCTGGCGAGTCACTAAAAGTTAAAATTGACTCCATTTCAGTGGGTGCAATTATGCCCACACTAAATGAACACTGGTGGCATAGTGGGCTGCTTACTGAATTGCTAACCACAAGGTCCAAAGTTCAAACCAAACAGCTACTTCATGGGGGATGGATGAGGCTGTCTACTCCAGCAAAGATTTAAAGTTTCACAAACTCAAAGGAGCATCTCTGCCTTATCCTGCACAGTTGCTAGATGAGTCGGAATCCACTCCATGACAGTCCGTTGTTGTTTTGAGTGGAACGGCTGTCTTACTTAGCTGTTGAACTTGGGAGACAGTGTACAAATAATGAGAGAGGGGCAAGGGTGCAGAATGAAGAAGCCTGTGCTCTGATCTTGTGCCCGAGGAACTTGGGGTCTGCTGGAAAGTTCCTGCTTCAAGCAGGGAGATATAGACCTTGGGGTTTCCAGTCTCTAATTAAATGCAGATAAATGTATAAGGTAAGACTTTGGCTTTATTTTGGCATCTGACACTTTCCCAGGGATTCAAAGCATTGTGAAAATAGAACACAGAGCTAGTAATTTGGGGCGGGAGGGAACTGATGTGAAGGGTAATGGAGATTGTGAAGAGTTACAAAATAAGAGGCGAGAAGAATGTAAAAATGAAATCAATAGGGCTCTGAAAGTTTACCCCAGAATATTATCTTGACTGGGAATTAGACATCCAGAGATTTTAAGAAACTTTAAAAAAAAATCATTTTATTGGGGGCTCGTACAACTCATCACAATCCATCCATCCATCCATTGTGTCAAGCACATTTAGACATTTGTTGCCATCATCATTTTCAAAACATCTTCTTTCTACTTGAGCCCTTGGTATCAGCTTTTCATTTTTTTCCCTCTCCCTCCCCCATCCTCTCTTTCTCATGAAAACTTGATAATTTATAAATTATTATTTTTTCATGTCTTACACTGTCTGATGTATTTTTTAAGTAATACTTATCAATTGCTAAAGATCTATTCATTTTCAGCACCATTATAAACCATAATGTTCATTAAAAAAACAACCCAATACTCTTTTCCCTTCTGCTATAGATAAAAAAATCCAGCGAGCCAGCCTCTAATTCAATTATGGAAATTGAACAGAAGCCGTTTATTTCTTACATTTCAATTTGAATTCAACTTGCTTTTGCATCTTCAGTGCCAGGCACTCCAATTATCATGGAATAGGAAAGGTACTAAAGGACTAAGGAATCTCAGCACTTCCTCAAGAGATGCTTACCTGGGCCAGTTAGATAAATGACCTCAGAGTTGGAGTCACAGGTGAAATTAAAGTCAAAACCAAAAAGAAGAAGAAGAAGGAGAAAGAGAAGGAGGAGGAGGAGGAGAAGAAGAACAAGAACAAGAAAAAAAGAAGAAGAAACACAAAAAACAATCTCACTGCCATCGAGTCAGTTCTGGTGCACAGTGACTCTATAGGGCAGGCTCGAACTGCCCCCGTGGGTTTCTGAGCCTGTAACTCTTCACAGGAGTAGAAAGCTCACCTTTCTCTTGCAGAGCACCTGGTGGTTTCAAAGCACAGGACAACAGGAGAAAAGAGTAAGGTACAAGCTACTAACTATACTTAGCACTAAGTCTGCTCTTGGCAGCACAAGTGCTCAAAAGGTTGTAGGAAATGGTCATTTTGTCTACAGCCAACCTGTGTGCCTTAGGGATCTAGGTTGCTATAACAGAAATCCCACAAGCGGATGGCTCTAACAAACCAAACCAACAAACAAAAAAGAAAACGTTAAAAACCAGATCAAGCCTAATGTGCATCAGAGTGGGGATCGACTGATCAGGGTTTAACTGTTCAAGTCAAGTTTGTCATTTTGATCTCCTGTAATCATCTTTCCAATGCACCCCACAGTAACCGCTTTCCTCCCATCCCTCTCTTATGGACAGCGGGAAATCACCACAGGCTTACTATTTCCTACGTAGCTCCCACAAGTGTACTTAGGCTCCCACTGTCATCCATAGGCTTCTGCAAACCAGACTCGCACAATTTAGTCTCCGATACTATTCCCTCCTTTGAAATTGGATTTTATCATTTACAATCCTTCAGTCACTAATGTTGGTGGCCTTTTTTTTTTTTTTTTAAAGGTTGAGGGCAACATATCTAAAATGAAATTTACTTCAGCGCTACATTAGAGTTCTCTTGGCTTATTTAGAAATGTAGCTTGCTTGATCCCACTTCTGAATCTCTATATATGATGACCATTGTCCAGGTGATCATTTTATGCACTATAATTTGAGAACAACTGTTTTAATAGAAGCTTTCTAATTATGGATGAAATATGCAACACTTTTCTTTGCTTCATTTTTGTTTGTTTTTAACCTTTAAAAGAGAAGACTAACCCAATACAGTAATGTTAAAGAAACAATAATACAATTACTCACAAAACTGCCTCAGAAACAAATGATGGATTTATGCATCCTAAGAAATTTTTTTCATCATTGCGTTGTCTCTGCTTTTCCCAATAAATGTTATAGATGCTGCATAGCTATTTCTTGGTTTGAAGAGTCTTTTGTTTTTATTTTTTTCTACTGTCTTCTAGTACCAGTATTTTATTTAAATCACTGTTTAATTTATGATTGTTATTTACTTATATATATGAAATCATCCACCAAATTTCAGCTCTCCCCCATCCACCCAATCAGTTGATTTAAAACTTTCAGACTCTCCATCCATTTGGTTTGTCCTTTGGAAAACTTCTAGCTGACAAAATTTTTTCCAACGACTATATTTTTACCTTCATTTAGTGGCTCTATCAGCCAGATGTTCATCTCACTAAGATGACATATTCCCATATTCTTCCAAACACAGCACTGCCTTAAAAACTGCCAAGAAGTTTTGAGTGTGGGTGTTCCAGTAAAAAGGAATTCACTGCTGTCCATCAGTGAGGAAATGGTAGGTTTCTGTTTTTAGACTCGCCGAACAATACATGGGAAAAAAATAAGCCAAACTCTTAGAACAGGATCGACTTATTTTCAGCCTGTTAAAAATTAAAATAAGTTAGTTAGTTTGCAAATAAGTGGCTTCATATATGGCTATCAAACTGTATCTTTTTTGACAGTTTATTTGATACTAAGGTTATTTTCTTTCTTGTAACTGTCAGTATAGAAGTTTTAATATAGTGGATATGTAAGCCACCAGTGTAACCCATCCTGAGAATAACACATATTGCAGCAGAAATAATGTGGAATGACATTTCTGTCCAACTTATTTATGGAATGTAATATATAACCTCAGACAGCCTATTCCAGAAACAGGGCTCATCTTCTAGCCCTGCAGCTTTCTCCACAGTATTCCTCAAAATGATTTTGGGGATGGAGCATTCATATGAAATTGATAGGCTAAACAAACTATTACGTTTAACACTCACATGCGAACCAGTGTGTCAGTGGTTCAAACCTACCAGCTTCTCAGTGGGAGAACGATTCAGCAATTTGCTCCCACAAAGGTTGACAGCTGTGGAAAGCTTTGAGGTTCAACTCAGTTCAGTCTTGTAAGGTCACAATGAATGAAAATTCAATTCAATAGCAATGGCTTTGGTTTGGTATGGGATCCACCAATTTAAAGGTTGGTTATAACAGAAAATTATAAAGTGGGATATATGTATGAGTGACAGCCAGAATTGCTGCAAAATTGCCCAAATAAATTGTATCTAGAATATTAACATTTCCATAAGCCATCCCCACCCCCAAGGGAAACAGTGGCTTGTGGGTTTGTCATAACCCCAAAGAGCTGCCCGCATATACATTTAGTCACAGCCTGTAAGTTCCAAATGTGGCTCGACTAGGTGACAGTCAGGCGCCTAGCCTGAGGTGGGCTTCAGTGTCAGTTGTAGAGGCCTGCTGAGTCCTGTCCAGTAAGTCCACAGTCACAAATGCTGTGCTGACAGGAAGAAAAACCACAGACAAAGATTTGAGACGTTCCTAGAAATTTCTACTGATTCTATACTCACACTGCATATGTCTTTTTACAAAGTTTGATGCATAACCACTTCCAAATCCATAGCTACAAATATTAACAAGCACCCTCGTTGGCAGATGTTGGGATGAAGCTTACATCGATCCTACTCTACAGGGTCCAGGAACCTAACAATTGGGGAAACAAGCACAGTCAGCCTCGCTTGCTTGCTTGCAGTAGGATAACAGAAATAGTGTCCTCTACATGCATACTAAGAGTACCACACACGAGGACTGTGTAATAAATTTGAATGCCTAGAAATCAGCATTAGGGGATTAAAGAATTTGTTTTGAAGCTTCAGAAACCATTAGGGGACATTCCCGAATGGGTTTTTCTCTGTCATGTTAAGGTGTTTGGATTTTTTCTAAAAGGAACAATTGCTATTGAGTAGTGAAGGACACGTTAGGAATATGATCCATGGATTGCCACTTGGGAAAGTTAAATCAAGGCCCCTGGGAAAGGAAACCCATCAGCCCCAAACAAAGTGGAGAGTAACAATGAGGTTGAAAAGATGGAAAAGTCTCAGAAAGTATCTGAAAACCATAGTAGTACACTTTAGTGACTAATTAAGTGTAGTGAGCTCATTTCAAGTCTAAGATGGTCTCTAGACCTCTGTCTTTGTGATGAAAGATACGGGATGGTGCTCCTCACCAGCAAGAAAATATTGGCAGGGAACAAGTAAAGGGTTTAGGTTTATTGCGGATTGATTTTAAGTCCATTTACCATTTATACTTGCCAATCACATTTTAAAAATATTGATCATTTCCAGAAATGAGGAGAAGTAGGAGGTACTGGTCTCTTGCTAGATATTAAAATGAAAGCAAATCTAGACCTGAGGCTTGTGGTCCATTTAATATTAGCAAACAGGCATAAAGCCAGTTAACATGTCAAGTAAAACTTACTAAGTTATTCTTTGCCCACCTAGGGGCTGCAACTATTACCGTTAATGAAAACTTCATTGCAAAGATATGCTAAGGTGGCAGTGTAAACTCATTAGAAGAGGCACACATAGCAATTAGAAAAAACAGCACCTGGGGTCTTAAAGTTTGTCTCAGAACAAGCAGCCATCTAATTGAGGGGTGGCTAAGTCCACACTGAAGAAGCACACTAACCTGTGTGATCCAAGATTATAAATGATAAAACCAAACCCAGAAAAAGGAATGGTACCGTAGCCTAAATTCTAAACACTGAGTTTGTGGAATGTTATGGATGATAGTGGAAATGAAAAATCCATTTGAACAGTCCCTATGTGCCTTGAGTCTCCAGTGAATCCCCATTGACCATAGTCTAGGAATGGGAATTGCCTTAATATCAGACAAAGAGCTTTGTAAAGTGGATTTTTAGCAACAATAGTGTGGTAATTACATAATCTGGTGTCAACTTATGAAAGGATGGAGTCTAGCCTGTCAATCAGGTCACAGCTTGATGACTTCATTTGGAAACACCACAAAGATAAATAGCTCACTGGAAGCCAGATAACACACAGACTCTCTGCTTCATCTGCCTACTGACAAGACACATGGAGCTATGCTAGAGTCTTGGAGCTGGAGGAACCACACAGAGACCCCTACCAGCTTTGAGATGCTTCAACCACCCCTGGACCCACAAGACATTCCACCTACTGGCCTGGGATCTGCCTGCAGCCGGCACCATTGCATGTGTTGCGTGAGTCTGAAGAGGAATTTATAGATTGGTATCGGACATATGGGCTAATGTCGGATTTATGGACTTGATGTGGACTGGCCTGGGATATTTACTTAATGTACAATCACTCTTTGATATAAAGCCCTCTCTTATACACCTAGGAGTGTCTATGAATTTGTTTCTCTAGACCACCTGGACTAACACAAATAGTTAGGCTGGGATGTAACACCTTGTCATTAGATCTAGATCTCCCTTTTGACCCCTTTTGAATTTATTCTGTGTATTTTAAAAATATGTTTTCTGCTTCCTTTTCAATTGGGGTTTTTCTCTGTTTTACTTGGTCACTGATGCTAAGTCCAGGAATCTTTACAGAAGCAATCTGCAACTCTCCCGTAGAACAGCTAGTGGATTTGAACAGCTGACCACACACTCCAATTACTACAAGACCAGGGCTCCCCACCCCCCCTCACACACACAGTCACTTTATTATAAGTGTTTATGGAAATCACAGATAAGTTACCTATGACACTATTGGCAGCAGCATGATTGTTCTATAAGTTCTTTCCTTTTGGAGTGTGTGTGTGTGTGTGTGAGTGTCGGGGCCTGCTACTACTATGTTGTTTTCCAAGGAAAGAGCAGGGACACTAGTTGTAGCAAAACTGACATCTATTTTCATTCTTCAGAGATTTCACTTATGAAAACATAGCACCTGACAAAGATGAAAGGTATTCAAGGGTTCCTCTAAAAAAGCTTTTCAGCTAAAGACAAATAGCTGTATTTGAAACTTTAAAATGTTCAACATGTATTTTTGTTTACTGGTGTTGTGAGGTACCATTTTGCTGGTTCCAACTCACAGCAAACCTGTCTATGAAACACCACCAGAGCCTGTACCATCCGTACGACTGGTGTTGTGTGTGCCCGGGTTCCCTGTGTTTCCAGCTCTTATCTGTACCAACGTACATGCTCTGGTCTAGCCGGGTTTTTAAGGTAGAATTGGGTTCATGATAGTGGGCAGGGGAGGAAGCATTTAGGAACTAGAGGAAAGTTGTATGTCTTATCATTGCTACACTGCACTCTGACTGACTCATCTCCTCCCCACGACCCTTCTGTAAGGGGATGTACAGTTGCCTACAGATGGGCTTTGGGTCCCCACTCTGCACTCCCCCTCATTCACAATGATATGGTTTTTCATTTGATGCCTGATACCTGATCCCATCGACATTTTAAATAGACCATGTGCAGCAGACTTACCCAGTGCAATACCTCACTTGATGTCTTGGCTGCTAGTTCCAGGAGCATTGTTGTGGATTTAAGTAAAATGAAATTCTTGCCATTTTGAGTATTTTCTCTATTAATCATAATGTGTTCTCTTGTTTCATCTGTGAGAGTTTGGCTTTCTTTAACATTGAGTTGAAATCCATTCTAAACACTGTAGTCTTTGATATTTATGTTTTGGAATAGTAGAATTCAACCTGCATGACGTTGTCTTCAGTCATAGCTTGATCTTCGTTATTTTGGGGGATACAAAATATTTTATATAATCACCTCCTCCTTTAGGTTTCCAAATAAAATGTGTTGCTAGGTTAAGGTGACCAGATTTTAACATTGGTAAAGCGGGACCCCATTGATAAAACTCATATCCTGGCAAAATAGCCACATGGAAGCTGAAATCCGTATACCCTAGCTTGTCATGCATTCTTTCCAAAAATTGGAACTTTTAAAAACTGCTGCGGGACGCAGGCAAAATTGTTAAAAATTGGGACTGTCCCTCCAAAAGCGGGACGTCTGGTCACCTTATGCTAGGTACCAGTGAGCTAGTTCTGATTCAAAGCGCTCTCCTCACTGTTGAGGAGCAGCATCCTGGCTGTCCTTTTTCCAAGATGGATATTATTCGCCAATGCCGAATTCAAATGCCTCAGTTCTCTTTTGCTCTTCCGTGTTCAGTCATCTCATCAACACGTGAAGGCTGGACAGTGAATAAGGAAGACCACCGGATACATTGGATATGATGTCGGCAGAGAACATGGAAAGTACCATGGGCTGCCAGAGGAACAAACAAACTTAAAGCCAAGTTCAGAGCAAGAATGGCGAAATTTCAACTTCTCTACTTGTGACATATTATCAGATGAGACCAGTCCCTGGAAAAGGACACCATGCTTCATATAGAGGACAAGATGGGCGGACACAATGACTATCCCATGGGGCTCAACCATCACAACAATTACACGTGTGGAATGGGCCTGGGCAGTGTTTTCTTCTGTAGTATGTGGGGCTGCTGGGGGTTCAGACTGACTCCATGGCACCTAACAACAAGAATGGTGTTCATTGACTCCAGTTTTATTGTAGGACAAATAAGTCACCACGACTTGTATTAGGCACTTTACATCTTTGCTTTTCAACACTTTAATATAATTAAACAAGGTAGAGTATTAAAGAGGAGCCCAGGTGGTATAGTTCATTAAACACTGTGCTACCAAGTGCACAGTCAGCTAGCTATAGGAGCCCACACCAGCTGCTCCCAAAGTAGCTGTTCCTGTAAAGATTGACAGCCTCCGAAACCCTATAGAGCGCGGCTAGGAGTCAACATTGACTCAGTAGCCAGCCGGGGGTTTGGTTTTTGATTTCAAGTTATTAAAGAAAATTTAAATTTAAAGTAAAATAATATTTTTATAAGTGACCCTTTGCTTTGGGACTTGGAAAATAGCAAGAAATACTCCTTTAGTGATATGCTTACATAACTGCATATACCCTTTGCTTACTCACTCCGTGATGTTCAGAACACTGAAACGTCTTTTTCAGTACCAGTCAATCAAAGAGCAATCCCTGTCGTTTCTCTTTAGTTACGTGGATGCACTGCCACCAAGTTGATTTTGACCCCCAGTTACCTTAAAGAGCAGAGTAGAAGCATCCTTGTAGGCCTTCTTCTGTGATGGATACAGTGGCCATGGGTTAGAACTGAGTCAGCGGCACCTCGCAATAGCAACAACAAATCCTTTATGGGAGTAGAAAGCCTCATCTTTCTCCTGTGGACCGTCGTGGTGGTTTCCAACTGCTGGCCTTGCAGTTAGCAGCCCATCAGGTAACTCATAATTTCTATTGTTTCTTCAACTTGTCGCAATGCCAAAACATCAAACAAGGTTTTGGTTTGATTTTTCTGGGGAACACATCAACTATTCATCCCCCCTCCCCTCCAAAAGAAGCATTTGCAGACTCAACCTCAAGTAGCAACCATTATCAAAGGCAAAAACGAAGTCCTTTAACGTCTCAAGATACAGAAGGGAAAAGAGGTCTGTTTCAAACACTACTATTGTTGCGAATGGCTAGCTACTTATAGACACATTTGAATCATTTTCCCCAATGTTATGATTTGGAGCCAGATATGAAATAGCTCTAAGAATACAAATGCAAAATTTAAAGAGGCTCTTTCTTCAGCTGCCCCAGGGCCCCCACCTGCTTGCTTTCCAGGACTGCGAGCCAATGGGTAGAGGGAGTGGCTGAATTCTGCCTCTTCCTTCTCACGGACAACTGTTTGCTCAGATGGCCCATACGCTCTGCTGCTGAGGGTTCCCACTTCAGCTTTTTCTTGGAGAAGCATCTTTCTAGATCTGTTTCTACACCACCAGGCTCAGAAGCATAATATTAACATAGCTGTTTGGCTGTGATGGTTATTTTGTTGTTGTTGTTTTGTGCTTATAACTTTCTGGGAAATAGAGTCTAAGGAAATGTGTTCTTGCACATCCCAAAACAACATTTGACCAGAGTTCCAAGTTTAATTTCTTTCTGCTTTGGAAACAGTTCTGGCTTTTTTAACCTTTCAGCTATGGCCTCTGGCACACATTGTCCGGGCACAATATTAGATGGAGACACTGGCTTAACTGTCATCAGATAAGAGGGATCTAACGAGTCATTTTTACAGCTTTCTGAAACACCTGGATTTTCTGTGACTCCATCTCAGCCAATTAGGAGGTAGATTGCTGTTCACTTAAAGCAGTTGCAAGATTATAGCCTCAGGCAGGTTGTGAGCATTTTTTTGTCAGTAAAGACGCCTTGAAACAGTGAACAGTTCAACATTTCATTTGTTTATGCAGTTGAAAATCCTTGCTTTTGTAGCAATAGACAGGCTGGATTAATGATCCCACCTTTTCTGCTTGGAGGTAACCTGTGATGAGCAGGCACCTGATTCAACCAGTTCCAAGGCTGAACATCTTTATGAAAACAGTCAAATCAGCATCCCAAAGACTGCTGGTAGGTTTGAACCACCAACCTTTCACTTAGTGGGTGAGCATTTCTGACGGTATCGCCAGCATTCTTCAGACCATCATTAGAGCCTCCAAAGATGCATTTCCCTAGGCACGGAGACCATAGCACAGGCTCTCTCTCCGTTTTAGTTTTCTGCCCAGGTCTTCCTGGGTTAGCATGGGTTAACAGTGCCCTGACAAAGCCCAGGAACACAGCGCAGGTCCCACAGAGCAAGCGAGTGCCAGGTCAACCCCACCAGGGCCAACTCAGTTCTGTGGGAGCCACGTTCATGTGCAGGACATGGAGGTTTTCCCAGAGGGATATTCCTTTGGCCATAGAGGACCATGTGCTGCCCTCCCGTCTTCCTGGGCCAGCTAATCCACCTGCTAGCGCTGTACCCTTTCACTGAGACCTTGCCTTTCCCCCATCTACCCCTGCAAGAAATAATCTTCCAAATAAGGACGTTAGCGCAGCCTCAGTACTTTCCGTGGAAGATGCAGAGCCGCTCAGAAGGAACATTTGCCATATTGTACGTATAAAAATAGCTCCGGAGACATCTCCTGCCACGGCATACGTCGAAGGGATTTTGACAGGAACAAGGCAGCGCATGAGACTTAAGGCATTTGAACTTCTGTAAGGGAGTTGACAGGGGGTGGGGGGCTGTTTCATGGCTCATTATAATGTAGTGGGAAAAGTCCAGGGAGTAATTTTTCACCCATGTTTTCTAGTCTAAACAACAGTTAATTTTTTAAAATCTTTTAATATATTCAGAGAAATGTTTGCACATTCCCTAATGAGGGCCATTCTATTGAGGGGCACACTGCGCGTGGAGCAGCGCGGATGCAGGAATGACCCTGCGTACACGTGCATGGCTCCGCATGAGCTCTGAGGGAGGGCAAGACCGGAGCTGCCCCCCACTCCCACCCTCACTCCCACCCCCACCCCACCCGCTGAGTTCCTCACAGAAAATAGCTGTCGCTGTACTCACAGGCCTGAGATGTTAAAGCACTGAAACTTTTATCTTGTAGATTTTTCTGAGAACAAATTCAAGATTCCTTTGGGAAATGATTAACTGTATGTGGAATAGATTGTGTGTGTGTGTGTGTGTGTGTGTGTGTGTGTGAAAAAGAGAGAGAGAGAGAGAAAGAGAAGAAGAAGAAGAAAAAGGAGGAGGAGGAAGAGGAGGAAGGGAAAGTGAGGGGAACAGTACAACTGTGTAAGGGCTGAGGACTCTGTAGCTTGTATCTGCTCGAATAAAGATCATCATGAAACCAGACAGTTCAACGAGGCTGCCTTTCAGCTTTTTTGGTGTACACACCGAGTGGCACAATTAAATGCTCACAGAATAGACAACCAGTTGGCAGTTGGAGTCTCTTCAGAGGCACCTCTGCAGTTCAGACTGAGCATCTATTTCCAGAAGGTCTTGCGAACCCTATGAAGCCGTTCTCCTCTCTACACATGGGCTGAATCACAATTCTCTGGACAGCAATGAACCCCCACCATAAGGTGTTCCCTAGTCACGTAGATGCATATTACATGCCCACGGACTTGAATTCCTCCACAGCTGGAGACCCAGTTTGTGGAAAGTCCCTCAATGCCAGGGTACCCTCCACTCAGGCTAGAGCTGAGAGGGACCCCCTAGGGGTTGGGCCATATTGATATTACATGTCTAGCTCTTGTCTCTTCCTTTTCACTAACTTCTGGTTTTCCCCATCTCATTTTATCCCCAGTTAATACATGTAAAATGGTGATTAGAATAGCAAGGATAAATGACATCCACAGACAGTTTATAATTCTCCATTGAACTAATAATTCCAGCCATGTCTCCCATGAAATCTTTCAGTGAGAGCTGCTTGAAACGATCAACATTGACAAATGTTCATCTCCCTTTCTTTCTTCACCTCTGAATATCAGATAAGGGAAATGCCAAAGGAGAGGCAGTCAACAGAAAACAGGCAGGAGGAGAAGAAGGTAGAGACCTGGGTGAGCTAGCCATTGGTCAATCAGTCCCCCAAATAATTGGGGAATCGCTGACTGTTAAATCAAAATTCCGTGCACAGGGTGAGGAACAGAGTGGCATGTATGTCCTCCCTACAAGAAGTGGTTCTTGGTATGCTGGATGCATGCAGAATGACCCAGAAGTGAATGTGGAGGTTTCTGAGCTAAAGAGGCAGCTCATGGAATGTAAGCGGTAACCAGGAATGAGGGACTACTCATCTCGGCAGGTACAGAAAATAAGCAAGCAGCAATCAAGAAAATAATTTAGTCATGGAGCAGAAAGGAGTGGGACCCCACAGCTTCACTTTAGAATCGTGTGCTGAGAAAATGAAAGTGCATTCAAAAGATTGGACCAGAGGGAGGGATCACAGTCCTTAGGAAATTGCACTATCAGGCAGAGAGCCACCAGGACATTTACAAGAAATTGAGGAGCCTACATTGTTTATTTTCTTTTAAAAATGTAAGCAGACTCACTTCTGAACTTGTTTCCATAAAGCCACGTTGAGCCTGTAAGCACTGAAGAGGCACTATTCCTAAAGACTCTTTCATTCCCTTATTCAGAAACTGTGCGGAATGCCAGTTCCACATCAGGGCTCTGGGCTAGCGCTGGGTAACCAGCAATCCACTTGGCTAGTGTGTGTTTTCAGGAAGCCATGATCCAGGGAGGGAGAGAGAAGAGCAAGCAGTCTCAGCGTGGTGCAGCACATGCTGTGATCCTAAAGCTTAAGAGCAGAAAGGAGGAATGCTCATCTGTCTTGGAGGGTATGAAGACATCCTGCAGGCTGTTCACTTAAAGCAGTTGCAAGATTATAGCCTCAGGCAGGTTGTGAGCATTTTTTTGTCAGTAAAGACGCCTTGAAACAGTGAACAGTTCAACATTTCATTTGTTTATGCAGTTGAAAATCCTTGCTTTTGTAGCAATAGACAGGCTGGATTAATGATCCCACCTTTTCTGCTTGGAGGTAACCTGTGATGAGCAGGCACCTGATTCAACCAGTTCCAAGGCTGAACATCTTTATGAAAACAGTCAAATCAGCATCCCAAAGACTGCTGGTAGGTTTGAACCACCAACCTTTCACTTAGTGGGTGAGCATTTCTGACGGTATCGCCAGCATTCTTCAGACCATCATTAGAGCCTCCAAAGAT
>NW_022103920.1:34987027-34994505 GCF_000313985.2 Echinops telfairi
TGAGAAACTCAAGGCTACCTGGAAACTGGTCCAGGGAGAAGGGTGGGGGCAAATCCAGGAAGAAGAGAGGAGGACTTGTGAGGAGGAAGGGAAGAGGGTATGGATGAAGAGTATCCCAGACCAATTCAGCAGTATGTACACCAGACGCAGGAAGTTGGCAAGGCCCAAAGATAGTTCAACATGATTGGTGCTTAAGGAGGGAATATGAGGTGAAGAAGGCTGAAGGGAGCTCTTTTTCATCGGTGCATCTTGCTGTAGTTTTGGTTTTCTGTCCCTTATTCCACTCCTGGGTCCTTCAGTTCAGGGTTCCTTCTGGCCTTGAAGTGTTTCTTCCGATTATTGAAGATACCACTCCTCTTTCTCAGAGGACATCTTCAACCACTTTATAACCCAACACAGTCATGCTCTGTCATGCTATTTGATTTACTATTATTCTTTTTACTGTGAGTTGACTTCAGTGGGCTGAGCAGATTATCAGCTGAACACTCAATGATTCCTACGCCGTCTTTTTTTATCTCATTCCTTACAATCCCATCAGTGAAACATCATTTAGACCACTTCCTCCTTGTGTTTCTTGTTTCCATTCCTCCTTCTTCCCTAACCCTGCTGAACTTTGCCCTTGGGACCTTGATCCCAATGGTCCATCATTTTAAGGCGGGCACACCTCAATCGTGATATTATTCCTTTTATAGGCCTGTCTATTGTTGGGCTGAACATTGAGCCACAGGCATGGGTTTCAGTTCCAGACCTGAAGGGTGACTCATGGCCAATGTCTTGGAGCTTATACCAGTCTCCATTCAACCAATAAAGCTGATCATTGTTCTTTTTTTCCCCAACACTTATTAGTATGCCGAGTTTTCTGATTGTTTCCTTTCCTCTACTAACATTAAGACTTTGGTCAAGGGACGCTACAGGCCTGTGTACTGCTGTTGTCTCAGCATCTGTAACAGTGCTCAGGAACAATGGAACGGCTTAGTTTGTCCCAGTCTCACAAGTTTTCTGCCTCTTACACAATGCAGACTTACTACTTTTCTACCGCTCTCTCTTCATGGAGAATGTTTGAGCCTTCCTTCTCTGATAGGGTAAGTTTCCACCCTACCCTGTTTCGACATTTTAAGGTTTGTTTGATTTTTTACCATGGGTACTCAGAAACATTCTCCCAGTCACTGGTAGAAAAGACAGGCAGATATCATCGGCTCCAGGAAATGACAGCACTCAATTAAAAATGAAAAGGATGACAGTTCAAAGCCACCCAGAGGTGCCAAGAAAGCATGGCCTGGTGATGTGCTTCTAAGAAGCCATGGCCTTGAAATGCAAACTCTGCGGTGCAGTTCTGTTCTGATACACATGCTCATTCGGAATCAAAATCCACTTGAAGGTGACTGGTTTGCTTTTTTTCGTTAAAAGATTGGTACTGAGCACAATAGGTTTTAAGCAGACTAGAGACATTATCAGGATTGAATTTTACTTTAGAAAAATCATCTTGGCTATAGCATGGAGCATGGATTTGCATGGGGCTCAGCAAACACAGGAAAACTAGTTTCCCCACTACCATCAAGTACATTCTCACTCAAAGCAATCCTCTAGGGCAGCGGTTCTCAGCCTTCCTCATGCCGCCACCCTTCCATACAGTTCCTCCTGTTGTGGTGACATCCACCATAAAATTATTTCCATTGTTATTTCATAACTGTGATTTTGCTACTGTTATGAATCGTCATGTAAATATCCGATATGCAGGATGTATTTTCATTGTTACAAATTGAACATCATTAAAGCATAGTGATTAATCACAAAACAATATGTAATTATATGTGGTGAAATATTTATGTGTTTTCTGATGGTCTTAGACAACCCTTGTGAAAGGGTCATTTGACCCCCAAAGGGGTCGCGACTCACAGGTTGAGAATCGCTGCTCTATAGGGTTTCTGAGACTCTACATTTTTTTAAAATCATTTTATTGGGGGCTCATACAAGAGACTATAAATTTTGGCGGGAGCAGACGTCCTCATCTTTCTCCCACACAGAGAGTGGTGTTTTTGATCCCCCAACCTTGCAGTTAGCCTAACCTACACCAGTACCAGGCTAGTTTGGAGTCCTCAAAATAAAACATATCCTGGCTTGAAGCAAGGGAATAGGACACATTGGGATGTATTGTGCTTGATGATTGATGGGTTGATGTGCGAAGGACAAGGCCGACTCTGGATACTTTCCAAGCATTTTTCTTGTATAATGGAGTAAAGAGAGATGCACACAGGGAGTTTGCATCTGAGAGTCATCAGCAAATCGGTAGTAATGGATCTTGAGAGCCGATGAGATCATCCTGGTTTTGCCAGAGAGAGAATGAGTCCAGGATAGGGTGAAGGCAGATAGCTTGAATTACACAGATAAACGGATTTGTTTTTAAGTGAGGCCATTTAAATCCATACTGGAAGTAGAATTATTAAAAGTTTGGCATCGGGAATATATTTGGTTTCATCTGCGCAGTTTCCTTCTGGTTACCTGCTTGGGTCTCTGGCTGAGCTTCTCAGTTTTGCCAAGACAGGCGGACCAGGTCTGCGGTGGGTGGGGTTGTTTGGAGGCAACCCTGCTGGACTCCTAAGCAAAAACAGGATGGCTTAATTAGAGAAAGACATTGTACGGCAGATGGGAAGGTTAGCGTTGCATCTTGCAAAATAAATATTAGCGCAAGAAAAACAGGAAATACTGAGAGCATCGTAATGACACCGAATCTACTGCTTGCAGGTAATCCTCAATCAAGCCGTTTTAAATGCCAAACGAGCAGGACCTTGTTTCCTCCCCTCACACAGACAGCATCCAATGGCCCAATTAAGCGTGAACACTGACAGAAGTTCCATCAGCCGCAATGAGAACCCAAGCACCCGGCCCGACCCTCTGAATACTCACTGCTCAGGTTTCTGATGACAACTTCTCCTCCAAGTTCATCAGAATCTCTAATTATTCGTGATTCTGTCTTCTTCACAGGAAGACGAGAGCACAATCTGCAGAGCACGTTCTCTTGAAGAAGGAAATTGGGCCAGGGTAAAGAAAGCCACAGTTTTCATAAAGGGAACATAGTTCAAAAGGGATTTTTTTTCAAACGATAAATTAATGTGGTTTCATCGTCTGCCATTATCCTGGTCATGGACGCCTCCTGTTCCCAAACAAGAAATGAAAAGCTATTTTTCTATGTCTCATAGATTTAGATTGTTTCACCAATGTTTGAAATATTAAAGCCTTCAAGATTGGCATCAAATACAGGTTTATTAAGCACCACAAACAGCTGGACACAGCCTTTCATTAGACTCTTTTGCACCAGGGAAGCTATTTAAATTACGTATACCACATGATTGGGACATGTAGTCTACTGTATTTGTAGGTAACTCAATAGCCAATACATTCTGGTATTTAATAAAATCATCAGAACCAGTGAAATACATGGTCCTTAAAGACACCAACCCAAACAAACTCACTGCCATCAAGTAGATGCCAACGCATAGTGACCCTGCATAGGATGGGGCAGAACCATCTTTGATTTGTTCCTGAGACTGCAACTCTTTCTAGGGGTAGAAAACTAGCTCTCTCTCCTGAGGAGCAGCTGGTGGTTTTGAACTGCAAATCTCACAGTTAGCACCCCAATGCATAACCCCTACTCCACCAGGGCTCCTCTAACTTAAACATTTGCAGTCTTCAAAAGCACACGATTATAATGACCCAATTTGGTGGAGACACATGGAGAAGCAAGGAGTGCATCTGAGTCTTGAACCAGGCCACTCCAATAACACTTATGCAACTATAACTTGGGTGCTAGAAAAAGCAATTGGGGAAGGGGGGCAGGACTAATAAAAATATGTGCCAAGTGGAAAAGGCATGTTAAATTCCTATTTAATGAACCAGTGAATAACTTCATAAATCTAGGAATCAGTGTTGAAGGAAAGTTGAACATAGTTTGATGGAAGTGGGTATTAGGAAAGATTGTGGATGCTCCATTATGGAAACAGGGCAGAAGGGACAAATCCAGGGAAGATACATATCCAGCTCTGCCACAGCAGATAGCACAAACAATCTGAACTGAAAGGGACGAGATGAAATGACCGGGTGTCTTCCTTTATGAGCTGCTGTGTTCAGACGTGTCAGAATACACTGTGTTCCTGGCTGTTTCTTACTAGAATAAAAAATGGAAAATTTCATATGAAACCATGTGACAGTCAAGTTGTATTGACATATATAACCCCTCCATTTATGAACACATATGGTCTATTTCACATTGCAGAAACATATGGTAACAGGACTGAGTTAGTTAATTGTGCCAGCCTGGCCGATAATCACATGTGGAGCTAATTGAAAGGTGTAAAAAAAGTTCTCGGGTCTCTTGTTTTGTGATGGTTGCACCAGGTGTAGTTGCCTTGGCAGTTCCCTGCTTCAGCTTGCAAGATTGACTTCCTACAAGACATCCCCAAGGAGAAGCTACATGGACCTATTCCGATGCAGGCCTGGGTGCTGGAGCAGCCGTGTGGAGACCCCTGCTAGTGCTGAGATGCTTGTTCATTCACTGACTCAGCTTTCCTCCTGCAGTTGGCATCATTGCCTCTGTTTTGTGAGGTGGAGGACTTTGTGGACTGGTGTTGGGTTAATGAGTTAATGTTGGAATTGTGGGCTTGGGCAGCATTGGATTGGGATGTTTTCATGATGCACATTTTCTTTACATAAAACTCTCTTATACATGAGAGTACTTCTCCAAAGTACCCAGACTAATACAAGGACAGATAGAAACTATGGGTGTGTGGCACAACATATCTCTAAATTTGAAGTTCCATGTAGATCTTGCTTGTGGATGTCAGAGACCTGCCTGTGGACCCTTCTACTAATTAGTTCTTGGGAGCATTAGTTTAGTTTCTTGGTTCTTCTTCTTTTTGCCTCCTTTTCTCCCTATGTGGTGCAGCCTTTAGCTATTGAATTAGAGTTCTTACTGCCCAATGTGATCCATAAAATAAGGCGGATCCATGCAACATCCTTGCCCTTGTTAATTCTGGTTTCTTCTGAGGAAATGAAAAACTTTGTCTATGGACGTAAAAGACCTGATTTTAAGTCTCATCTCCTCTACTTCTATGTGTGCTTTGGGAGGCAAGTTAACTTTATTTCTCTAAGCGCCTGTTGCTTATCGGTAAAATGCGGCTTAATTTCAGCTGCCTTCTAAATTACTGGGAGGGTGAGAGAACACAAAGGGGGACCAGTGCTTCAACAACAGCACAGAAAGTCCTCCATCATGAATATTGTCATGGGGTCATGAAATCCCCTTTGACAATAAGCCCTTCAAACCACCAGCCTTCGTTCCCCACATTAGACATGGCCTTTCCTTGAAGAAACGTATTTCTCTCATACAGGCCCTGCCAATAATAAGAAAAAAATGAAAGCCATTTGGGTGAGTCTTTCACCAAAGGCTTTTCTCAAAGCAACTGCTTCCACCTCTGAAGTCACTCAAATGGGCCTGGTTCTACCCAAGGATGATGGGTCCCCTCTAAACATTTCCCATGATTAATGAGAACACTTGGTAAAAACAAACAAACAAACAAACAGGCGTTCACTGTAAAACTTTCTTTCGTAGTAAATTTAATTGTTTAGCAGCCTTTATAGAACAACACCCTTCTTCCAAAATAAGAACCTTAGGAAATGTTTGGGATTATTATTCTTTGTTACTGAAAGGATGGTATAAACAAACAAACCAAAAAAATACCCATTGCCCCACAGTCCATTCCAATTCACACCAATCCCATAGGACCAAGTGGAACTGCCCCATAGCATTGCACAGGCTACTATCTATTTGGAAGCACACTACCACATCTCTCGTTTTTGAAGAGGCTGGTGGGTTCAAACCACTGGCCTTTTGGTTAGCAGCTGAGGACTTACCCACTGTGGAGCTGGAGCTTTTAAAGGGAGGTCAACTGAATGGATTGTTTCTTTTTACCAGGTCATAATTACGGAATTTTACCTTTCCGTCTTATGGTTACAACTGTTCTGCCATGAACTCTGTAGGAAAATCAAGAAAGCCTGAAGCGCAAAAGCTTCCCAGCAACCTTTGCTTCCAGCCATGTAAGGACTTCGGTGCTCCGAGGGGCACCCTACAGCACGAAAACTCGAAATGGAAAACCCGGCCAAAAGCGGCAATTAGTGTCTTCTTTACTTAAAGAAAATGGACGAAATTTCCACTGTTTCAAAGGGAAAAAAAAAACCAACTCCTTCCTAAGCATGTTTCACAACTCTTAAAGTAAATATTAATAAATCAAGCCCAACAATACCTAAAGAAAATTCATCATGTCCAAGTGGGACTATTGCATAAGTGCAAAGGTTTGACTTTCAAACTACAAAATATAGTTAATTTTATTCATAAATTAAATGAAAAAAAAACCCATCTTGTAAGATAAAGAAAATATGCTTGCTCCTAAATGACCACCATTTATTTCTAAAAACTGTTAAAAAAGTTAAGAGTAGGGTAGAACTCTGTTGTCTTAGTAAAGCATAGCTACTGAAAGCATACAATAAATGTTACTGTACGCTAAAGAAGGAGCCATATTCCTTTAACATCAAGAAGATTTTATCTAGTATCATCGCTTCTGTTCACACAGCATTAATGGGGCTTAAACAAGAACATGAAATGAAATAAAAGGATTGAAAAGTGAAAAAAATCAATAATGCATACATATCGAGGTTTCTAGAGAAATCACTTTAAAAGTCTTTATAGAATGTGAACTAACAAAATGGAGCAAGGGAAGCTAAGATTGTAAAACGTCAATGCAAAACAACCATGAAAGGAGAAACAAAAGCAAAATGAACGTGTGACGTGAGAATGGACCACGCACGCACACACAGAAGATCCTGGACATAAATCTGAGTATGGTGGTACCCAAAGAAAAGAAAATTTAACTGTTAAGGATCAAAAAATATTTAAAAATTAAAATGACAAACACAAAGTGTTGGGTGGGTGTTACCTTCAATGATTTCCTCTTGAAGAACCGAATCAGGATGAAGGATAAGCAACCGAGAGATTGTGCACATCTAATCCTGAGCTAGAATGACAGGACTGTGGAAATTCTTTTTCAATTAGGCCACATATCAAATATTATATAAGTAAGTAATATGCCATATGCCAAAAATAACAAAGTAAAAATATCTGAAAAGTTCTAAAATATCATAAAAGATTAACAGTAATATCAGAAATAGCTTCTGATGCCACTGAAATCCCAAAGCGGGACTTGGATTCCAAGTTACTTACTAGTTACATAATAATATGATTTGGTAATTATGCAACGATATAGTCATTCTCCATTTCATGACCTGATTTGGTCATCCACTATTTTTACACAACAACCTGGCATTTGGAGGGGTGGATGTATTGAATTTATAATCCTAAATTTAAGGTGATTATGAGTAACTTGAGAGAAGTCATTTAAAAAATACTGAGCCTCCTCCCTGTCTACACTGCC
>NW_022103920.1:34995012-34996752 GCF_000313985.2 Echinops telfairi
CGGAATGAGAATATAGCAGTAGACTGTTTAGGTCAGCTCTACTTCTTCATTTTCACAATATTGAAGCTTAGATTCAAACTTATTCCTGGTGTGATACAATTTTCATGAGATTTTCCCTTTGTCATCTTGGATTAATATATAAACTCACAATGACATTAACCAATTAAAATATTCTTTTTTATAAAACTTGGGATGACTCGATTAGAAGTAAAAGAACTAGATGGCTTTAATTATTTATTTTGAGTGTGATGGATTTATAAGTAGTTCTCTGTAGAGTAATGGAGTACACTAAGTATTAATCTATTTGACGCCATTGATTTATTTTCTATTGTTATATGCTGTTTAATTGGCTCTGAGTCAGAGAGACTGAGATGCAGTCAATTATTATGACCCTAGTAGCCACAGTCACTTATGTGACAGAGTAAAAATTGTGGCCTCTATACCAGTGGCTACAATCCCATTTTGGAGAGAGGTCTCTGTTATGATGATATGATTAAGGTGGGATTAAATGTCCACTTTAATAGAAGGTGTGAACCAAGTCATCCCCCTTTGTTTTCGTGGGGGTCTGGTTTGCTAAGGGGAAACCCCATGCCTATCAAAGCCATTCCTCTGTGTATAAGAGTCATCTCAGAAGAAGACGCACAAAGAGAAGTCCCAGGACCATTGGAAGACGAGCCTCCAGAGATCGCATTCTAGGTCTCTGGCCCATGTGCCAGAGACTGAGACCAGAGGCACCCGAGGCTGTGGCACAGAGACTACGGGGCAGAGCACAGGAGCCAAGGCAAGATCAGAGGCTGAGGTACGGAGACCTTGAGCCAGAACTGTGAAGTAGAGCAGTTGGATGCTTCCTGGCCCACAGAGCCTGAGAGAAAGACTTGGCTGCTGACTGAGAAGAGGCTTTGCTTTGGATCAATGATTATATCTTTAATGTTTTCTGATCCTGACTTGTGGTAACCTGTTAACTTCCCTAGTTAAGTTCCCCTTGATTGCATTATCCATGAGTTCTGCGTGGCCAATGCAGTGGACTGTGGAGTCCAGCAGCAAGATAGAATCTTATGGGAACAATGGTTCGTTTTAGATTGAGTAAGGAAAGATTCAATGTGGAATCATGCTTGACCTCTGCCTTGTGGTAATAGGGAAGCCAGAAGAGATTGCATATGGCTGTTGCTCAAGCCATTTCACAAACACATTATGTACAACAGAATGATACACTACCTGGTCCTGTACCATGCTCACACTCATTGCTATGTTTCAGCCCATGGTTAAGGCCACTGTCAATTCATTCACTGAGTGGTTTCCCATTTCTCACCAACTCTCTAGTTCACTAAGCATGATGTCAGATGTCATTCTCCGAGGACACACAAAGAGAAATCCCAGGACCATTGGAAGAAAAGCCACCAGGCTCCCCATTTATCTCTGACTCTGTTTTACTAAGCATGATGTCATTCTCCAGGGTCATATGTCCCATTGCTCTTCCTTAACCCCACTCCATGACCTTCTTGACTGACAGAGGGTACTAACGTATGCTGAGTGCCCTGCTTCCCACACTTTCTCATTTGTTTGTTTTTCCCTTTTCTTTCCCTTGCTTTGTTTTTAATCCTACATTTCTCTATTCTATTTATTTTCATCCCTTCTCTTCTGTCTTTCATCTTACATTTTTCTTTATTATCTTTTGTTTTTCCTTTTGATTATTTTTCCTGTCTATATTACTCAGTCTTTTGCTATCCCCTATTTTTTTTT
>NW_022103920.1:34998735-35000424 GCF_000313985.2 Echinops telfairi
ACAAAACAACCTTATCACCTTCAAAGTACTCTCCATTACACGTAATACATTTGTCAAATCTGTGATTGTCCTCTTGGAAACATTTTTCAAATGCATCTGTTTGGATGCTTGACAGCATCATCCACTCACTGCCCTTTCATTTCCCTCTTCATTCGGGGAAACAAACATCACACAGAGCAAGGTCAGGTGAGTTAGATGGGTGAGGCAAGAGAGGTATGGTGTTTTTGCCAAAAACTGGCACACTGAGATGACTTCGTGAGCTGCAGCATTGCCGTGGTGGCAAAACCAGTCTCCCATCTGCCACAAATCAGGTCGTTTTTGTTCACACACTGTTATGCACTCTTTTCAGAACCTCTAGAAAATTTGATTAATAATCAGACTTGGTCTAAGGAACCCCAAATGCACTATCCCATCACATCAAAAAGACAAGCATCATCTTGATCTTCTATTTCACTTGATGAGCTTTTGGGGGACAAGGTGACGATGGCATCTTCCACTGGCTTGATTGATGTTTGCCTTCAGGGTCATAAGAATAGCACCAGGTCTCATCACCAGTAATGATGCTAAAAAAAAGTCTGGGTCGTTTCGAAGCTGTCCTTTCAAAGCAGGCCTGTTTCCAGTCAATGCTCTTTGTGCTGTTCAGTCAGAACCCAAGGCACGAAGTTCTCAGTGACCTTCTTGTTCTCAAGTCTTCCATTACATATCACTGAACCGAGCTCCAAAATAGTCCAGATAACTTCCTCAGCTCTTCAACGGTCTGTCGATCTTTGAGCACAAGTCCACGAGTTTTGTCAACATATTCACCCATTTGGGAAATTGACGGGCATTCAGGACAAGGTTTTCCATCGATCTATATTTCACCTTTTTTGAAATGAGAAAACCACTTGTACACTTGAGTTTTTCGCATAGTGCTGTCCTTGTAAACTGTGTTCAACATCACAACAGTTTCTGTGGCATGTTTCCCCAAGCAGGAAACAAAATTTCACAGCTGCATGCTGTTCTCTTAAATCGGCCATCACAAAAACGAGGTTCAAGTGAAACTGCTTTTATGAAAAAAATTGACTGTGATCAGACAGAACCTTCCCAGGTGACCCCACTGGGTGCATGAGTGAGTGGCTGGATACACGTCTAGCAGGAAAAATGCACACTAAGAAAGCTTTGTTCTGCCCAGCACAATTCCAGTTTTGGAGGGGTTCCCCCTCTGGTAGACTAAAAGGCTTTTGAGAGGCCATCTCTCCCTGTGTAAACAAGATGAATGATGGAAATCGGAGATAGAGTGAAACAATTAGCCCAATGGAAGCATCAGTGTCCCCAAAACACCAATATCCATGACCCTGACACTAGAATTAGATGGTGTCGTTACCAACTGTTCTGAAAGAGATTAAATTAGAAGGTCCTGAACAGAGTGGGAGAACTATGTGGAACAAAACTCAAATCGTGAAGGATGCTGGACTTGCTCATAGAAACCCCAATGGATGGGGAGAACTGCCCAATGGATTTCTGAGACTGTAAATCTTAATGGGACTAGAAAGTGTCCTCTTTCTCCTGAGGAGAGGCTGGTGATTTCAAACCAGTGACGTTGTGGTTAGCAGCCCAACATGTAACCATGATGCCACCAGAGCACCTGCAGAACCAGGAAGGAGATGGGAAAGCTGACATTTTGTTTCTCATTAAGTAGCCGTGTAGTTG
>NW_022103920.1:35001492-35042940 GCF_000313985.2 Echinops telfairi
TGAGTTACCCTTGAATGCATTCTACTCGTAGGAACCTCCATGTGTATCAACACATAGCTGTGCTCCGTGGGCTTTTCACTGAATGAATTTTCAGAAACAGATTGTCAGACCTTTCTTCTGAGGTTTCTCTGGTTAGAGACAAACTGCTAACCTTTGGGTTAGCAACTAACCTTTGGGTTAGCAACTAAGCCTGGCAACTTTGTGCCACCCAGGGGGCACCCAATAAATGCTGATCCAGTGAAGAAAGGAATCTACCAGAAAGTGTGACAGCAAATTTAGGAAGGTGATTTTTGCTCTCTGGAATAGGAAATGAACTTTAATCTCTTTAGGGAGCTTAAAAAAAATTTTTTTCCCCCATAGCTTGAAATTCTGTAACTATGTTATTAACATTCTTTTAGCTTTGCGTATCACTTGGCTCCATTTCTCCTCCATCTCTCAATTAAGTCACAAGATTGCTGATTTCTTTCTCAGGATGTTATTCCAAGAAAGGAGAGAAGACCAATATGGGATTTCATCATTTTCTTCCTCTCCTATTGCACTGGGATCACACACCGCTGGCTCTGTCCTGTGCTGCTGTTTGAGAATCTGTTCCCATGAAACGACTCTCAGCTCAAAGGATGGTTTTATTACAGCTTTACAGAAAAAGAGAATGATTAAAATTTAAAATCCTTATTAACAATAATGAAAAATGGGGGAAATGTTTGAAAATTAAATACAGGGAGAAGTAGAATGCATTTTTATATTTGGTTTTGTTCCCTAGCCATTTCCCTTTATTTTCTGCTTTTGGGAATTTTATTGCTTATAAAAGATCTGGCTGTCCACTAGTTTCTGGGCACATTTCCAAAATGCAAGTGGACATTAACTCAATTCAGCAGAGAAGATTTCCTTAGAGATCTCCCGATGACCTCACCAGTCCATTGCTATCACCCTGTCTCTGACCTGTGCCCTTCCAGACAAAGGTACTTAAAGGAAAAATAATAAGATTTGCTGCTTATGTAGAGTTCAAAAAGGACATAAAGAGTGAAGGATAAATACAAGCTTTTACTTGGAGAGTGAAGGTAACCCCGACATCAAGGCAGGAGTGGGAGAAAGTGGATGTTGAGGCAATGTAATCAGCCCTTCAAAGGAAGGTTGGCTTTGTACTCAGGACCTGCTATCTTGCAGCCAGTGAGAATCCTACAAAGGAGCCCTGTTGGCACAATGGTTTCAGTGATCTGTCATTAACCAAAAGTGTTGTGGTTTGAATCCACCAACTTCCCTGAATGAGGAAGATGTTACCATCTGTTCCCATAAAGACTATCATCTTTGAAATCCTACGGAGCAGTTCTATTCTGTCCTACAGGCTTTCACATTGGAAATGGGTTTTTGAAGAATCCTACTGTGAAAGTTATGATCTTATTTTCTTTCATAGACTGAGTGATCAAACTTTGTAGTATCTGCAGACACTCACGTTTAGAATTTTTAATTGTACTATGTAGCTCAAGTATTTTACACATTTTAGAGCACTTTGAATCACATAAAGTATTTTTTAAATTGACTTGCTTATTGACAGTCTCTTTTCCAGAGTCCACTGTGGACTCTGAAAGTATATTTTACACCTTTCAGGAGAAATAAAAATTAGAAGTACATTAGAAGCCAATTGGAATGAGTTGCAGTTAAATATTTTTAGATGACTTGAAATAGCTCATAAGATACTCATTGAAGACTGTGTTGGGAGAAGGAATTCAAAATATAATTTGTTGACAGTACATAGATCTACATAGATGCTCATGAGTTGGCCATGTGCAGATAGAGAACCAGCTAGCGGAGCTATGTTGGCAGTATTTGGCTTTGGCATCAACAGAGCACTTACAGGAATGTTGCATAGACCCGAGAGTAGTCCTTCTGACATCAAGAGTGCCAGAGAGAAGTCAACGGGACTGACAATCAGGATGATACAAAGATTAAGACATTGGCTTAGGGTCCAAATTTTTGTTCTTTCAGTTAAGAGCTAGATGTTTATTTAAAATATGTAAATCCCAAGTTCCTCTTCTGTGAAATTGTATCTATAATCACATTTGCTTCATAAGGTAATTGTGAGCATTGAATGAGACAATACCCACAAACAATTTTAGCACTGATGCTAGAGACATAGTAAGCACCTGAAAAGTGTTCATTTTTTTTCTAAAATTTTTCAATCTTCTGAAATGTGCTTCATGAGTGAGTGTATACCTATTTCAATTTTTATAATATTAGGAATCCTACCAGTGCAATACGTTCAATTTTAGAGATTATAAAGTAATCCAATAGATTGTACTTTATTTCTTCTAATCGATCTCGATGCTGATAGAGTTCATTCTCAGTCTCTAGGGGAAGAGTTCAGAATTTTTCTGTAATGGAAATAACAACCCTTGATAGTGCTGTGAATTAGGCATTGGGCTGCTAACCACAGGCTTCTGGTTCAACCCACCAGTCATGTCTTAGGAGAAAGATGAGATTTTCTGAGACCATACAGATTTACAGTCTCAGAAACCCTATAGAGGGTTGCTAGGGGTGGGCAAGGACTCCACGAGAGGAGGCTTTGTTGGTTGTTGTTATTGTTGTTGTTTTTGAAAGTTTCATGAGCTACATGATCAACCTGGCTCTTGGTGAGGTGGGTAAATAGGAATGGCTATACCTTTCTTTCTTTACCAACACCCCACTCAAGATGTCATCATTTCTATTAAACGTTCCAGTGTCTCTCTGGTGAAGTGCTGGTATCCCACAGGCTGAGGAACCACATAGTCCCCTCGGAAATACTCTGATGTTAGAAATATTAGCAAAGACCCAACGTTTAGGCTTTGACTTGCTGAGAGCTGGTCAATCATGCTCTTCATGAGTTTGTCTTGACATGGTGTGTTGCCATGTTTCCTTGCTCCTTTTCTCCTCGCCTGTAGGATAAGCCATGTATTGAGCCTGTCAATCTGGCCTTAACTTTCAGTCTGGCTCCTGGGGCCTTATTGGGGCCTGCTTGTCCCTGAGATGTGACAATAGTCAACATACCTTTTGATCTTTCTTGGGTATTGGAATCCCATGACAGTTTCTTCAAACATGCATACCTTGGAACAAAAAGAAAGTGTGCGTGCGTGCGTGGCTGCAGACACACACACACACACACACACACACACACACACACACACAGTACCTAATTCTCTGCTGCCTTGAGAGGCAGGGAAGCCCAGCACCCGCTTGTTCCCTTCGAGGGTGAGTTGGCACCCTCCAGGCACTCCATTCCTTTCAAGTAGTTATTGTTGGGAACTGAGGGACAACCAGAATTCTTTTTTTAATACCTAAAAGCAGTGAGTAATAGATGAGAAAGAACGCCAACTTCTTAGAAGTTGGTATGGGCAGTTCCCTGCTGACCTGTAATGTATTTACCTAAACAAACAACTGATCATGGAAAGCATCCTCTCGCCAGATACCTTCATAGCTTGAAAGCATTTTCATCTACTGCCCAATTATAGTTTCCTCAAGATAGATGAGGTTCATATTATCTTTAGAGGAAAAAAAATATTTCCAATTTAAGTTTAATGTGAAAGGTGGTCAGGTGTTGGATATAAACAACTTCTCTAAGGCAGATGCAGATAAACACTAACAAGAAGAATGATTCTATCTTAGGCCTGAACTTGGGGAATGAAGACTGAATTCTCAAGGTGCCACGATGCAAGTGAATTCTCCACCCAAGCCTGATAAGTAGGTAATAATTAGGAAAATACAACTTTTCTCTTTTTTCATGACAAAGCACAGATGTCTCCACTTGATTTCATATTAAATGGAAGTCTTAACTGCCAAGAGGGGGGGTAGGGGAGGGAGAAGGCTTTTTTCCCCTTTTTTCCCTTAGAAAGTGCTGAAGCAGATTGTCTATTAAAAAACTTAATAGAGAATTCAAAGACAGAGACCTCACAGCAGGGCAAGGAGAGTAACTAGTTTGGGAAGGAGTGGATCTATTAGTAATACACATCTTTAATTCTGCCAGGAAGTTCGATGCTGAAAATTCACATAATGTAAATGCAATTCATTTATAGCTCTTTGCATTTTAGAGCATTAAATCTAGGTCTTCAATAGTTCATTGCTGTCAAAAATTTCCCTAAAAATAAGAAATAGGCAAAGGTGTTTATGTACTTTTTTAAGATAACAAATAAACGTTGAGTCTGACATGTTAACTAGAAGTGGAACACCACTAGTATCTCTTTTTAATATGAAAGCCCAATCAACAAAAAGGTTTCTTGACCGTGTTTACTAAAGAAATCCTTCATATTTTAATCTCTTTATAAAATACCCCAAGCTGGTATTTTATAAATACCAACCTCCTTTTCCCATAGACTTTTACACAAACCCGTTCAGTATCCATGTATTCCATTTCTGTCCTTGTATAATGTGCCATTTTATTTAAGCAGCCTCTATTCAGAAAGTTCCATTCATTTAGCAAATATTTATCTCATATCTCCTCTGTGCAAGTCACTGAGGATCAGAAGCGAAGGAGATAAGGCCCTCGCTGTCTGGTGGAGGAGACAGAAATGTGAACAGATAACTGCAGGGGAGCTGATCAGTGTCTTGGGAGGAGAAGGAACAAAGTGCAATGAGTACCCAGCAAAGGGAGCTGCTCTCCCTCAAGCGAGCTCAGGACTGCCTCCCAGACAGAGCCCCAGACACTCATTCGTGCAATGCCTCCAGGAGCTTGGGTGAGTGGGCAAGTGCTGCACTGGGAACTGAAAGGTCGGCAGTTCAAACCCACCAACCATTCCCCAACAGGGTATGCTTACAGTCTTGTAGTCAAACTAAGCATGCCAGATTTTCGCAATAATGACGGCAGCTAGCGTACTGCAATAAGCTGCCCATATAAAAGATACGTCTTGGAGCTCTATTATTGAGAGTGTTAAGGCAGAGAGAGTAAATCATGGAGCTTAAGAAGCTCCATGAAATGAGGAATCATAGGCAAAATAAAGTCATCAAAGGCGCTACAAGGCATCAACAAGCTTCAAGTCTACAAGGCACCATCATCTTTTCTCGCTCAATGTGGATCTCTATTGCAGCAAGTCTCAGAGAGATCTGGAGTCTGGCAAGGTTCATGTGGATAACTTATTAGTTTCCCAGGCATGGTAATTAATGATCAGTAGATGCCACATTTCACTTTCAAAGGCAAACTCAGAAGTCCTAGAAAGGTTGTATGTCTTGTCTGTGGTTTAGTGCTAATCAATGACAACATAGTGACTTTGACTTCAAGGTCTTGACTCTATACGAATGTCCTAACTGTTCATACAGTATTAGGTGGTTTTATTGTAGGAAGACTGAAAGTCAATGCTAATTGATTATTATCTACTGAATAGCTCAATTCCACACGCCCTGGAAAGCCTTCCTCGTCCTGGGTAAGACTTTCACTCCACTTACACCCTAGATCCCAACCCTTTTCACCTCTGAGGACATGACTCCTGTGATTCCTATTTATCCCCCTTCCCAGGCCTCGACATTTCCTGTATATGAGATCTTTCCTAGCAGCATACTAATATGCTGGGGTTTTTTTAATTCTATTTAAAATAAGCTCAGTCAACTCCACTTCTACCCCTAGCAACTTCATATCTGTGTCCTTATCTTTACACCAAAACTCCTTCCAAGAGTTGGTTTCTGTTTTCTCTCCTCCCATTCTCTTTGAAATTCCTTCTTCTAATCAAACTTTCACTTATGCCACTCCATAGACAATGTTCTTGTTAAGGCCATCAGTAAACTCTTGTTAACCCCAATGGTTTGCATTTGACCTATCAACTGCATAGATACAGTTGATCCCGATACCCTTCCTCCATGAACACTTTCTTCTCCAACTTCCAGCAAACCACAATCTCCTAGTTCTGCTCCTATCTCACCTCTGCGTGGAAGTTTACTAGACATTTCACACGTATGTCTGAAACTGAGCTCACTCCCTTTTACCAGCTTCCCTAACGAGTTCATGGCAACTCCATACTTCCCATTGTGCAGACAAAGCATTCTATTTATGTCCTTTCAGCTATGATCCAGAGATACCAAACTATTTACACGGGAATTGCTTCCTTGGTCCCTAATACAAGGCAAAATGCTCGGTTGCTAATCCAAAAGACGGGAGTTCACATCTACTGATACACAGCGTAAAAGAAAGATCCACTTTGGAAAACCAGCCATTGTTGACAAATGACAAAAATATGGCGCCCGTTTCTGCTACGACACAAATGGGGTCACCGGGCATCAGAGTAAAATCAGTGCTAACTAATTGGTAACTAATTATTAGTATCTAATTACCTTAGCATGTAATGCTAGTCCTCATAATTTTTTTAATGAAATACTTTCTACAATTTTATCAACTCAACAAATTGCTGCTTCTCTTCTATGACATCTCCCCCCTGTTTCTTCCCACTGAACTTCCTTAAAACTTCGTTGTGCTATTTCATGGCATATTTTTAAGTCCTGTTGAGAGATCTTTCTTCTCCCCATTGTAATCCGAGCTCCTTTGGAGAAGAGATATCTGTTTACTTTTGTGTCTGCGGTGTGGGGCCCATCAATTCCAATTCTAACCGAGTGCAATTCCCATATGCACACCCTGCCTGGTCATGTGTCAACCCCACAAGTATGCCTATGTTGGCTCCAAGGGCAGCCACTGGGTCACTCGACCTCATGGAAGGTGTTCCTCTTTGGTGCTGACTTTCTGCTTTCCTGAACGTGATGCCCTTTTCCAGGGACTGGTTCCTCCCGATAACACGCCCAACGTCCGTGAGTGACGTCTCACCATGCTCCTTTCCAAGGAACTTCTGCCCGTGTTTCTTCCAAGAAAGATGTTTCCTCTCCCAGTGGTCCATGGAGTATTCAATATCATCCACCAACACCGTAATCCGAAGTGGGTGTTCAATAAGTACATGCAAAAATAGTACACTTAGATTTTGAATTACTCGCCAATATGAATACCTCTATATAAGCTCAAACCACATGTTTAAAGAGATACCATGTAATATAAAAAATGTAGGTTTAAAAATTTTGAATAGTATTCACAGTTCTCTTTCTTGTTAAGGAAGCAAACAGGTTTCCTTTTTCCTAATGATTATGAAAAAGTTGCCTTTTAGATAGAAAAAGTGGTTTGTACTTGTTATGCTTATAGACTTTAGAAATTAATATAAATTTATTATCTCAAAATGAACATAGAAAAATAAAACAACATAAAAACTCACTGCATTGAGTCAATTCTGACTCATGGAGACCCAACAAGACATTACAGAACTGTTGCTGTAGTCTGAGACTAGCTTTGTATAGGAGTAGAAAGCTTCATCTCTCTGTCTCAGAGCAGCTGGTGGTTCTGAACAGCTGACCTGGCAGTAAACACCTCATGAGTAACCACGACACCATATTATATATAAAAACACTTACTTATGAGCACAATATTTTACTAAACAATATCTAGTGATATAGTCCCCTATGGTAAACAGGATTTCATTACAGAGTTATATTTTAGTCACATCGTTTCAGCTACAATTATTTCAATGACTACAGAATATTTGTGCCTTTCTGCTTCAAATAATAATCCCTTACAGTTAATATTTATACTAATTTTAAAATGTGCTACCAGGGACTGATGGTCAGATTAAAATACAGTAATCATGCTTGAGAAGAGAAGAATGTTCAGGAACCAGACCATGCTCTGTGGTTTTCTGAGGGGTATATGGAAGGATAATGTTCTTATTGAAGGAATATATCGGACAATAAACAGTTTTGTGGGTGATTAAACAGTGAAGTAATGCCAACTCTTCCAATTACCAGCAAAAGGTTCATTGCAAATACGACATGGCACCATGAAAATTTCCTTGCGTATATTAGCTTCTACAGCATATTGTTTTATAAACTTGATTATTATTAGGTTTATACTAATCTCAGTAAGCATACGTGAATCTGTACTTTTAAAATATCCTAAAATTGAATCCTCAGTATTCAAACTCCGAGTTAGTACCACTAGACTCCAAAATAACTCTTCTCTTTCTATCAACTATTTCTGTCTGTACCCACGGAATAACTCTTCTCTTTCTATCAACTATTTCTGTCTGTACCCACGGAAAAGCGGAAAGGAGAAAAAAGAGGACAGGCATTTCATCCAGAACAGATACGCCTTTGGGTTGAGATAGCTGCTGAGGAAAGCTGAGCAATTTCTAAAAAGAGTGCATTTCATAGACAAGAAAACTGTGCTCTACATCTGCAGGCTATTGAATCTGGCCTCTGAACATCCAGCAAACCCCAGTCATCTCTAAAGTAAGAAGGTGTACAACTTGTTAACTGGAATGCCAAAACGTATAAAAATGACAAGAAAGGTGGGGGAGTAACTGCTGAGGCTGTTTACGTCCCAGTAAACAAACCTTGGGATTTGGTGCCTCGGCTTGAAAGTTTAGAATCATGGTTTCCTGGGTTTCTTCTTAGGCTTAATGCCATGTTTAGTGACTCTGTTCAATCTTCCAGGGCACAATAATTGGTCTCCATGTGCCGAGAGTGACAAGGGAATTGAGTCAGGAATAGGAGGATAGGGAATTGTGTGCATGAACAACTTTGGCCTTTGCCATGAGACCAGAACTCGGTTGTGGCTGAATACTATTATTGAACAGTTTGGATCCTGTTCAAATGAGGGGAAACTGCAGACCAGAATTTCAAATTCTCACTGGATCTAGATTTTTTTGAAGCCATGGAAAGTGGATGAATCTTGTGTTAGTCTGGGTAAACTAGAGAAACAAATCTATAGACCCTCATATGTGTATAAGAAAGAACTTTATATAAAGAGTAATTTCATATTAAGAAAACATCCCAGTCCAGTCCAGATCAAGTCCATAAGTCCAATATTAGCCCATATGTCTGATACCAATCTATAAAGTCATCTTCAGACTCATGAAACATCTGCAATGACATCAAATACGGGAAGATCACAGGCCAGTGGGTGGGAAGTCATGTAGATCCAGTGGTGTTGTAAGCATCTCAGCACTGGCAGGGGTCTCCATGTGATTCCTCTAGCTCACGACACTGGCGTAGTTCCATGTGTCCTGTCAGCTTCAATATCTCCCAGAGAGTGAACTTGTGTCCCACCTCCAGCAAGCAATTTCTCTCCATAGCATCTCCAAGTGAGGTCATCAAGCTACAACCTGATTGACAGGCTAAACCCCGCCCCTTCACTCATAAGTGTCAGATTGACAACAGATAATGTAACTACCACAACTCTCTGAAAAGATTCACCCATAATAATCTTTAAACCTTCCCTCAAAAATAATCACTGATGTTTTCTTAAAACTGACCAATAGTTTAGCTCAATTTGTGAAAAAAAAAAAGGCCTATCATGAAAATTAGGGTCCTTTAAGAACTATCTATATGGGATTAAGAAACCATAGTTGCATAGTGGCCCACGGAGCTGCTAACCATGAGGTTAGCAGTTTGAGCCTACCAGATACTCCCTGGGAGAAAGATGAGGCTCTCTATCTTGTAAAGATTCAAAATTTCAGAAACCCACCATGGCAGTTCTACTCTGTCCTAGAGGGCCGCTATGAGTTATAATCCACTTGATGGCAGGGAGTCTGGCTTACATGGGATTAAATTGACAGCAAACATTTGAAATTTTAGATAGGCACCCAAAGAAACAGTGGTGGGATGTTAGTGGGAAATGACTCATAAAGGTAGGATGAGAATGGCAATTCAATTCAAAGAATGTCATCCTTGTTGCTAAATTGTTGAGATAGAAACTTCTTTTTAAAAATAACTACAGAATATTTAGGAAAACCTAAAAAATCTCCAAATTGAATCAGATTGATTCCATTTCATAGTAATCCTGTCGGACAGACTATTCCTGTGAAACAGGAAAACCTTGTGGCTTTCCAAGAATATAGTAAATCTTTATGGGAGTAGAAAACCTCATCTTTCTCCCACAGAGTGGTTTGTGGTTTCAAACTACTGACTTTGTGGTTAGTAGCCCAACACATAACCCACTATGCTAGCAGAGGTCCTACAAATATGAAGAAAGAACTGGTTACACAATGCACATCTACTCTATACTTATAGACTATTTTGAATCTGATGTTTTGGATTGGCGACTATTTTTCATCAGATTATTTTGTGCACTGATTATGTAATAAGGAAAGTAAAGATCCCTAACAAGGGGCCTATTTGGCGAGCCCCATGTACATGTAGAAAGGAAGCTTCTATTGTAGAGTATTTTACTGCTGGGGAGGGGAGTGGGGACACCGTCTTCAGCATACCTGGCAGAGCAGAGGTGTGCTGGAGTGGGGGCAATAGGGACAGAACACCGCTTAGCAGGTCCTCGGTGCCCACAGGGGCCTCTGCCTTGGGCAGTGGTATCTGATGCCCCAAATTTGAGCTACCCTTGAGGCCAGGGAGAAATTATGGCCTGGATATTGTAGCCAGGTCCCAGCCCCAACTTGCCAAGCAGGGATGAGCCTGGTCATTGCCACAAGAAGCCTTGAGATGGGCCATTCCGGTACCCGTGGCCCAGACACTGCTCCTTGATAGGCACTGGTGAGTGACAGCAGGATGTTCGCAGTAGAGGTGAGGGGATGAAGTCGTGTGGTCATCTTCTGTTTTTGCATCATGCTGATTTTTGCATAATGACAGGATATTTCAAAGATAAGCACAGGAGTAAGTGAAGAGTAAGTGTATTACTTTTCTGCTTCTCTGGCAATATAAATTGATATTGATGTCTTCTACTTTGGGGCCCTGTTTTTAAAGAAACGCTTCAAATATTTCATCTATTATTTTATGAAGATGTATAAATTTGGGGGAAGGATAAGAAAAACATGAAGAAGAATTTCGTTGATACTGGATAAATGCAATGGTAGTTTCACACTATGTACTAGATTTTCTAGAAAGGAACCCAAGGCCAATCAATGAACAAGAGAGCTTCGGTGGTGCCCCACAATTTTATACAATGGGAAGTAATAAACAGCTGGACCCTCACTGCCTTTCCAGTGTTGTTGTAAAGTGACTCAAGGTCTCCTGAACAGGAAGGAATCTGATCACGACACTGATGTTTAGACGTAATTAAACTCTGATGTCATCTTTCTTCTTCCACTAAGCACACATGCACACAGCTGACACACACACACATAGATCACAAGCTTCTTCCCTTTTGAATTGCTCCTGTTTTCTTCTGAAAAATCAGACATACTGTATCACCACGTGGCACTGCTAGGTACTGATGGGGTGCCCCCTTAGAGTCATCACCAGTCCCATATAAAATTGCAATGCGTGTGGTAGCTATGTAAAAACTGTGGTATCTTGATACTACTCAGATTGTTTAGGAGTCAGCAGTTCACTAAAACATGGGTTTCTGTCCAGAATTCTATTGTAACCTTGTGTGAAATTTCCTTATAAACATTAGTATGTGTCTACCGGCATATGCATATTTGCAAACCCACAGAGGCAATTCTATTCAAAGGGCCGCTATGTGTAAAAATTGATTGGATGGCAATGACTTTCTGCTTTTGTTTGTTTTCTTTTGATTTTACTAGTGAAAACAACATGTTTTTCATCTCTTGATTATGATGTAATAAAGGAAAATAAGTATTCGAATCAAAGGTAGCAAACATGAATTTTATAAACTTGATTGTGTGCTCCTGAAAGATCTGTAATAAATCCTACTGTATCCATGATCATCCCACACAAATATAAAGGATTTTCTTTACTTTCTTAATGAAATGAGTTTGCTACCCACAAGGTGAGAGGTTCAAACCCACCAGCTGCTCCATAGCAGAAAGATTAGGCTGTTGCTCCTGTGAACATCCATCGTCCTGGAAACCCTATTGAGCAGGTCTACAGGCCGGTGTTATGTTGATGAGGCAGTATTCGTATCATATCGGATGTGCCTTGTGTCAATTTCTTTTGAAATAACAAATAGAAGATGATGCAAGGCCTATAAAATCATGGAGCTACAGATTGTTTCTTACCACCAGTGAGTCTGTTCCAACTCATAGCAGCCCTAGAGGACAGGGGAGAAGCACCAGTGTAACTCTTTGCAGGAGTAGAAAGCGTCATATTTCTACTGGAGATAGTGGAGCATCTGACAGTTTGCGTTGCTAACCTTTGTGGTCAGCAGCCCCATGCATAACCACTGCACCCCCAGGGTCACTATGGATCAGAACAACAGCAACAGCAACTTAGTATTTGCACTCTCCTCGTCCTCACACACCTACTGATCACCCATGAGATAGATGATAGAGACCCCGAATCAGATTTCTTATGAAGATCCTTTCATTACTAAACAGGACAAAGATACAAACACATCATCAGGCCAATGGAGACCGTCTGCACTTGGCCATATTGGTGCTCAAAGGACTCACAGCAAAATAATTAACAGCTGAATTAGAAAGCATGAAAAACAAAGGACATGCATCAGAGAATCACGTTTGAGGGCGGCAGATCAGTCCATCACAGTTACAGGCAGGAAGACAGCAGTGGGAAGGGACTATGGTTGGGAAAGGTACGCTATTGCGGACTAGAAAAGTTTCAGGTTCAGGGCCCTCTGACCATCTTGGTCAGGGTGTGACTCTACACCATGAAATCTCAGCACTCGGTTCTCCATCACGGACAGACCCAGCGAAGTCCCTAGGGTGAGACTGCCCCTCCAGAATCTAGCCAAGAAAGTCTCAGCAGTCTGCTTGACAACACATTCTGTCCGAGGGCAGAGCTTTTGACATGCCAGTCAATGGATAGAAAGAACTGAGTGCAGACTGAATCAATGTGGAGACTCAAATGGATTTAGGTCTCTGTGGTAGTTATATAATCTGTTGTCAATTTGAGAGGATTAAGAGTGAGGGGCTGGTGTCTAGCCTGCCAATTATTGTATAGCTGTGTCAGTCTAGGTAGACCAGAGAAACAAAATTCATAACCACTCATATTTTATGAGAGTTTTATATAAAGGGTAATTGTACATTAAAGCATCCCAACCCAGTCCAGTCCAAGCCCCTAAGTCCAACATTAGCCCTTATATCTGACATTGATCTACAAAGGCCTCTTCAAGCTCAAAAAACACACACAATGATGCCAAATTGAGGAGGAAAGCCGAATCATTGAGCTTGTAATTATCTCAGCAGTGGCTGGGGTCTTCAGCACCTTGGGTTGCATCAGGGTAGGTCCATGTGGTTTCTCCACAGGGATGTCTCACAGGAAGTGAGCCTTGCCAGCTGAGGCAGAGAACTAGCTAAGGCAGTCGCAACTGGTCTGACCATCAGAGAGCAAGAGACCAGACAGGCGAGGCTCACCAAACCATTTATTTATCTATCTGTCCTTCAATTAATCCCCAAGTTGGCACAATAAACCTTCACTCTCACAATAGTCAATGAGGATTTTGTGTGGAAATGACTTTCTCCTGAGGATTCTGGGAACTCCTGTATTTCCTCCTTGGAGGCGGCTGACACTCTCTCTGGGCTCCCTCCCTGTGAGACATTACTCAGGAGAAGCCACATGAAGCTATCCTGAGGCATTCAGAGTTTCAGAGCTGAAGGAACTACATGGAGACCCTTCCAGTGCTGAGATGACACTGGATCCACAAGACTTCCCACCCACTGCCCTGTGATCTTCCTGCATTCGGCCTCATTGCATGTGTCTCGTGAGTCTGAAGAGGACTTTATAGATTGATATCAGACCTATGGGCTAATATCGGACTTATGGACTTGGTCTGGACTGGGCTGGGATGCTTTCTCAATATTCAACTGCTCTTGTATATAAACCTCTTTCTTATACATATGTGAGTGTCTATGAATTTGTTTCTCTGGTCTATCCAGATTATCACAGGTCCCTATTATAAACATGGAGAAATCTGCAAGGATGTCTGTGTGCCAGAGGCAAGCCATGGTATTTTCAATCACCTCATATGCATATGAAAAGTTGAACATGGAGTAAAGGAGACCAAAGAAGAGTCAATGCTTTTGAATTGTGTTGCCAGCCAAGAATATTGAAAATGCCATTGACTGCTCTAAAGACAAACAAGTCTGTCTTGGAAGAAGTTCGATTCTAGGGCTCCTCAGAGGCAAGGATGCCTATTTTGGACACGTTGTCAGGAGAGCCCAGTCCCTGGAAAAGGACATCACGCTTAGCAGCGTAGGAAAGTAGCGAGGCGGTGCAACGACAGATCGACACAGTGGCTGTAGTAATGGGTTCAAGCACAAAGCAATTCTGAAGACGGGGGAGGACAGGGCACAGTTTCGTTTGGTGGTGCATGGGGTGGCTAAGAGGCAGAAGTGCCTTGACTGCACCTCACAACACTGCAAACTGTAAAAGTGCTGAAAGCATAGTACTAAACATGTAAGTTCTAACATACCCAACAGCAAACAAAAGCCACACCACTGAAAATTTCCTGTAGTGCATAACTACAAAAGAGGAAAAATGTATATACCCCATTATGCATTAAAGAGAAATTTGGAAACAGATTAAATAGAACATTGTGATCATCCAGGAGAGTTGTTTTGTTTTAACCTAGCAATTTACTTCACCTCCCCTGCTTTGACTTTGGCACTGGTAAAATGAAGGAGCTTGCTTGTTTGCGTCCTTCAGCCCCGTTCCAGCTCTAATATTCTATAATGTATGATGTTTGAGTTGCTGCAGGTCCATTTGTTCACCTGCTTTCCCACTGACGAGCCAGATAGTCTCCAAACCTTCTCTTCTCACCAGTGTGCCCTATTCTCTTCTCTTCCTCTATCCTTTCACAGTAGGGGGCATTTCTGCTTGAGGGATTGAAGGTAAACATAGCGTGCTGGGTGCTGGGTCTGCTGGCCTCCTCTCTGAGGCAAAGAAGAGACTGGTAGCTAGGATCTTCTTATGCCAAGCTATCCTGCCGTGGCAGTAGAGGCTCAGATAATCTCATCTTTAGCTTATTATGTATCAGAGTTTAATTGGCAATATCACAGCTATGTGTGGTATTAGAGTTTAAATTCTGAACTCCTGGCTTTGCAAAAGACTATGGATGGCAGTGACAGCCCAATATCAATTTGCAGAGGACCCACGTAACACAGGTTAAGCCTCCATTGATTTCTTTCTGATTATGAAGTAACTATCCAGGTAACCTTGGACTCAGGCAGAATACCTTGGAGAGGAGATTACCTTCATCCCTCTCCAGCCAGCCCGTGGAGGGCTTGTCTCACTTTGGTATTGGCCTGGGTGTGTCATTGATGAAGGTCACCCTATGGAATAGTACCTGGGATTATATAATCATGAGTCATGTCCTATCAGTCTTACCCTGATTGTCTTGGTTGAAAGGTCCTGGACCAACCTTGAAAGATCTTTTATCTAACATAATGTACTTGTCCCAATCATGGTCATGTTCTTGCTTCTGTCTCCCCATCTGTAATTGTGATCTATGACCTGCCACCCATCGTGAATTTTTAAGTCTCCTTTGCTGCGTGCCTCATTTAACTCATGCCCCGAGTTGCATCCTCAGACACCATTTTGCCCTGATGCTCATGGCCTTCCTCCTCTGGGTGAGTGGTCTGCGTTTTTGTGCTGTCTCTGTCTCTTTTAAGACTTAGTCGAGGTTCTCTGCACATTATTGGTATATTTTTCGTAACTTAAGCCAGATCTCAATGTGCCGAAGAATGCTTCCTGGAGCACTGGCTAGTTTTCAGAGGATTTTTGTGGTTTGTTTTGTTTTTGTTTCTGTTTTCAGAGCTTTTGTCTTTGTTTCTTGTGAGCATTTCATTTTATTTCCTCAAGGCCTCTTAGAGTTGCTTGAATGTTAGCTTTCTAAAAGATTGTCTGCAAAAGGCTTGGGGAAATAAGTTGCATTGTCTAGACAAGAGGGGGGGAAGGAGGTAAAAGATTAAATATGTTTCTAAAGGAGTAGCATAAACCTGGTTTTTCTTGTTCCATTTAATTTTCCATTCTTCCTGTTCATCACGTACAATGAAATTTGCTTTGCAAATCCAGTGCGGACTTTTTTCAGTGTCGCTTGCTCCTGAAGATCTCGACCTTCTACGTGATCTCTGTTGAGTTCTTCATTGAGGGAGGACAGGGTCACTATCGTGGATGGTGTTTTGTCATGATGTCCACAAGCAAACATTGCACAAAGAAGATCCTAAAATATCAACAATAAACAGGACATCCTTATCTGTCTTTTCAAACTAAAACATCCATCATCTTTTCATCCTAAAAACAATTATTTTAACATGGAACTGTGAATCATTTTCACACAAACAAAATAATAGTTGGTGCCAGTTTTTTTGACAGATCATGCTTATTTAAAACTTTGATATATTGCTTAGCGTGGATCTTTGCATTTATTTTTAGTTAAAATGTATTATATTAAAATATTTGTGTTGATTGTATTTTCGTTTGACTTTCTTTTTTAATAGTAATGTTATTTGGCTCCTTTAAGTTTTAGGTCTCTGTAGCCAAACCCTTGCCCTGGCTCTGTTCCCTATTTTCAATATGCTCTGTGAAGAGAAAGTATTTAGGCAGCATTACCAACAAGCTAGTGTGAATGGTTAATGCACTTGGCTCCAAAAAAACAAACTCACTACTAGCTAGTCAATACCCACTACTAGCAACCTTATAGGACAAAGTAAAACTGCCCTGTGGGTTTCTGACACAGTATCTTTTCAGAAGTTTAAACCCTTCTCTTTATCCCTCTGTACTTAGCTATTAACCATGAAGTTGAAACTTTCCGTCTACACAGAGAGACCTAGGAAGAATGACTTGTCCTGGCAATCTACTGCTAAATTTGGTCATTTAAGTCACCACAAAACAGACAGTTCTACTCTGACACATACAAGATTCCCATGAGTTGAAATTAACTCTCTGGCAATTGGTTTGAGTACTATTTGATTATTTGATTTAATACTGGATATCATAAAACACCACAATGTTCAACATATAAAAGGGATGACACATAAAACTAGAGTAAAAATTTGATGAGAATGTGTTTGTTTCAAGTTTTTCATATTTTTTTTTTGAATTTTCTAGGGTGAATCATGGTAATTGTGATTGATTTCTTATTTTCTACTTATATGCATCTTTCTGTTGCTGTGAAATAATGAGTGTGGGGAAGTCATTGAATATAGACATAAATAAATGTAAAATAATTTTAAATAAACCCTTTGAGTCTACTTACGTACCACACATGCCAAAAGTATCCCGTATATACGCCTTTCAAAATTTCCCAATGTTGTCTGTTTTCCAGGGGGTGAAGTCATTCTCAGAAGTATTCTTTTAGAACCTACCCTTGAACAATCTATGGAAGTGGAACAGAGTGCTGAGTGTTTCCATAACGCACTGACCTTGCTTTGCGTTGATAAAAAAGATCTCTTGCAGCTGGCTCTATGTACTGCAATTATTGATGTGTTTCTGAAGGCCCAGATCAGTAAGTAGGAGCTGTACTGTGCACTGTCTTTGTAGTTGTTGTTTTTTTTTAAAATCAAACATCAGAAATTTTGGTTCAGATAGAATTTGCACTTGGAAACTGAAACCAAGTAATCTGTGTTGGGCTTATCTTTTGGAAAGTTTTATTTTAGTAACACACTCTTACTGTTGTAGGTTAGTCCTGGCAGTTTGTCTAAGTAACCCTATTACTTCCTGGAAGCCAAACAGTGGTGAAAGGCTTGCTTTGATCTGAATGACATAATAGCTGCTGTTTAAATAGCAGTTTCAATAAATAGCATGCCTTCTTCTTATTTACTTTTATTTGACAGTGAAGATGATCTCTAAGTGATGCAGATAGGAGTTTTGAATCAAAGGCATTATTTCATAATGCATTGCTGCTATCATAGGAATAACTTCCATCTGAGTTGGTACTTTGACATTTCCCATCGCATCATTAGGATGACTCTCGGACTATAGGCCTTCAAACTGCACTCTTCCAGAGTCAGAGGCACGGGTCCATTTATTACTTAGCTCTGGATATGCTGGTTTGAGAATAGAAATATATTTTTTGTCAAGGTAATTTTCAATGGAACTAATTTTTATGAACACAGTTCTGATTATATTAATCAAGCACATCTGTGCTAGGAAATTTGAACTAGATTCCCTGGTTCTATCACACCAGTTGTTATGTAGTTCAGTCCTGGCAGCTTATTCCACACCAGCTTTTATAGAAAACCCCCTTAACATAATTCTTAGTTGCTGATCTGTAAAATGGGAACAGTAAAGTGGTCACTTCCAAAGGTGTGGTGAGCAATAAATGAGGTAATGTATGCAGAACAGTGCTGGTGATAGCAAACACACAATAAATGTTGATTAATTGATTGATTGGAATTGGGATTTAACGCTTTCTGTTGAATGGAAGTAGCCTTGGTGCCACTACTTGGTCTGTTGGTTTTAAAGCATTTAGGGGGTGATTTAATACAACATAACAGGTCTATTTCCTACCCAGGTTGTTCTTTGCAGTTAAGGGAACTCAAAAGGAACATTTTAATATTATTAAGAAAAATAATAAACAGCAATAAGCATATTGTATTGGTTCGGGTTTCTAGAGAAACAAATTCATAGACACTCATATGTGTGTAATAAAAACCTTTATATAAAGAGTAATTGTACATTAAGAAAGCATCCCAACGCAGCCCAGATCAAGTCTTTAAGTCCAATATTAGCCAGTAGGTCCAGTACCAAACTATAAAGCCCTTTTCAGACTCATGCAACACCTGCAATGACACTGAATGCAGGAAGATTACAGGATCCAGTGGTGGTGTAAGCACCTCAGTGCTGGCAGGGGTCTCCACATGGCATCTCGGTCTCCAGAGGTCTGGCTCCATCAGCCTCTCTCCATGTATCTTCTCTACAGGGATGTCTCACAGGGAGTGAGTCAGAGAGAGAGTTTCCCACCTCCAAGGAGGAAATACCGGAGTTGCCAGATCCTCAGGAAAAGGCCGTGCCCACCCAGAAGCCTCATTGGCTACATCCTGATTGACAAGCTAGACTCCACCCCTACACTCTTAATCCTCAAATTGATGCCAGATTATGTAACTACCATACATATCATTTATGGAATATTTTTATGGGCAAGGCACTCAATTAAATGCTTTCACATATTGTTTTGTTTCATTCTACCCACCACGTAGATACTCTTCTTAACTGTGTTGCACATATAAAGAAACCGAAGCCTCTTCAGACAACTGTACTCCAGAACTCAGACTCTCAAGGCCTGTGTTGCTTTTGTACTATGTGAATCAACGTGGGCAGAATTACATGGCGTATGGGTGCTCAATGGGATAGAATTTTTGCAAAGATCCTTGTGTTTGTAGCCATTACACTGATGCACAACTTATTGAATGTAATTATAAAGTCAGTCTATGTCAATATCTTTAAACATCTTTGAAGCAAGTTATTTCCTTGCCTTTGAATGTAAATTCAATTTAATTATTTGAATGTTTGGATCCTGAAGTCATGAATATTCTAAATTGTATTTAAGATAGATCTGTTCATTCTTTTTATATGACTTTTGGACATGACTATTATTCTTAGTTGACATAGACTTGGCTCCGCTCTTGGTAACCTTTGTATAACCCAGAAGCGTTGTGTGGTTCTGGGACATCTTCATGATCATTGCTATGCTTGATTCCACTGTTTTTGGGAACCTCATTGATCCATCGTACAGATCCTTTACCCATCCAACAATTTCTAGTCATTAGTCTTTCCTGATAATGTGCCCAAAGTAATCAACATAACTGCAGGTGACACCGTTTTGTTTCCATCTTTTGAAATGCACACACCCAGTCCACAGAAAACACCCCCACCTTATAAAATTCAAACTCACTGACATCAAGCTGATGCCAACTCACAGCGACCCTACCAGGCAGGATAGAACTGACCCTGGCATTTCAGAGAGTGTAACTTTTTATGGGAAAAGAAAACTTCATCTTTCTCCCATTTCTCTTATTAGGACACCTGAATTAGAAACATATGGTGCAAGGACAAAGCCAATGATATGTCTGTCAAATATCAGTCTAAATGGAGAGGGAGACATTTCAGGAGCCCAGTAACTAAAGGGAGTACTGCCGGTTCTCCAATGTTGCTGTTGGTAGTTGCTGTCAAATTGGTTTCAACTCATAGCAACCTTAGGTAAAACTGCCTGGGCCCGTCCAATCTCTACAATTGTTACTATATATGAGCGGTTTGTTGTAGCTACTGTGTCAATCCATCTCCTTGAAGATCTTTCTCTTTTTCACTGCTCTTCTCCTTGACCGAGCATGATGTCCTTTTCCAGGGACTGGTCTCTCCTAACAACACGTCCAAAGTACATGAGATGAAGTCTCTAAGGAGCATTCTGGATGTGTTTCTTCTAAGATATGTTTGTTTGTTCTTTTAATGATACTTTCTATTTATTCTATTCTTTTCAACATGTGCTTTCTATATTCTTTGCTAGCACCATAATTCAAATGCACAGACCCTCGTATTATTCAACTTTTACATATATATATATATATAGATATATATAGATATATATAGATATATATAGATATATATATAGATATATATAGATATATATAGATATATGGTGATTGAATGTACCCTGGCTTAGGTCAGGTACACCTTAGCTGGAAAAGTGGCGAGGTAGTTAGTGTATTGTGCCGACCTGGCCGATAGACACATGTGGGGTTAATTGAGGGACAGAGAGATAGATGGCTCTGTGAGCCTAGCTTTTCTAGTTCTTGGGTTTCAGGGTGCAGCTGCCTTAGCCAGTTCCCTGCTTCAGCTTGCAAGGCTCACTTCCTGCAAGACATCCCTGAGGAGAAGCCACATGGACCTACCCTGATGCAGCCCTAGGTGCTGGAGCAGCCGTGTGGAGACCCCTGCCAGCACTGAGATGCTTACATGCTCACTGATTTGGCTTTCCTCATGCAGTCGGCATCTTTGTGTGTGTTATGTGAGATGGAGGAGGACTGTGTGGATTGGCATTGGACACATGAGTTAATGTTGGACTTGTGGGCTTGGACAGCACTGAGTTGGGATATTTTCTTGATTGGCACTTAACCTTTATATAAAACTCTCTCTTATACATGCGTTTCTGTGGATTTGTTTCTCTAAAGTACCCAGACTAACACAAGTGGCACCCTTGCTCTTCAACACTTGTAAACGGTTGGGTGCAGCATATTTACCCAATGCAATGTGTCCTTTCATCTTTTGACTGCTGCTTCCAGGAGCAGTGATTGTGGAACCAAGCAAGATGAAATCTGTAACAACTGCAATCTTGTCTCTGTTTTGTATGTGACCTAGACACCAGTCATGAGGGTTTGGGTTTTCTTGGATTGGAATAGATATCGAGGGTTGCAATCTTTGACCTTCATCAGCAAGTGCTTCAAGTCCTCTTCACTTTCTGCAAGCAAGCTTCTGTCTTCCACTTCTTGAAGGATGTTATAATCCTTACTCCATTCCTGAAGTCAAGCTCTTCTTCAAAGAGTTCCGGGTCTCCGATAATTTGCTCAGTGTACAGATGAATACATACGGTGAGAGTATATAACTCTATTCACACCTTTCTTAATTATAAACCAGGCGCTTTCCCTGCTATATTCCCTGCCATGCCACGTTCCATCCATTAGAATGGCCTGTGGATTCTCTCCCTCCTCAATTTCTATATTGGAGTTCATTTTATTAAGTAGTTAACACAGACTTGAGGACTAGACCTTTGGAATAACACCTGGCAAATAGGAAGTGCTATGTAATAACAACAGCATAACAGAGGTGGTGTTATTATTATTATTCGACCTTGAAGAGTGACTTTAAATATTCTCTACTTTGTGAGGTTTTTCAGCCCGGATTCAATCCGTGCTCACTCGGCACTGTACTTTCCATTGTACTTTTGTCACAGGCAACAAGCTTAAAGGTCAGTGTTGACTTCTCTGCCTTGTTTGTGAGGCGGTGACTGTTTCAAGGTCATTGTATTTCTTCTGAGTATAATGCTTGAAACATAGAGACAGGCAGTTTATGTTAGCTCTTTCCTCTCACGTTATTTGAACCCCACTATCTGAAATTCTAAAAATGAATTTGGCAATGAAGAAAATTATACAAATGGAGTATTTTTAAAAACTTTGATATTAAAGGCAAGTATCATCTCATAAAGGAATTTTTCAAAATATTTTTAAAAAGTCTTTAGGATGTGTGGTTAATTTTAGACCAGTGGTTCTCAACCTGTGGGTCACGAGCCCTTGGGAGTCAAACAACCCTTTCCCAGGGGTCGCCTGATTTATAACAGTAGCAAAGTTATAGTTATGAAGTAGCAACAAAAATAATTTTATGGCTGGGGTGGTCATTACAACATGAGAAACTGTATTAAAGGGTCATGGCATTAGGAAGGTTGAGAACCACTGTTTTAGACCAAGAAAACACCTTCTAAAGTTTTTACAGATATAAAAAATGTTTAAAATCTATAAGAATCCTACTTTCTTAGAAAAGTAGAAAAGAGAAATATTTAAAAAATTTTTTTTTCTTAGTCTCGGAGCCATACTTATGGAGAATGAGAGCCCAGACTCAGTTCTCTGTGCATACTGTCGTTTCTGTTCCTCTGCATAAAATACAGATGGGCGTGCCCAACCCACGGCAGGGGACGCCTTTGTGCAGCAACTGATAAGGGGAACTCTGCCACCGTCAGTGCTGTTTCCACAGCAAAGACTTTTAAAACACCACAGCTAGTTATAACAAATGTGTTGTTTAGACAGGCTCTGCCGCGTTTTATCTGTCTACCTCAGGGGACTTGAGCTTGACTATTCTCCTACTCTCTCAGTCTCAGAGCTGTCATCCAGCATCATGATGTAGTCAAGTGAATTGTACTTGGAAATGCTGTTCCTTGAGTCAAGGTCATGAAGGTTTTAACATCTCTCAGCCAAGTCTTGATAAGCCACTCACAGGTATACCTAACCTGTTAAGGTCAGTAATTCTGGAGGGAAGAGGTGATTAGTGATGAGAGTAGGTTTAGTTTAATAGTGAACTTTAATAACTACCATCAGATAAATGAGCACAACATAACCCACGGATGCCAATGAAAAGACTATATGTACAAAAGCATGCATATGAAACTATTGGAATGCACCTTTTTCTCTCCCAATCTGCTTTTAAAAAATAGCTCTTGCCTGGCACACATTTTCCCTCATCTTTAGCCACCATAACTAATTCCCCCTCAGCATCCCTCAACGAACTTACAGCATTCACCTAAATGACATTAAGGCAATGTCTTACCTTCGGAGTGCTGCTATAACAGAAATATTACAAATGAGTGGCTTTAAGGAAAAAAAAGTTGATTTCCTCAGACTTCAGAAGGCTAGCAGTCAAATTTTAGGCTACTCCCCTCAGAACCCAAACCTCTGTCTCTTCTAGGGAGAGTTCATTGTCTCTTTTGGGTCTTTCATCATTTCCAACGGCCTCTGTCTGAACTGCTCCCTGTATGTCTCAGCAGTGATTAGGCCTAAGAAGTCCCCGACACTGAGCTGGCTTCATTAGTGGAACAAAGAAAGTGCTATTCTCACACTGTGGTGTGTTCAAAGCCAGTGAAAGGATCTTCAGGAGGAAGAGGAGACTTTCTGCTCTCCTGAAGACTGACAGTCTAAGAAACCCATGGACCAGCTCTCAGCTGACCTATAAGGCCACTCTGAATTGGAGATGATTCAATGGCAGGAATATTTTTAAAATACATATCATATCCATAATATTCCATTGTCCTCCAGTAGTTTCTAACACAAACTGACCCAATGTAGAGTTTCTGGGGCCCTAAATCTTTATGGGGGAAGAAGTTTCATCTTCCTCCCCAGGAGGAACTGGTGAGCATAAGCCACCAAGTTTTGGGTGAACACATTCCATCAGGGCTCCTTATCCTTAAGTATCTCCTTCATTGCCACCAAGTAGATTGTGACTCATTGTAAGCCTATAGGAGGGAGCAAAACTGCCCTTTGAGTTTCCTGGACAGTAACTGTTTAAAGGAGTAGAAGGCCTCCTTTTCCTAAGGACTGGGTTTCCAGCACATATTTTGTAGGGACACAGTTTAATCCATGACAAATGGCATATCCAACTCGAAACTGTTCTCAGAGCAGCAAGTAAAATTTCTTGGCAGGAATGCTTTGCCAAAGATGCCATTGACAGGGTAGCAGGTGGAACTTTAAGTCATTCCACACCAGCCAGTTTTCCCTCATCTAACCTTTGTCTGGGAGAGCCGGTTTTGTGGCCTGATGTAGCTGATCTCTGTGAGATTATTGAAGTAGAGTTTTATTCCAAATGGAAAGCCACATCTTCTAAAATTGTCAACCAAAGAGATGGTGATGATTTGAAATCTCTTTTATACTTCTAAGTAAATCTCAAAATATTACCCATGCTTAAAATATGAATTGAAATTTTGACACACAGTCACAACTTGGTTCAAATATAGCAAGCATTCTACAATATTTTGAGGGGTTGTTGATAAGATGAAGTACATAAGGAACAGGGGAAAAAAGCTAGTACATTTTTAGTCAAAGTAAGATATCAAAATGTAACATAAACACTTCGGTTACTATTATAATTCATATAAATTATTTATAAGCCATTTTTACTAAGCATCTGCAAATGGCTCTGCTAAAGATTTCTCAAGTAGTATTTCCCTCTTTAATTCCTTGCTTTTCACTGTCCCGAAATATCTATTGTTAAGGGTGGAAATCACTTCAGTTTGTAGCAGAGGGTTACTTGACATATCTATAGAATCCTGTCTGTCTGCAACTTCACTTTGTCACCATGGCTGTAGTCAGAGGACATTATACAAAGATTCCAGGAAATATGTCTCAGAACTTTTTTTAACCAAACATGTTTCTTTTTCAAAAAATAAATATATTAAAACATATAAGCTATAACTTTTCCGACAGCCTTCATTTTGTAGCTACCACATCTGTGAATCAGTGAATCTATATTAAAAAGATAGATGTGCTTCGAAGATCCAGTCACTACCTTTAATTCCCTTTGGTCTGTGAAAAGGGCATGGATCTCAGAGAAATAAAAAGCAGACACTCATCTAACATGGGGTTATGCTTGCTCGTGAACTTCATAGCCTGATGGCACATGCATCCAAACTGTTCACAAAAGATCTTTGGGTCAGGATTTTGCGTCAGAATGCTGGTGGTTTAGTCTGCCACCAAATTCATCCACCTTTCATGCTTGGATGGGAATGTTTACAAACAAGCACAATTTCTATCCCCCCAGGAGTACTTCAAAATCCCCATCATCATATGATTTGGCACCCCCATCTACAGGGCAATGACCAGTTTAGTACCACGATGACCATTTTTTCTCATTTATGAAGTAGTATTTCATAAAGCTTTTATTTAGTGTGCCTGTGTTTTAGAAAGTGCTCTGCAATAACTCGATACAAGAAAATCTTCCATTTAGGGACGACCTCACCACACAATTGAAGAAAGCTTTGTTGAGCATTCCACAGTTGCATGCTCCCCAGTTTCTCTCTCTGTGTGTGTGCGTGTGTGTATCTGTTCTTGTATGTTTTCTTCCCAGACAGGTATTTTGGGTCTGACAAGCTCAAGAGAGAATAGTAAAGAGCTTGTTTCCAGCAACTTGTTTTGCCCACATATTTCTGTGTTCCCCAAACTGTCCTTGTGAATAGTGATAGGAAAGGCAGAGGCAGCACAGAATTAGGGTTATCCGCTTGTAATTAGGAAGCATATCAAAGCCACGTCTTTATTTCCTTGCCATCAAGAATGATATGCTATAAGTTTCCTTTCTATGCTATTAATAATATTACTATGCAAACAATTAATGGTATATTATTCTCACTTTGTGGCTTAGTGGTTATGCGTTGTTCAGTTAACTTCGAGGTCAAGAGTTTTAAACTACAATTCACTCCTTGATAAAGGTTTTATCCTTTAAATAGTTATAATGCCTGGCTTTCAAAAGATATAGCACGTGGGATCTTAAAGGCTTTAAGTTAAACAAGCGGCATTTAGCAGAGAATCAACAAGCCCGGGTGGAAGAAGCAGACCAGCCTGTGCAATCATGAGGTGTCCATGGACTCAGGGAAGAGGCACCAGAAGACTCAAACAAACAAATAACCCTATTGTTGAGAACGAGGGGGATTGGAGCAGAGACCCCATACCCATCTGTTGACAATAGGACACCATCTCACAGAAGGGTCACAAGGAAGGGATGAGTCAACCAGGGTGCAGTACAGCACCAATGAAACACAATATTCCTCTGGTTCTTTGAGGCTCCCTCAACCCCACCCCACCCCAGTAGACATAACCCCAGTCCTGCCTTCCTGTTCTGGCTAGACTGCAGCAAGTACACTGTTACAGATACGAGTTCACTGCACGTGGAATCCAGCTCAGATATACCCCTCATGAACAGAAATGGGAGTAGAGATATCACGAGGGGAGGAGGAATGTAGAGGCAGGAGGGGAGGAAGAGGAAATGATTGCGATGATTGACACCCCCACCCACACCCCAGGGTGAGCAACAGAAACCTGGGTGAGCGAGACAGCAATCAGTGAATGATATGAAAACTAATCATAATTTATAATTTATCAAGGGGTCCCGATGATGGGAGGTGGGAAGGGAATAGAAAGTAAGTGTTTATAAAATGATGATGGCAACAATGCACCGATATGCTTGATTCAACTGATGTATGCAGTGTTATAAGAGTTGTAAGAGTCCACAATAATATGATCTTTAAAAGATAAATAAATAAACAGTTACAGTCTGTGAGACCCACAGGGGCAGTTCTACTCTGTCCTATCTGGTTGCAATGGGTTGCAATTAACTTAATGTCAGTGAAAGTGAAATCATCGCATTTTACAAAGAAAGAAAAATGTGACTCCAACCATATGAAGATGATGGATGATATTATATTTATTTTTCATATAAAAATATATACTGTTCATGTGAATTAAGCACCTGGGCTTTGAGTCCCTGCTTTACAACATATGCCTGTAGAATTTTGACACCTTTATTCACCTGTCTGTTTCAGTTGCTTACTTTTAAAACAGAAGTGATGCACATCTCAAGGAGTGAATTTTTTAAAAATTAAATGAGAAAACTAACATGAAGCTTGTATTGAGTGTCTGGCACACAGTAAGTATCTAGTTTAGTATTTAGTCCTGTAATTGTATTGCTGCCATCAGTATTAATTACAACTCGATGTAAAGACGACCAAAATCCTCACAACTGGAGCAATAGGTAATCTCATAATAGATGGAGAAAGATTGAAGTTGTCGAGGATTTCATCTTGCTTGGACCCACAATACTTCCCATGGAAGCAACGGCCAAGAAATTAAGTGACACTTTGCACTAGGTAAATCTCCAGCATAAGACCTCTCTACCGTACTGTAAAGCTAGCATGTTAATTTGAGGACTGAAGTGCACCTGACCCAAACCATTTTCAGTTGCCTCATATGCATATGAAAGTTGGATATTGAATAATGAAGACTATAGAAGAATCAATGCATTTGAATTTTAACGATGGAGAAGAATATGGAAAATACCATGAATTGCCTGAAAAACAAATGAATCTGTGTTGGAAGATGTGTGGCCAGTAAGATCCTTAGAGGCAAGGATGGCAAGACTTGTCTTACATACTTTGGACATGTTGTCAAGAGAGACCAGTCCTTAGAGAAGGGTATCATACTTGGTAATGTAGAGGGACAGTAAAAAATAGGAAGGCCCTTGATAAGACGATTTGACACAGTGGCTGCAACAATGGGTTCAAACATAAAAACACTTGTGAGGATGCCACATGGTCAGGCAGGGTTTTGCTCTGTTGTACCTAGGTCGCTGTGAGTCAGAACCGATTCCATGGTACCTATGACTGTTATTAATATACTTACTGCTGTATACACCAAACATTTGTCTTGTCTCTAGGTTTGTCCTGTTGTTCCCCTCGATTGCTGTCTCCTTTCACATCTATTGAAATTGTATTCAGTGCCAGCTCAGATGGGTCCTCCCACTATATCTTCATCAGTTTGCCCATTTAAAATCCAGCTGTCTCTCGACTGTGTTCTCAGATCCCGTGGATTTCACCTTTTCTATGACACTTTAAGTCCTGCTTATCTTGCAGTTATTGACAAAGCCTTTCATGGTATGTTCATGTGTTTCTGAAAAGTTTTTCTAATTATATTTATCCTTTTCCTTCTTACATTCAGTCCCTAGCAAGATGCACAAGGCTTTTCCACACAGTCAATTCAATCAATGGTTGTTGAATTAAATTGTTTTCCAGAATTCTCCCAAGAAAACATTCCTATTCTTTGCTTATAAAATGAAAATTGATAGTCATCCTGATAACTCTGGGATAATACATGGAACTGAAATGCTTTCTCTAAAAGCAAATCACATTCAACGTGTGTGTGTGTGTGTGTGTGTGTGTGTGTGTGTGTGTGTGTTTGGGTGAGGGGAGTTGATCTTATCATCGTTTGCCACCTAGTAACCCATTGGTGGCAATTCATTTTTTAACCTTTAAAAAAAATGATTTAATAGAAAACAATTTCCTGATCTTCCTTATCAAAATGGTTGAATTTATTGCCTCATGATTCTTCACAAATGTAATAGTTACAAGTAAGGATAGAAGTCAGAGAAGCCTAAGGAAATACCTACTATCCGATTATCTACCATTCTTAATATTCTTTGTGGCCATGATTTTGAGTGTTTTCATTCGAATGAGAGACCACCTCAGAGACAGCAGGATGGAAGCCCTGCACAGCACCGCTCGGTGCTCCAATCGCTGCCGCTGCACCCTCGTGGAGGGGAAAGCTGATGTCTCCGTCCCTGGGAAGGAAAACTCACTTTTGAATTCCACCTACTCTAAAAACAGTTCCAAGAGGGTCTAAAAAGATTTCTCTGCTACTTTGAAAGATCATAAGTACCCAGAGAAATAAACTCACAATCGTTTGGAGATATTAAACATAACCAATATTATAACCTTCATAATATTCACATAAATAATAAGTCTCCAAGGGTTATAATCTGATGAACATGAGAAACCTCATGGATCATGGACCCAGTTCCACCCCATCTGGTCTCGGGCAGCCTCCTATTCCTCAACAGTTAGTGGTGGAGGCAAGTCCAGAATACATCTTGTTTCCCAGAATCTAAATTGTCTTAGTCCATGTGCATGAATCATCCTGTGGCCTCATTAAATTATTTTAAAATAATAATACTGACATAGCCATTTTTACTTGTGACCATTAAACAATTATGGCAGCATTCCCTGTGGTGGTGAACAGTCTTCTTATTGTTTATATCTTTGTTTAGCTCATCCCTTTAGTCCTCGTTTATTTCTTGTGTTAATTGTTAGAGGAGCCTTGAAGAAGAGCGATTACTTTCTACATGAGTGTTTTGTTAGAATAATTAGCAGGCTCAACTGGGGGCTCTGACTCTTTATCCTTAGCTGCCTTTCTAGAGTTAAACAGAATCCATTATGTCTTGTCAGCCTGTTAACAGTCACACCATACATTCCAATTTTTTGTCCCTTAAACTTGTGTTGTTCATCAGCTCTTGCTTTTGCCTTCATCGCTAATGGCCCCTTGGTGTGATTATCCAATGGAACTTCTCAGCTAGGTTCCCAGCTGTCTTAGCATTTCCAGGATTTTAGTTGGCATCTACTGGGTCATCCAAAATTGTGATTTTTAGGCTTCAAACACTGACATGTAAAATAACCCCTGAGTTTTACAGCTTTCAGGAGCAAGAACATATTGAATCCATTTAAGCCAAAAATATTTCATCTCCAATTTGATTTACTTGATACTTTGGCTGAAGTGCAGAAATGCCGTGAAGCGTGGGTGGTGATTTACAGTACAACCACATAAAACAGTGCTGTAATTCAGAACCACAGGAAGAGTAGGTGAGGAACTCTGGCTACTGTAATATGGCCAGAATTGACAGCTTCTTCCCACTGAAATCTGTTTGTGTTCTCTGAAGAGCACAGACCAAGGAGATCTGTGAAGATGCAAATGGCATTGTTTCTCTGATCAGTGATTCAAAGCTGCTCAGGTAGAATAAGGCACCGTATTTTCTACCAACCCACATAACCTTCAGGTGATTCTCAGGAGCATCCCCAATGTAAGAGAACTTCCATTTTCTACATTATACAATTGCTGAATAAAAAACCAAGGTCTATTTGGAGAAGGGAAATGTTCTAGTGATATTCTTTTTATAAGTCATTTTATTTGTAAGAACTCTGAAACCTGTTAAATTATATAAATGCACATGAATTTCTTGATCTGTGGGGTCCTTGGCCATGTATTGCATGAGTAATTAAATTTGTAAAATGAAGAAACAACTTTTTATCACCTTGAAACACTCACATTTCTTGAAATTATGAACTGGAAACCCAGCTTTGTGTTTGTTTCATTTCTGTGTTGACTCATCCGATACCAGAAGGCCCATGCAAGCTGACCCAGGGCGCCCAACTGTTACAACTACCATATTCTCTTCCTTCATTGTTACCCTTTCTGTGTTCATCAATATCCAGTTCAGTTCTCAGTTTTGTTTTCTCCTCTACTTCTCTATATTAATATTTCCCACCCTCCTTTTGCAGTCTTTATGAGAGAAAAATCTGTTTTCAACAACATTGCTATTTCATTTTCTAGTTGTTCTATCCAATTAAATCTAGTTTCTACTAGAACTCTGCAAAGTTGTTCTTGATAAGCTTTTTAATGTTTTTCTAATTACCAAATATAAAAACCACATCTGAATGTAACTATGACACCCTCCTAGGAATTTTCTACGCATTTAGTTTTTATAACATTATTTTCTCGGTTCACTTATTTGCCTATTGAATATTTATTCAGTACCTACTATACATGTTGGGCTGTTAACCACACAGTCAGCAGTTTGAAATCAGCCACTACACAGGAACAGGCAAGGCTGTCTACTCCCTTTTCAGTCTCAGACGCCTACAAGGACAGGTCTACCTCGTCCTGTAAGTCAGTTGCTATAAGTTGGAATTGATTCAAGGACAATGAGTTTGTTCTTGTTTTTGTTGTTCGAGAGTGTATGTTCCAGGTAACATAAACATTTCTGCAGCTATGTGCAATGTAAAGCAATATGATGCCTGCTCTTGGAGAACTAATGCTTTAGATTATAAGTATTTAGGATTATGTTTTATAGTCTATTTATATATCATTTTTCATCTAACTCCTTAGCTGTTTCTCACCAATATGATTCTGTCTTCTCCCTTTAATAATATACACCATGGGTTCAGAGTTGGCCCGTCAACCACAAGACCAGTGGTTCAAACCCACTAGTTGTTTTGTGAGATAAAGGTGAGGCTCTGTGCTCCCATAAAACTGCACAGTCTTGGAAAGCCTCCGGTGCAGTTCTACTCTGTCGTGGAGGATTGCTAGGAGCTGTAGCTGACTTGCTGGCAAGTGGCTAGACCTCTAACCTCATATTCCTATCTGCTCACTCCGTTTGGTTTTCTGTTTCAACGACTGGCATCATCACTTTACAACAGGGGCTCGGGAGTTAACTTGGTCTTCTATTTTTCTCTCTCTCAGTGACCACATTTACTCAGTTAAAAAAAATCTAGAGATTATATCCAAACTCATGAAATGAAATACTTTGACCCTCTTCAGCCTTTTCTGTTTATTTCAATATATTTTGTGTTTATCAAGCTGGCAACATCAGTTTCCTGAAGGAATACATCGTTGAGCTTGTATATAACAAGAAAATATGAGGTTTCCTAGGAAATAATGAAAATACCATAAAAAGTTTTTAAAATTACACTGCGTTTTTGTTTTTTTTTAGTTGGAAGTATAATCTTACATTTTTTTTCTTGGTCATGTAACTCATTCCACCAATGTTTACTAGAAACCACTTCATGGTCTCTCTCCTTTAACCGAACCAACTATGGAAAATAGTGTGTTTGGTGAGGTATTGGAAGTGTTTCAACCAACTTTAGACTATCCTCAGATCTGTGTGGATGAAAGACATTCACAGATCATTTGAAATGATCATTTTAGCCCACAGCCATAAATTGCTCTATCCCTAAATCCCTTACGACACCTGCTAATAGGAGAGAGCAAGTGTATCTCTCATTGATCTTCTTTTCATTCTCTGTGGCTACTTTTGGTGGAAAAGTTATAATGAGCTGAAATATAATAATGACTTATTAAAATAATGATTTTTAATGGCTTCATATGCATGTGAAAGTTGAACATTGAATAAGGAAGAATCGATGCATGTGAATTATGGTGTTGCTGAAGAGTATTGAAAGTACCATGGGCTGACAAAAGATGAAAGGAACCTGTCTTGGAAGAAGTCCGACCAGAATGCTCCTTTGAAGCAAGAATGGCAAGACTTCAATATTACATACTTTCGACATGTTGTGAGGAGAGATCAGTCCCTGGAAAAGGACACCATGCTGTGTAAAGTAGAGGGACAGCAAAATGGAGGAAAGCCCCCAAGGAGATGGATTGTCCCTGTGGCTGCAGCAATGGGCTCAAGTATAGGAACAGTTGTGAGGATGGTGCGGGACTGAGTAGTGTTTCCATGGTAATTACATAATCTGTTATCAATTTGAGGGAACTAAGAGTGAAGGGGTGGAGTTTAGCCTGTCAATCAGATGGCAGCTTGCTGACCTCATTTGGAGGCGCTAAAGGAGATAAATAGCCTACTTGAGGTGGGATGCAGGCTTACTCCCTGGGAGACATAGCAGCTGACAAGACACATGGAACTACTCTAGTGCCCTCAGCTGGAGGAGCCAGGTAGAGACCCCTGCCAGTGCTGAGATGCTTACAATGCCACTGGATCCACAAGACTTCCCACCCACTGGCCTGTGATCTTCCTGTATTTGGCAGCATTGCATGTTTCGTGTGTCTGAAGAGGACTTTATAGATTGGTATTGGACATATTGGCTAATATCAGACTTATGGACTTAATATGGACTGGGCTGAGATGTTTTCTTAATGTACAATAACTCTTTCTATAAAGCTCTTTCTTATACACATAGGAGTGACTATGAATCAGTTTCTCTAGTCCACCCAGAGTGACACAGTTTCATTCTATTATGTATTGGATCATTCTAGGTCGGAACTGAGTCAATGCCACTTGGCAACAACAGCTAACTCTTTAACATTGTATCATGCGGCATGAGTGGCGAGTTTCAAAAAGAAGTTTCTTGATAAGAGTCTAAGTAAATGTCTGAGGACCCAGGTGGTGTAATGGCCTGCAAGGTCAGCAGTTGGAACCCACCAGCCCCTCCCTGGGAGAAAGATGAGGTTTCTATCCCCAGGAAGAGTTCCCGTTTCGGAACCCAGAGGGGCAGTGCAGCACTGTCCAGTCGGTTTGCTATGAGAGTGGACGGGATGGCAGTTAACTTGAGGGTTTGTTGTTTGCTCTTTGCTTTTTTAAGCAAATGTCTTACCAAAGAGTCTTCTTAGATTTGGTGTTTATTGGAGAAAACAGTGTATAACTAAGTGTAACATGCAGGTCAGAGGAACATTTTGAGAATAAAGAAAGAACTTAATCAACTTCCCAAACTCGTTAATTGAATATAAGATGATTCTTAGCAATACTTAATTTTCCCCACAAGTGACTTCTAAGTTTACTTTGTGTGTGTGTGTATGTGTTTGCCTGTGTGTGCATTTGTGAAAAACCTCTCATAGCCACTGAGTCAATTCTGACTCACAGTGTTTCCAGTACCGGGTTTCTGAGACTATAAATTATGAACCGTCATCTCTCTCCCATGAAGTGGCTGGTGGATTTGAACTACCAACCGTATAGCTAGCAACCCATGGCCTAATCCATAGCTCCACCAAGGCTCTTTTGTCCTGTAGTCTGACAAAATCAAGTGAAAAGGAACTAAGTGAATAGAAATAGAAATTTAAAACTCCCTAAATTCACAAAATAGGTCAGACAATGTAGAGGTCTAATGGATAGCTTACCATGCAGGCTAATGCTCCTTGTTTTCACCCATGTTCCGGCAAGGTCCATTTGAGGAATACTGCTGTGTCATGCTTCTCTGTAAAGCTGAATCTACCACATATTAGTCTCTTAAAATAGAGCATCTTAGCAATTAAGAAAAGAGAACTATAAATATTACTGAGAATGGTTTACAGCTGCACATTGCATTAGGAAGTTGCACTGTTTAATAGGTGTGATCATGTAAAAGAAACTTGGAAATGTTAGGAAGGAAAGATATTCCTAAAGGAAATTATTCAGCCTAGACTCACATAGCCTTGATTTTTCTTTTTCAGCAACCTGAAGGTTGTTACCAACACATTAAATTGGTGATTTTCCCACCACACATATTTAATAAATACAGTTACTTTGGCTGTATTCTTGGAAAATTATAAAAGAAACAGATATCAAGATATTAGGAACTTACAGAAATAACTTTTAAATCTATAAAATCCCCTTTTAAAAGCTATTTGAAAACTATTTTTTCAATATAACTAGAATTTTATACAATTTTTACTGTATTAAGCATTTCATTTTGAAACCTAGTTATTAGATGTACAATATTCTTCATCGCACATAGACTTATTTGAAAACATCAAAGCCTTATTTTCTGAACACATCATTCTTGATTTTAATGATATTTTGAATTTCTTTGCTCCCCATTGCTTCTCATCGCTCATACTTCTATAACATTATGTCTACAAGGCAAACTGATTTTATATATTGATCTATTTCATGATATAAATGAGCTGCATACTGAAGTTTTGTAACACGAAGTATACTGGATTACTTCTAGGTGAGCAGGGTAGTGAAGCGGACATTGTGCTGGGAATACTGGACCGGGTTGCAGACCTTCGTTTTTAAATAACATAACAAAACATAAAAAAGGAGAAACACTTCCAAATTTATTTGATAAGGCAGGAATTATTTGACATCAGAACCAGATAAGACAATCCAAGGAAGACCAACATTTCTATCAATTTTGATACAAAGTCCTTACCAAATTATTAACTAATCAAGTTCAACAATACAAGGGAGCTTCAAATACTTAGTGGGAAAATTCCACTATCTTCTAATTCCCTATTTCCATGAATTTTTGAAGTTCCTTCACATATGAAAAAGGCTAACATGAAAAGTAATGATTATCTTTGAAATGAAAGGTAATTTCACCTTTCAAAAGTCAATCAAGGTTAATTGCCAGATTCACAGGGTAAAGAATACCAAAATACATTTCACCAAAGCTAACACTCATTCCTCATTCATTATAAAAAGTCTTTAAATGCTAGCAGAAAAAAACTTTCCAATGTTGATAACGGGCAACTATAAAACCCTACCACAATAACATAATCTAAATACTTTCACAAATTATCAAGTATTTCATAATCATGTAAATGTTTTCAGAAATAGGAAATGAGGCAACGATATCTGGACTCACCATTTTATCTGGTGTCTCAGTGAAGCCCCAGCTCATGCCATGTAAGAAGGAAAGAAATGCAAGCATACAGATTGGAAAATAGGAAGTGAAAGTATCTTTCTTTGAAAAAGGACGAGACTGTGTATGCAGAAAATATTAAGAGAGCTACAAAAATGTTGCTCGTATTGATAAAACTGAAGAATACAAAATCAGTATACAAACTTGAGAATATGTATTTCAGAATGATAGCAATGAGTAAGTAGAAATTTAAAATTGCAAAATTATTACTTATGTTTGTATCACAAGCAGGAAATACTCAGATTAACTTAACAGAACATATACAATATGTATGCTTTGAAAAATATAAAAATTTGTTGAAAGAAATGAAATACCTAAATAAGTGAAAAATATTCTATGTCCTTACTTTAAAAGGCCCCATATTGTTAGATGTTAATTTATCCCCAATTGGATTTACAGATTCATTGTAATCCCTGTCACTTAGATGATAATATTCCTGACTTGCAGTTGCTATTTTCCTAAAAGTATTGTCTATTATATTTTAACTCTTCTCTTTCATAACCCTCAAAAAGCTCACAGATATATCTAGTCAACTTCACCCCAGAGCAATCCTGTAGGACACGGTAGAACTGTCCCTGTGGGTTTTGGAGACAACTTTCCATCAGAGTAGAAAGAAAGCCTTGTCTTTCTCTCGTGGTGTGACTGGTGCTTTCCAACTGCTGACCTGTGGTTAGCTGCCCAGTGTGCATCCACTCTGTCACTTGGGCCCCACTTCATAATTGTTTAATCAAAAATTGGGGGAATGTACAAATTGAAGGCAGCTGAGAAGTAAACCAACATATAAAGAATCAAGTTCATATTCTAATTTAGTCACAGGTTTCCATCCAATAAAACTTTATAAATAATCATTCAGGAACAGAATGTATTCGACTATGCAACTATAGCAACATCATTAGAACTGGTATAGTATAGTAAAGACATGAAATCTGGCGGGCAGATAAACCAGGGTTTAAATTCTGATTTGCAGTGGTAGAATCTTTATGAATTTATCTAGTGTCTTTACATTGCTATTATTTCACTTATCCAAGTGAATGGGTACCTCTTTTGCCAAGATTTAATGAGAAATTGTGTATTAAGCACGTAAAGTAATGCTTGCGTGTTGGTAAGCACTAAATAATTGATGACTGTTATTGTTGTAGAAATAACGTACTCAGTTGTCTTCGAGACAATTCCAGCGAATACCCGCTCTGTGTATCACAGATCAAATCACTTCCTGGTCCTACCTCTCAGTTGTGCTTGAGAAAGGCCATTGCTGCAGCCACTGTGTCTCCATCTCCGTGGATGTGGATGTCCCTCTGGTCAACCAACCACAGGATCCCATTCTAGACACGTGTCTCTTCTGTTAACATGTCCAAAGTGCACGAGAAGAATGCTTATGATCCTCCATACTCAGGAGCCTTTTGACTGTCCTCCTTCCAAGAAAGCTTGGTTTGTTCTCTGGCAGTGCACTGTCCTTTCGATATTCTTTGAAAACATTATAATTCAAACACATCAGTTCTCCTGCAGTCTTCCTTATTCTTTGACCAACTTTCTTTTTCCTTTTTTAAAAAAATAAATCATTTTATTGGGGGCTCTTACAACTCTTATAGCAATCCATACATCAATTATATCAAACACATTTGTACATATGCTGCCATCATCCTTTTTAAAATATTTTCTTTCTAGTTGAGCCCTTGATATCAACCCCACCCCACGAACCCTTGATAAATTATTATTATTTTCATATCTTACGCCATTCTCTGTCTCCTTTCACTCAATTTGTGTTGTTCACCGCCCTGGGGGGGGGGATTAATATATTGATACTTGCGATTGGTTCCCCATTTATCCTCATTCACACCCATCTTCCCCCTACCCTCATGGTATCGCTACTTCCATTTCTGTTCCTTAGGGTTTTATCTGTCCTGCATTCCATGTGTCCAGAGCTCTTATCTGTACCAGTCTACATGCTCTGGTCTAGCTAGATTTGTAAGGTAGAACTGGGGTCATGATAGTGCGGGGAGAAGCATTAAGGAATTAGAGGAATGTTGTGTGTTTCATCATTGTTATGCTGCACCCTGGCTACATCCTTTCTTTTGACCCTTCTGTGAGGGGATGTCCCTTGTCTACAAATGGGCTTTGGGTTCTCCACTCCAACCTTCCTCATTTACATCCAGATAATTGTTTGCTGTAGGTCTTCTGATGCCTGAAACCTGATCCTGCTGACACCTTGTGATCACACAGGCTGGTGTGCTTCTTCCTTGCTGGCTTTGTTGTTTTTCTGCTAGATGGCCACTTGCTTACCTTCAAGCCTTTAAGACTCCAGATGTTATATCTTTTAATAGCCAGGTACCATCAGCTTTCTTTACCACATTTATATATACACCCTTTTTCTTCTTCTTCTGTGATCCTGTTTGGAAGGTGAGCATCACAGAATACCAGATTATTAGAACAAAGTGTTCTTTCATTGAGGGAGTACTTGAGTAGAGACCCAATGTCTGTCTTCTACCTTAATACTTAACATATAAATATATGTACATAAACCTCTATCCCTATAATCATATATTAATCTGTTTACATATGTACATGCCTATGTTTGAACCTTTATAAATATATTTTGCCTCCAATTTCTCTCCTCTATTTCCTTTTACTTTACTCCTGACCTGCCATCATGTTCGACCTTACTTTGACTCAATAATTCCTCTCAGTTCCATTGCACTTGATCACATCCCACCAGGCAATTCTACACCCACCTCTCCATCAATTTTGATTTCTTGTTGTTCCCTTGCCCCTGAGTTTGTTGGCTCTTTCCTCCCTTTCCTTAACCCCTCCTCTCCCATGTTCCCGCAGTCATGAGCCCCCTTGCAATAGTACAGCAAAAGACTTTTATGCTAGCAGTAGTAACTAACAAAACAAACTCACTGCCATTGAGTCAATTTCAACTCATAGCAACTCTATAGGATAGAATTGCCCTGTGCTTCTGAGACTGCAGCTATTTATGGGAGTAGAAAGCTTTGTCTTTCTCCTACAGAGCTGCTACTGGTTTCAAAGTGCTGGCCTGTTAAGGCTAACTGTTAAGCCAATGGGGCTCTAGCAACAGCAAATAAAGTAATGCATATACTGCTTCTGAGTACACGGATTATATGAAGCAGAATATGGCATCAGGCTTGGGAAAAAAGTTTTATTAATTATCTGCACTATACAAATGACACAACCTGGCTTGCTGAGAGTGAGGAGGACTTGCAGCATTTGCTACTGAAGATCAAGGATTGCATCCTTCAGTAAGGATTATAGCTCAATGTCAAGACCACAATCCTCACAACTGGACCAATAGGTAACATTATGATAAATGGGGGAAAGATTGACATTGTCAAGGATTCTATCTTGCTGGAAATACAATCAATGCTCATGGAAGCAGCAGTCAAGAGATCTGATGACACATTGCATTAGGCATATCTGCTGCACAAGATCTTGACAGAGTGTTGAAAAGCAGCAATGTTATTTTGAGTACTAATCCTGCCCCAAGCCATGGGGTTTTCATTTGCCTCATGTGCATGTGAAAATTGGACATTGAATAAGGAAGACCGAAGAAGAATCGATGAGTTTGAGTTGTGTTGCTGATGAAGAATATTGTAAGCTCGTGGACTGCAAAAAGGCCAAATAAGTCTGTCTTGGAAGAATTATAGCCTGAGTGCTCCTTAGAGGCAAGGAGGGCAAAAATTTGTCTTACATGCTTTGGACATGTTGTCAGGAGAGACCAGTCCCTGGAAAAAGGAGGAGGCCCTCAACCAGACGGATGGACACAGTGACTACAACAATGGACTCATCAGAGGAGCAATTGTGAGGAAGGATGGCCCAGGACTGGGCTATGTTTCATTCTTTTATGCATAGTTCACTGTGGGTTGGAATAGGCTGGATAATACATCTACTAACAACCATCTAGTCTGCTTTAATGTGTTAGGATGAGTGGGTACTGGTCTTTGTTCTTTTGTTTTGTTATTGAGATGCAGAAGTAAGAAGAGGTTGAAATTAATTGTCAGGCAAGAAACCTGTATCAAATATCCAATATCCTAATCTCAAAGTAGTGTTCCGGTAAATCTCTCTGCACTGGAGAGACTAGGATAAAGTAGGAAAGATCCTCACAAGTACCGATACAGGGAATTGGATAGGCAGAGTGCTGGGGAAGTCCTGCTGGAACTCAGACTGGTGATCTATGTTTTTGATCAGGAGATTTGTTCTGACACAATGGCTGCAACAATGAGCTCAATCATCGTGATGATGGTGCATTGGACAATGCTTTGTTCTATTGTGTATAGAGTCACCACTGAGCCGAGCCAATTCTACAGCCCTCCACGGCAACATCCACAACACAGTAATCAAGGGACTGAAACACTATCACCATTGCCTGATGGCATAACCATAAAAGAACTGGTGCTTTTGAATTGTGATCTTGGCAAAGAATATTGAAAGCATCGTGGACTGTCAAAAGAAAAAAAATCTGTCTTGGAGTAAGTACAGCCAGAATGCTCCTTAGAAGCAAGAATGGCTTGATTTCATCTCGCACCCTTTGGACAGGTTATCAGGAGAACCAGTCCCTGGAAAAAGACAACATGCTTGGTAGAATGTCAGCGAAAAAGAGAGAGACTATCAAGGAGATGGATTAACATATTGGCTACAACAATAGGCCCAAACATAACAAGTTTGAGGGTGGAACACATGGCCTTCCAATGTTTTGCTCCCTTATACATAGGGCTGTGATTTGGAGCCAACCAGATGGCACCTAACAATAAAAACAATCAAGAGTGTCCTCACATTACCTCATTAATACTCTCGTAGAAGCTCATCACAGGTCTGACTGCACTTGGCAAAAAGGGAGCTAGCTACACTGACTGGGTGGATGATTAAGATCAATTTAGAATTGCTCCTACCATAGGAAGTTAGTATAGTATTTGATCGTCCTAGGTGTACTAAGCCCCGGGTCCAAATACACAACTTAATAGTCAATGAAGTTGAGATTACCTGAGATTGACACAGAATCTCTAGGGAAGTATAGTGTCTGCAACCAGAGCCATCCTTGAGAGAAGACTGGGGAAATATTGCTGGGATACACGGCAGGAGGTGGAGGAGATGTGAGCAAGGGTAAACGCAACTTCAATCTTTTACCAGTTTTATAATAGACGAAATTAAGTCCAAAGGAATCAGGGCTTTCAAATCCCCTCACTCTTCTCTGCCACAGCCTACTTGACACTTTGCTGACAGCTGTCAAATCACCTCTCCCTGAATTGGAAATCTATAAAAACAATTACCATGCCATTAGCATTTACTTAAAGAATAGAAATACAAAATATTTCTAAAAGTAGCTCAGATGGACACAAGCCTACAGACTTTCCAAGCATATGCTGGTGCCTTTCAGTGTTTTAATAATTGTTAAAAACACACACAAAAATACTTTGAATGAATTGCAAATATTAGACTTCAATTGAGAACTAGAATAGCAATGGATATAATGTAGATTAGTTTGGGGTATATCTGATTATATGAGAGGGCCTCGAAACGTTCATAGAAAAATGGAATTAAAAGATAATTGAATGTTTCCAGGAACTTTTTGAAGCATCCTAATATATGACAGAACATCTCTTTGACTTTCTTAACTACAAAGCACAGAGTCCTCCTGTTTTCCAGTTCTACCATCCGTGAAGCCTGATTTTCAGACTGAGCGCCTCCAACGTTCTCTGTTATTCTCTAGATTGCTAAGCTCCAGTGGTCAATTTTGGATTATCAAAGGGAAGAAGGAACGGGGATGGGGAAAGGAAAGGAACTTCTCAGCCCCCTTTCCAAGATGGCTTCTAGAAAATCTACCCAACCTGATCACACCCAATTTCATCTCCTTGACCATTGCTGCTGGAAGTGACAGTCTTTACTGGTGTACTACACATGACAAAACCTAGGTTCTAATTATGAGAAAGAAAAGGGGAAGGAATATTGCTTCTGCAAGTAGCAGTCTCCTTCATATACTACAAATTATACTCTTGTAGTGGAATCTACACTGGAGATAGGGTCACTCACCTATCCATCCATCCATCCATCCATCCATCCATCCATCCATCCATCCATCCTTCCATCCATCCATC
>NW_022103920.1:35043169-35045987 GCF_000313985.2 Echinops telfairi
GGCTACACCTATTTATTCCATGAGGCTACAGTGCTATAACTGAAGGTAAAAAACTGCCATGGTTAGGCACTTCCTCCCACCACACCTCTTAATTTCCAGTGTTTTTTACATTTATATATTAGTTATTCTTTCCAGTACGTGGTGACCTGATGGGGAGCTTGGGTAAGCTTGAGTCTCTGATAGCTTCCTCTGTGTTAAAATCCCAAACTTGGCTGCTTTCCCCCTTGAATTTTAATTAAACATTTCTAAGATGGAAATTTCTGGTGCTTTCAATTATTGCAAAGCAATTTTTATAATGAAAACGTAAATAAAAAGATTAGCATATAACCACATGTACAATTAGCCATGTATTATTTGCAATGAAACCTCTAGGTCGCCCATTCTCATTAACCCGGAGCTGTCAATGGCCTGGAGGAGATGGCCATTGACTTGCCTCGATTGTCCATCCTCCTTTACCTACTCTGACACCAACCACCCTTCCCAAAACACTCTACTCCTAAGCGGGGTTCCATAATTCAATGGCCACACAGAAAATACTCACCATTAAGGGGTTTATTTCTTCACTGCCATTGAGTCAAAGCTGACTCATCGAGACTGTATAGGACAGGGTAGAACTGCCCCTGAGAGTTTCCAATACTGTCATTGTTTATGGGAGTAGGAGGTTTTATTTCTCTTCCATGGAGGGCCTGGGGTTCTGAAGAGCTGACTTATGGTTAGCAGCCCACTATGTAAGCCACTATGTCACCATGGCTGCTTTAAGGGGGTATAGTAGGGAAATTAATAGGTTACCCCAAGTTAGGACCAATAAAATTATAAGGATATAGTAATGGGTCCACAACAGTGTTCCTCAGCCTCTCAGCCAAGTAGGCCCTCTCAGAGGCAGTTGTATAGGGTCTGTCCTATAGGGTCTACAGGAGTGATGGTTCAGTGTTGGCTCACCGGCAGTGAGTGAATGAATGAGTGCCGGTGACCAGCCCAACAAGAGTGTCCTGGTGTGCTTCCTGCCTGTTGACTCAGGCTGCTCTGACTCCATCCATCTAAGTCACTTTTTATCCTAGCCCAGGTCCACTTTAGTCACACGATGTGACGTCAAATGTTTAGCTGAAATCAAGAAACATATCTAGATCACTGGCTTTATCATCTAGGGTACCTCAACACAAAGGAATTGAGGTTAATCTGGCATAGCTAGCCGGCAGCAAACTGATGCTTGTTTCCACACCCTCTGCGTAACAAATGCCAATCACTTTTGAACCCTCACACCTACTTCCTGTCTCCTAGGTGTCTGTCTGGTCACCTTCCACAGGCTTCATTGCTCCCCATGGGGCATCTCGGCCTGGGTATCCCTTTGGTATTCAAACAGAATACATGCAAAATCGAATTCATGTGTGTGCCACATCCACCGCCTGCCTAATGACTCACAAGATAGCCTCTCTTAGCTAATGATACAATCATCCTCCCAGTCTTCCCAGCTCAACTTCTTGGACTGGTCTCCATGCCCCCTACTGGCAATCAGCTTTCTAATATCTGTGGAATCTGTCCCTTTTCACCAATCCAGTGGTCATTTTCTCACTTCAGGTACTTTGTCCCTTTGGCCTGCACTTTTAGAGTCCACTTCTAACTGCCCTCCCTGCCAGTCATGTTTTTGTCCTCTAATCTATCCTAAAAAGGCTGGCCAGAGTAGTTTTCCTGGAGCAAAGCTGATTTTACCCACCCCTCTCCCTGCTTAGAAGCCCTCCTGGCTACCAGTTAGCTAACGAATAAAATCCAGCCTCCTGAGCCGGACACGTATGCAGGAATCTGGACCCAGCCCTCTTCGCCAGCCTGTGTGTTTCTGTCTCCCCATGCTGGTTCATCTGGCTCCCCAGCCCCCATCTCCGATCATCCAGGGAGAGTCAGTGCAAACATCTGCGATACTTTGAAAAATGGTTCCTTCTTGCTGTGAGTGATCCCGGAACTTATCTTCCATCGTCCAAGCTATCTTCCTTGACGTAGCGTCCTGGAGGGTGAGCTTTTGCACAGAGGCCTCACCTGATTAAGCTCTACAGTTTCCACAGTGCATGTCACCTATAGAACACGTACTCTATCTCTATGGTTTGTGTTCTTAGTTGGAACGCAGTGTTCTTAATGGTCGAAGTGGTCTGTGTATTCTTAGTTCTGTGCCTCTCTGGTGTCACTACAATCTTGGTTGCATCTAGCGTCCAACATTGTGTTTCTCACTTTAGGGATGGCAATTCCTACAAACATGCACAACTATCTTCTCTTTCCTTCTCTCCTCCCTCATCTCTCCTCTCTTTCTGACCCCTCCCTTCCTCTCCCTCTTCTCATTAGTTTCTCTATGTATAGTTGTAAGGGAGAGGCTGTCAAAAATTTGTGAGATAATGGAATGAAAAGATAATGGAAAATTTCCTTGAACTTTTTGAAGTCCCCCAGCCCCCACATGCGGCACCCAAGTGTGTGTTTGTGTGTGTGTGTGTGTGTGTGAACTGTATGTTGTCATGTGCACCTTCTCACCAATCCTTAATAAAATCCAAGAAATCACACTTATTTATCAATGTTGGAACTTATGTTCTGCATCATAGGCAATTAAGGACCTAAATATTTTTTAAATTGTTTTATTAGGGGCTCATACAACTCTTATCACAATTCATACATACATCAATTGTGTAGAGCACATTTGTACATTTGTTGCCATCATCATTCTCAAAACATTTGCTCACCAATTAAGCCCCTGGTGTCAGCTCCTCATTTTCCCCTCCCCCCCACCCCCTTCCTTCATGAACACTTGATAATTTATAAATTATTATTTTTGCCATATCTT
>NW_022103920.1:35047579-35057603 GCF_000313985.2 Echinops telfairi
GGTTTAGTATCAGGTTTACCATACAGGCCTACAATGGGTAAGTCTGCCAAACACCCCTTCCCTGCATTTTCTGGAGATTGTGCGCTTTTTCTTGCCAAGAGACAATCATTCCATGATGACAAGTCACCCTCCAGGAAGACACATTCTACTTCATCCCTCCTTTTCAGCCAGCTCTCACTGCTGTAGAACCTTGTCTTTTATCAGTGGTCAGAGCTTTCGCTGGCAAAAAAGGAGGGTAATGATCCCTTAACCCTTACTGCCCCTGGGATTCCCAAGTCCGCAGAGACAGAATTATGCTATTGTTTATTTCCTCTCCTGATTTTCTCATTCTTCTGGAGCTGGTCATCAGAAATAGTAACCTTTTCAAGTTTCTTGTCTGTATTTGGGATTCTTCTCTCCCTTTCTTTCCCACGAGGCCCTTTGCCCCGTGAAATTCCCAACACATGCTTAGTGTGCTCCAGAACCACACAGCTCTTCCCTTCTGATCCCTCCCTGGACTATTTTCCAATTTTTTCTAGAAATTTTTCATCCTCTCTCATAAGCCAGAAAGGAAGGAGGCTCTGGCAGAGAGCTCCCATGGATTTGTTCAAGAAGCACGTGTGGAGCCTCTCAATGTCCCTGGCAGTCTTGCCGGCCCTAGATACAGCAGTCTGTGACTCAGCAGTTCTTGCTCTCTTACATTTTATAACCAAATAAGTGGATAGACACATAAAACAAGTGTTTAGGTGTATGTATAATGAAATTTAATAACTGGTGATAAGTACCATGTGAAAAATAGCTCAGAATAAGGAGAGCAGAGAGTGGCCTGATAGGTCATACTTTCTATTATAAGAAAGGTGACATTTACAACCAATTAGATGCTAATGAAACACTCTGGAGGGAGATGCTGGTGTTGCAGACGTGAGCACTTGTGACAGAAGCCATTTTCTCCCATCGTGTTCTCTTATAGCTACGAGTTTACTTTGCTTCAGAGCACGCAAAACGTGTGTCCTTCTTTAGGAGTGAACGCACGCATCGCATATCTTGTAGTTAATTTGTTTTGTTTGTTTTTATTCTTTCTTCTCTCAAGTGGAAACTGAATTCTTTGTGACATGACCTGTTTATCTTTCACCCAAGGTGTTGCTTTTAACACGTTTAACCGGTTCATCTCAGACGTGAGTGTGGAGAAGGACAGGATGTAGGAATTGTTTAAAATGGAAAGTCAAGCAACTCAAGTGATTTTCACGGAGATGTCTTGGGTTATATTTTGAGAAACACTACTCTTGTCTCTATTCTCCCTAAATCAAAATTTGCTATGAATAACAAAACAGTAGAAATAACTAACATTCATTAAGCAAATTCTACCTTCCTTCTGATTAGCACAGTTCAAAATACATTATTATTAATAGGTTAACAGGGAAAGTGATCTCAAATCAAACCCACTGGGTTCGTTGCTCTACACTACATTGCAAAAAGACCCTTAGCTGGTAACACATGAGCCCTGGTGGCATTCTGTGGTACCAGGCAGCCTGCTGACTGGCGGTCAACAGTTTGAAAGCAGTAGACACTCAGTGGGAGAAACAGGAGGCATCTTTTTCCAGGTCTGAGATTCACATCTTCAGGAATCCCCAAGGGAGTTATCCTCCATCTAACAGCCTCACCATGACTTGGCAGTCAGTGTGGAACTTGAGAGCAAGTAGCAACAAGCACTCTTCTAGTTAGCAGTCAGGCCGGCACCTTACAACATCTAGTACAAAATTCCTGTCCTTTTTAGGAATAAACAATATTTTGATGTGTTGCTCTTAGCTGTTTTCCCACCTGCTCTGGGAACTCTTGTGTTGTAAATCCTCATAGAGAGAGGTGCTTTTTTTTTTTATTTTCTCTCTACTTCCACCTCCAACTGCAATTTCCAACCAAAAATAAAACAGATCTCAAATAATTATCAAGTTTTGAGGCCTATTTTAAATAAAAATATTATTTTCAGCCCATAAAATCATGGACAGCTGTTCTTTTTTCACAATTCATAGATTTGACTCATGAGATACAGTACTGCTTGCTGACAGATTTGGCTAACTGAAGAAGACTAGGTCATTATGCAAGATCAACATTATACAGGCCAGAGGCTATGCCTTATCTTCAGGCCCTGATATCCACAGCCCATTGCTCACAGCTGGTCAGGTTCCCCCATTGCCCCGAGACTCCCTTCCCCATCACCACCACACAGTTGGCAGGGTTTGGGGTGGTGGTGGTGGTTATGGCTGAGCCTTGTCCAGCACCTGCTACCTCTCACTGTCCACTCTGGGCAGGAACCCTGCATACCGCCTGCCTACCACCCATTGCCACCTCCCTGGGTAGGAACCCACTCATAATCCATCCACCCCACACCACAGCCCTAAATGACCCCTTCCCTTGCCTCTTCTTCCCATTTCACCCACCAAACTTCCAGCACCTTTGGGTCTTCAACTAACCTCTCCCGCTCCCTGCTCCCTGTGACCTCGTGTTCTGCCTTTGCCCATTCTGTGCCAGAGGGACACAATATGAACTACACGAAAAAGGCATCCCGTCACCACTTGGACACCATCCCTCTAGTGTCATATTCATAACTACGTCCTCTGCTGTATTAGTCAGGATGGCCCACCAAGAGTCCTGAGGCCTGATCTACACCCTTATGGGGCCAGGACCATTGGAGGTGCCACCTGGGAAAATTTTCAAAATTGTCATAAATGTGAAAGGATGGATAATGACATAGTAAGTGAGGTGTAGATTTATTTATCTATACAGTATTTTTAATAATTGAGATGCTGTTGTTTGGGGGGTGCTTTTGTTCTAATTACAAGAGCAATATAACAACAGCATCAAGACAAATGTAGAGGTCACATCAATATGGCAGGTCCCACTAATGTGAACTTTCCCTTCCTGTGTACGGTCGTGTTGCTACTGTAAAGTATTACCATCTTGGAGCCCACAGGGGGAGTCCTACCTGACCTGAAGAGTTGCTATAAGTTGTAACTGACCCAGTGATAGTATGGTGATGCTGTAGATTTAGTTAACTACCTGGACTGTTAACCTCAAGGTCAGTGGTTCGAACCTGCTGTGTGCTCCTACAGAGATTTATAGTCTTGGAAACCCTATATCTGGTTGCTATGAATCAGAATCAACTTAACAGCAGTGGGTTTGTTAAGTTTCAATATTCAAAATAAATTTCAATATTAAGATAGCTCAAAGCTCATACAAACGAATAATGGACATTTAGAATGAATTTTTACAAGCATCTTTTATTGTTTTCTTATAACTTATGGATCTTTGGTAGTATTTAAGTAGTTTTACAAAGCTACTCGTTAATGCATGTCCTATAATAGGAGATTGATTGGGAAGATACTGACAGGGTTTTACAAATTTTTCATATTGATTTATTTTTGTGTATTGTTAAGGACAGCAGTAAAAGAATCGTTTAGGTTTTCTTTGCAGCATTTAAATTGCAAATGAATTTGTTTACGTAAAAGCTGGTGGTTGGTTTTGAAGGTTGTTGTTAGGTGCTGTTGAGTCAATTCCAACTCCCAGCGACCCTATAGCAACAGAACGAAGCACCCCCTCGTGTGGTGCCATTCTCAAGGTCGTTCTTATGCTTGAGCCCATTGATAGAACCACTGTGTTAATCTCTCTTGTTGAGTATATGCCTCTGTATCGGCCTTTACAAGGACTGGTCTCTCCTGATAACATGTCCAAAGCACAGGAGAGGAAGTCTTACCATCCTTGCTTCTAAGGAGCATTCTGGCTGTATTGTTTCCAAGAGAGATTGATTTATTCATTAGTCAGTCCATGGCCCTTTCAGTATTCTTCATAGCTCAAAGGCATCGATTCATCTATTAGGATGGGAGGAAGACATGAACAATCTGCACTGTGCAGATGACACAGCCTTGCTTGCTGAAGGTAAGGAGGACTTGAAGCACTTGCTGATGAAGATTAGGGATTGCCGCTTTCAGTGTGGATTACAATTTAAAGAACACCAAAATCTTTGCAATTGGACCAGTGGATCACATCATGAAAATATGGAGAGAAGATTGAATTTGTTAAGGAATTAATCTTGCTTGGATTCCCAATCAATGCTCATGGAAGCAGCAACCAAGAGATCAAACGATGCATTGAATTAGGTAAATCTACTACCCAAGACCTCTTTAACGTGGTGAAAAGAAAGAATGCTACCCAGAGGTCTGAGGTGCACCTGACCCATCCATGGTATTTTCAGTTACTTCATGTGCATATTTTTTAAGATTAGCTCTCTGTTTTATTATCATAGCTATTGTATTTTACTTTAGTATGAACATATATATCAAATGTTTCCATTAGTCATTGCACTGTTACAAGCTGCCATTTTATTATGTTCCACTTTTTTTGGTCAGGAATTTTGGAAGGATTCAGCTTGGTAGTGTGTGTCCGCCTCCTGCGGTAACAGGCTTACTGGGACTGGACAATCTCCTTTCAGCGCGTCTTCTTTGCTTGGAGTTTTAACACATTGGTGTTCTTTGAACTCTCCTTCTCTCCCTTGCCATGTGGTTCTTCCTTCTCTAGGGCCTCTCCATGTGGTTTGGACTTTCCTACAGCACGATGGTCCTAGAAAATCACACATGATAGTTTCTACCCAATGCTGCATCCCTGGAGGAAAGAAGCAAAACCCACCAAGCGATTTCAGTGTTATGCCCAGAACTGATCCAAGCAAGCACAGATAGTCCCTCAAACCAAACTCAGGTGGGTGGGTGGGGTGAAGATAGATGCCAACCCAGCAAGATTATATTGCAGAGCAGCATATGGGCTGGAGGTGTTCTTTGTGGCCAGTAGTTGTTCTATTTATCTATCTATCTATCTATCTATTTATTTATTTACTTAAAATACGATGAGACTCAGGTGGTTTACTTATATAAATAAAGAAATGGAACTGCTCACATCTACAATCTTTTGCTATGTCATTAAAAGAATTATGCAACGCTGATGCATTTGAATTATGGTACGGGCGAAGAATATCGCAGTACCATGGATGACAAAAGAACAAACAAATCTCTCTTGGAAGAAGTACAGCCAGAATGCTCCTTAAAGGCAACGATGGCAAGAGTTCATCTCATGCACTTTGCACATGTTATCAGGAAAGACCTGTTTCTGGAAAAGGACATCATGTTGGTAAAGTGAAATCGGCAAAGCAGCAAAAGCAAGGGTGGCCCCGAACACGATGGATGGACACATGGGCTCACTGCAACAATGGGCTCAAACATAACAATAATTGTGGGGATGGCATTGGACTGGATGGTGTTTCATTCTATTATACAAAGGATCACTGTGAGTCAGAACCATCTCAGCATGACCTAACAATAAGCACAGCAGTAAAATGTATAAAAATATAAACATTATTTATTTTAATATATACTTCTATAGTTAGTTTGGACTAAATGTTAATCAATCAATGTTTTATTATATATATATATAAAATCACTACTCTGGAGTCAATTCTGACTTTTAGAGATTGTGGAGAACAAGACAGAACTGCCCCTTTGGGTTTCTGAGGCTTTCAATCTTTAAGGGAATGGAGACCTTCATCGTTCTCCAGAAGAGTGGCTGGTGGGTTCAAGCCATTGACCTTGTGGTGAGCAGCTTATTGCTTAGTCCACTCTGCCACTATAACTAAGATAACAAAAAAGACCTATACAATTGAGAGTAAAAAGCGATGAAGCTTTATGGAACAAGTTGTTGGCGAGATGAGGAGAAATAAACACACAGAAGTGGTGACCTAGAATACATCTTTAGCCCTAAAACTATATATGAACAGTCACAATTATTGTTTAAGGCAACCGCTATCAAACTTAAATAGACTTTGGAGTGATCCTGCAGAACGCTTCTGAAGATAGTGTAAAGACAGGCTAGATAGAAAGTTAGGTTGACATAATATTGTGAACGTTATTAAAGACTATGTTGTACATTTTTTATTAATCATGAAAGACAGCAAGTAACTGTTTTAAACATGGGAGCAAAGTGATAGAAAGTAAGTTTTAGAAAATTACTTAGAAACCAGTGTGGGTAACTCTTGGGGTAAACAGGCTAGATCTGGATAACTTAGTGTCGAGTTCACTGTGTTCATCCGGGGAAGAGGAAATCAGAACCTGTCCCTGAATGATAGCGGGGAGAAGGGAAAGCTCCAGAGGGATTCAGCAAACAAGAGCCTGGAACTAATTAGATGTAAGTGTGCTGAAGCGAAAACGGAGTGTAATTATGACTGGTAGGTTGCAGCTAAAGCTAAACAATAGGAAGATCCCAGCACCATGAAGTCAGGGCACAGCACTCCTTGGGGGCACTGATAATGAGCTGATATCCCAAAGATGCCAGGCTTGCATAATAACGAGGGTACCCCATTGGTATTATCCATACCACAGACCATCCAGTCTGGAAGTGAGGAGAAAATCTGCCACTTTGGGTTTGAGGATTATCGTCTGAATGATGGGAATGGATGACATGTCAATTGAGTTCACTAAAGGAAAGCACATAAAGAGAAGGGAAAAATTAGAAAACCCATAACCTTAGTCAATACCAATATTCAGACACCAGGAACCAGGTTAAATTCAGAAGTAGAAAGAACAAAGCCCACATGGAACAACATATCAACCTGTGTGATCACAAGGTGTCGAACGGATCACAGAAGACAAATGGGTGCATAAGCAAATGTGGCGAAGAAAGCTGAGGGTGCCTGGCTATCAAAAAGTATAGCATCTGGGGTCTTAAAGGCTTGAAGGTAATCAAGCGGCCATCAAGCTCAGAAACAAAAAAGCCCACATGGAAGAAGCACACCAGCCTATGCAACCACGAGGTGTCGAAGGGATCAGGTATAAGGCATCATCAGAACAAAAAATCTTACCATAGTGAATGATGGGGGAAGTGCAGAGTGGAGACCCAAAGCCCATTAGTAGGCCACTGGAGATCCCCTTGCAGAGGGGTCTCGGGGAGGAGATGAGCCAGCCAGGGTGCGATGTAACAATGATGAAACATACAACTTTCCTCTAGTTCCTAAATGTTTCCTCCCCACTCGCACTACCATGACTTGAATCCGACCTTGCAAGTCTGACTAGACCAGAGGATGTACACTGGTACAGATAGGAACTGAAAATACAGGGAATCCAGGGCGGATGACCCCTTCAGGACCAGTGGTGTGAGTGGCGAAACAGGGAGGGTAGAGGGAGAGTGGGTAGGAAAGAGGGAACCGATTACAAGGAACTATATGTGACCTCTTCCCTGGGGGACGGACAACAGAAAAGTGGGTGAAGGGAGACATCAGACAGGGCAAGATATGACAAAATACCAATTTATAAACTATCAAGGGCTCATGAGGGAGGGAGGGGAAAAATGAGGACCTAATGTCGGGTTTAAGTGGAGAGAAAATGTTTTGAGAATGATGAGGGCAATGAATGTACAAATGCGCTTTACACAATTGATGTGTGTTTGGATTGTTATAAGAGTTGTATGAGCCCCTAATAAAATGCTTTTTAAAAAAAGAGTAGTAGGATAGTCTCCAGGCAGAGCTGTTCAGGGAGGCCTGGATCAGCAGGGTTGAATATTGCAGGGGAAGATGAAGATGGAAGAGGTTGCTGGAAGTCTTGATGATCTTTTAAGAAATCAATTTTGTTGACTAGTGAGAATAGAAGCCAGCAGGGGTTAAGGGGTGAGTGGGTGGTCAGGAGCTGGCATCATTTGTAATATTTTGCTAAGAAAATTTGTACTTCCCATGAACCTCTTAACAAATATTGAAGAGTAGGGAGAAAATAAGAAAATATTGCTCATTTAACTAAAAGCAATTTCTTTGTAATATGTCACACACATAATTTAGAACAACAATAGAGCCCTCCATTCATTTTTTTGTTCATTACTGCAAATGCCGTTAGCAGAGGCGGAGGTCTCTTGGGGATGTTACTCTAATTCAGAGGATTTCATTTTTATTGAGCTCATCTCAGTACATAGAAAAGCTCCTTCAGAATTCAGCTTTGTATCAAAAAATGAAACATAACAGAGACCATGTTTTATTGCTATCAGAGATAGATTTTTCTAAGGAGATTTAATGGAACAAGATTTCTTGCGATCCTTTTTATAAAGCAGTATCACAAGCTAACTAAAAACTGTCCCAAACTCATGACACGATACTATTAATGGTTAACAATGGGACAAAGTATAGTGAAATTCTTTCAAGCCTCTTATCTCATATAGCTTACTATAATTGTATGGTATCTCAGGACTCCTCTGCACCTGATTTATGAGACAGTAGAAGGGAAAATCCATATGTATCAGAGTAGAACTGCGCTCAGTAGGGTTCTCAGGACTATGATCTTATGGAAGCAGATCACCCGGCTTTATTTCTGAGGAGCCTCTGGATGAATGCACATCCCATACCTTTCATGGAGTCTTCAAGCACATTCCCCAAGAAACCCAACGTGTCTACAGGAGTCCTAATAGAAGAGAGGTCAACTGATTTGGCCATAACAATTGTATGCAGTGTACCACTGAGCTGGGAGCTTTGTAAACCTTACAGCATCTAATTCTCCTTTATCGATCATGATGAAATGAAGTAATTTGTCAAGGATAATTAACAATTATTTTCAGAAACTAGTACATAATCTGTTTTTTTTTAATCCAAACTGTGTACATCATTGTTCTCTAGGAATGTGGATGCTATATTGGTTTTGAATTATAACTCGATTGGTGATTAAACAGTCGTTTTTTCTTTGACTGATGGATTAGTTTGGGTTAGGACATCTTTTCTGTTTACTCAAAGAGGGAATAGGTTAAGACACTCCTTCCTTAAAGTAATGAAGTAACTTTCTTCTCAAGTTAAGAAAACAAAGAACCGTCAATTGGACAACTTGATTGGTGGATAAATAGGTGCAAGAAATATGGGAAGAAGGCAGGGGAGGGAGGAAAGGGGCTGGCCCAAAGGAGAAAATGGACACGGAGGCAGGAGGGGGTGGGGAGAAAAGGAGAATAGCAGAAGAAGAAAGAAAATATGGAAGAAAAAGGAAAGTATTTGGAATTATACTTCCAAACGCTAGTGAATATGGGATGTTATGGCCTAACAACCATGACCAAGAATTTCCATGAAAAGAATTCATCCAAACACATGGCAAATTCTCCAATGCATCCTGGGTACCTTACTCCACTCTGCTTTGCTAGCAAAATATAATAATGGCAGTTTGTTTTTTTTCCTGCACTGGGAGGGTGACTCAAAGGCGCACAAGGAGAGGACCACCTTCAGAACTTTCAACCCTGACCCTCCCTTTCTCTCTGCAGGACAGTAAAGTAAGTGCTCCCACTGAGCAGTGAGGTCACAAGGTAAGGCTGCCCTGCTCCAGGCTGAAGCCCGAACAAGTGACCATTATCCATGAGTTGTTAAAACCTCAAGAGTTTTAGCAGTACATCTCATTATCTCCCAGCACCAAGACTAATATAAAAGTATCACACACAGAACTGTTTTGTGAAAAGTTAAAATAATTGACAAATTAGAGCCAGCACTCATTTATGTGAGTCAGTAAAGTCAAGTCGTGTGTACAAGCCAGGCATGCACACATCAGTGTACCGCAGAGATAGTATTATATGAAAGAAATATTATTTCCTTAATTTAATTGGAGAAATGTCAGTTTGGAATCTGAAAATTTGCTGAAAATAACCCCTGCACTATGCCAACTAGTCGTTAGTTACTGTGAGTAATTTCTTTTGGTTTAGAGTTATTTTTCCAAAATTTTTCTTACTTCTCCCATATCATCTTTGACACAGATCACCCACCATTTTACAAATTTTGAGTTAAAACTTCACTTGATTTTAACTTTTAAATAAGAACTCTTTGTGCACATTTAAAAAATCATTTTATTGGGAGGTCTTACAGATATTATAACAAGCCATAATTCAATTATATCAAGCATACTTGTACAATTGCTCCCACCATCAGTTTCACAACATTTTATTTCTTCTTGAATTCTTTGATATCAGTTCCCCTTTATCACCTCCCTCACCCACCCTGCCCCCC
>NW_022103920.1:35057703-35077467 GCF_000313985.2 Echinops telfairi
TATATATATATATGCCATATCTTATAGCATTCAGTGTATCTCTTTCACGTACAATTCTATTATTCATTCCCTCAAGGGGGGTTATACAGTCATCTTTATTATTGGTTCCCCCTTCCTCCCTCCCCACCCTCTTCCTGTACCCTCAGGGAATCATTACTCCCATTGCTATTTCTGCAGGGCTTAGTTATCTTGTATTTCATTCACTAAACAATCTTAATTTTACAAATGAACATACGCAGGTCTAACAAGATTAATGAGGTAAAACTAAGACCATAATATTAGGGAGAGGAAAAATTAAAGAAATAGAGGATAATGATGTGTTTCATCAGTGCTCTACTGCACCCTGGACAGATCATCCCTTTCATGTGGTCCTTCTGTAAAGGACTGTCCAATTCTTTTACAGGTGAGTTTGGGGTCTCCATTTTGTTTATCCTCCTTCACGTCAATTTAATTGCTTGTTTTTGAACTTCTGATACCTATACCCGTCGACACCTCATGATCACACAGGCTGGCGTGCTTCTTCCTTGTGGGCTTTGTTGCTTCCCTGCTATATGGCTGCTTGTTTAACTTCAAGCCTTTAAGACCCCAGTTGCTAGATCTTTAAATAGCGAGGTACCCTCACCTTTCTTCACCACATTTGCTTATGCACCCATTTTGTCATCAGCAATTGTGTCAGGAAAGTAAGTATCGCACATTGTGGTGGGTAAACATGATAGTGGGGCTGGAGGAAAGAAAAGGGAACGAAGAAGAACATAAAAATTATTTGTGCACATTTTTAAGCAAAAAGCTCAGTATTCTTTCCTCTTATTTCTTTCATCTTATTTCCTCTACTCAAATTGCCTTCTGCTGAAATTAAAGTATCTTATACTAAACGTAAGTGTCCTGATACCAGGGTGGTGAAAACACTGGGCTGCTAATGGAAAGGTCAGCAATTCAAACTACTAACTCTGCTCCATAGGAGAAATAGGAGGTAGTCAGTTTCCACAATGATTTACAACCTTGAAGATTCTATGGGGCAGTCCTTTGGTCACTATGAGGCGGATTAACTTGATGACTTTGGGGGATATAGAATATCCTAGCTCCTGGCTTGTGCTCGCTTGATCTTTATTGATTAAATCTTGAATAGCCCTCAACAGATTTCTCTGAATTAACTACTGTAATCAAAACACAAAAGCAAAATAATTATTATTTGTATCAACTTTGATTCCTTTGAAAAAATCAGAAAGGTAATAGAAGACATAAAAACCTGAAATAATTCCATTAACTTAATTCCCTCTAGCACACCAACGATGAGGTCTACATATTCAGGAACTTAATATCAGTATTGGAACTGATATTGAAACAATATCTTTTTAATATGCTCACTGCATCACTATTTTGCTGATCATTTAAGCCTGGCTTCACTCAGGAGATAGCCTTTCAGGAGGGCACCTAGATTCTTTACAATAATAAAAATAGCAAAAAATCTATACAACAGTTTTCATTTATTTTCCTATTGATTTAATTTGTTTGGCAGTTTACTTGCTTCAAAACTAAATAGATATAGCCTCACATTTTAAACAAACTTTATTTTGCTTCTTTAAAAACAGTGCAGGTGAGTCACTTAGGTAGCATTTTTGTTTTATGTAAATTGGCAGTTTACGTCTTACCAAAGTAGTATTAAAAGCTTGTGAAGTTTATTTAAAATTGTACTAAATTTTGTAGACAGCCTTTCATTTGCCCCTCTGAAAACAAAGGGTTTATAAAGTAACAAAACATTTTACTGCCATTAAAGGTGATCTTTTGATTAATCTGTTGACTGGTTTTACATGCTTTATTTGGTCCGAGAGACATATGCATTTATACAGATGAATGGTCACACCATATGTGCACACATTTCAGAATTTCAGAGAGTTATTTTGTTCCCACCCCTCCATCCACCGCTGGCTCATTACCTAGTCTCTAGGCTTAATCAAAAGAACCTGTGTTCGTCTGGCTTGACTAGAGAAACAAATCCCGAGACACTCATGTGTATAAGAGAGAGTTTTATATCAAAGCGTAATTGTATATTAAGAAAACATCCTGGCCCAGTCCAGATCAAGTCCATAAGTCCGATATTAGCCCATATGTCCCATACCAGTCTATAAATTCCTCTTCAGACTTACACAGCACATGCAATGATGCTGAGTGCAGGAAGATCACAGGCGCATGGTGGATCCAGTGGCAGTGGAAGCATCTCCAAGGCTCTGGGTAACATCAGCGTGACTCCATGTAGCTTTTCAAGAGGAATGTGCAGCAGAAAGAGTGTGTGTGTTCTGCCTCCAGAGAGGAAGACAGGAGTTCCCAGAATCCTTAGGAGAAGGCCATGCCCACACAGAAGCCTCATGGGCTATAACCTGATGGCCAAGCTAGACTTCACCCCTTCTCTCAAGTTGACAGGAGATTATATAACTGCCAGAGAGCCAAGAGTTGTGGATTTGAAGATAAATTATACCCAATATACCCATTTGCTTCTCTTCTCCTTGACTGCTCAAATGTTGGTGTGTCTGATCTCAATCACTGCCTTCTTTTAATAAGCGGAGAGGTTCAGCTCTATTTGTACAGGGCTCTTACAAGCCCTGGTTTATGGGTGTGTTGGACACGCAATTGATTTATTGTTTCTTGCATATAGTAGCATGTATCCCAAAAACACTATGTTCCTCAGGTAACTGCCTTTTATGGTCTTACATCCTTCTTCCCCGGGAGGTGCTTGCATTCCCTTCGGTGCAAAAAGAGAAACCTTGCATCTCAAAGTTCTGCTTTCTGCTGTTGCCTGAACTCTTGCCCAGCATTTCCTTTGGCATGGTGGAATAGGTCATTTAAGAGGAATCAAAAACTGAGCACATCTTTCCCCCCAGATCTATTCTTATACTTTTATTAGATCTACTTTTATAAGATTAGATTACTTTTACTAATCTTTCTAGGCATGAGAGAAAAACCAGTCATCACCAAGACCTTAATAGTCTCAGCTCCCATATCTAATCAATTGCCAAGTCGCACCTATTTTACACCTGCAGCGTTTCCAGTTCCTTCACTTATTTAATGCATCAACAAACATCTTTTTAGCTGTTTTCCATACCTGAACTTGTAATACAAAGGTCTATTTTGAAATGCTGACACTTAATAAAAGAGTAAGCAATGCATTTGACTTGTGGGGCTGGAGAAGAATATTGAAGGATCATGGACTGCTAAAAGGGCAAACCAATCTGTCCTGGAAGAAGGATGGCCAGAGTGTCCTTAGAGACAATGGTGTCGAGATGTTGTCTTACATACTTTGGACATGTTTTCAGGAGAGACCAGTCCCTGGAGAAGGACATCGTGTTAGATAAAGTACAGGGACAGGGAAAAAGAGAACGGCCCTCAACCAGATGGATCGACACTGTGGCAGCAAGAATGAGCTCAAGCCTGGGAACCATTGTGAGGATGCTGGAGGATCAAGCAGGGGTTCATTCCGTTGTGCATAAGATTGCTATGGAACCAACTCAAAGACACCTAGCAGCAATAACAACATTAATAAAAGAGGACCAGCCAAATAAAGTGTCACCAGACAGTATGAGTTATTGCGGATGTTCTTGGGCTGCTGAGACCAGGAAGAGGACAGGGAGGGGTTGGGGAGATGTGCTATCTAAGTTGTATTTAGAGGAGTGAAAAGAGTTGTCTAGAGAAAGGACTACAGAGGAAAGAGAAGGTACAGTCTCCATGAGAGAAAAAGGACACTTGCACATGCGTAGGAGTTCAACTTGAAGAATGCTGAGGAATGAAGCAGAGGCTAGGGAATTTGAATTGCACTTGCTAAAGTGCCTCCCCCTCCCACTTTTCCTCCTGTTTCGGATCATATCTCGTCTGCACTACGGCTCAATTCTCCTGACTATTCTTTTAATCTCCAGTCTTGCCTTTCTTGTTTGGATTGTGGCCGGAGGTGGCTTCCCAAATTACAATTGACCACACGTCTCTATTAATCTTTCAATAGCTTGTGTCACTCCCCAGATCATGTCTTCCTGCTCATGACCTCCACTGCTGCACAACATAGCCCCTGGATTCATTGTGACAATTGTCTTCTCCTGTGAGTTGTAAGCTTCTTAAGGCTGGAGGCGTCCGTGTCTCCTTTCGCAGCAGAGCTAGAGCACCTTCTCTGTCCTTTGCACCCAGTGGGGTCTTGCCTGGCTGTCGTGCTGAATAGAAAGAGTGCGCTTTTAAGCCTTTCCACGTTTCTTTATTCGCTGAGGGCTTTGATGTGTATCGACACAGCCTTCCCATCGCTGCAATAAACACTGGCTTTCGTGCCATTGCCAGCAAGGGTCCCTTACAACCGGTGGCCTGCAATGTGACCTGCTGCTGCAAATCAGCAACAGTTCCCAAACAGAGTGGCTAAGATCGGGTATAAACCTTACCGTGCAGTGTGACTTTGTTTTCCTCCCCAGAAGCAAGACCTCATTTTCCCCCAGAGCAAAAGTAGGCTTGGGAAGCATTTGTGCAAGTTTCTTGTCCAGAGTGACAATGTCCAGGGGTCTGCATCTATTTTATTGACAGGTGGACTGAAGAGGACTTGGAACTAGGAGCTGCCCCTAGGACTTGAGTTCAAGCCGGTTGGATAATCATAGGCAGCACCGCTGGGCACAAGTTTCATCACCTGTGAAATTGGGACTCAGATTTAGTATCAAATATCCTTGTGGACTTTATTTTACCAGTATTTTTAAGGCACCGTATTTGTTAGTCAGGTATGTTGGTTCAAATAAGGCAAACCACTGAGAATTTTTTTATCCTGACTAATTTAAGCAGAAACACCCAAATATTTAAATAGTCATTGGAAATAGGTATAATGTATTATGTGTTAGGTCAGATGGACTAGAAAGACAAATCCAGTGACGCTCATATATGTGTAAGAAGCGATTCTTTCTTACACATACAGGAAGTACATAGGAGGAAAATATCCCAACCCAGTCCAACTCAAATCCCAAAGTCGGATACTAGTGCATAAGTCCCTCTTCCGACTCACGCATCTACATGCAATGATGCAGAAAGCAGGAAGATCACAGCCTGGGGTGTGCCAGGTCGTGTGGATTGGAGGTCAGTGGAAAACATGGCAGGCTCCGGCAGCAATCGGCTGGCCTGCTAACAGGAAGTGGAAGCAGAGAGAGAGCACGTGAGAGGCCAGCCTCTAAAGAGGTATATAGCTAGGTCGCACCTCCAAGTGAGGTCATCAGGTTGCGACCTGAATGGCAGGCTAAACTCCACCCCTACACTTGTAGGTATCTTCACATTGGCATGAAATTATGTAACTATCACATATAACTTACAGATTCAACTGGAAATAATGAAAACTCAGTTCGGGAGTTTGGCAGTGAGCAGCACAGAGTACCTATGGTTAGAGCCCCCATGGTTAGAGTGCTCAAAATAAGGGAGAGAATGTCATAAGACACTTCCACATCTCTACCAATAATTTCTTTTTAAATACAGTTTTATTAGCATGTAATTCACATATCATACAATTCAGTAGTTCAGTCACACTAAAAAGAGCTGTACCTTCAGCAGCACAATCAATTTTAGAACATTTTCCTCTTTCCTCTACTCGTTGTTCTTTCTGATGGACTTTAATAAGTGTACCACCCTCTCCATATTCATAATCCCAAATGGGCGTATCTGATTGGCAGCACCCAGGTCAAGGGCCCTCTCTCCCCAGAGATGTAATATATAAGCCATTCTGCTTGGGGAGTAGCAAATGGGAGAGGACATTGTCCTGGCCCAGACTCACACAAGAAGGCAAATGTAGTTAAGACGAATGGCATCCAAGTGAGCTGTGCCCACGCCTGCCTTGATCTTCAAGAAATATGCCCATCTTCACTGTGGGCACCTTTAGGGTTTCAGGCACCCAGTAAATATCTCTTCCAGAGTTGTCGGTTAATTTTGCTGTGTTTTAAGCCTCCTTTTCAATTTGTTTTGACTTTATGATTTTCATTATCAATTCCTTGCTGAGCTCCTGATGAAAACTGAAGAACATAATTGAAGGAGCAATTGTGGTTCTGACCACTGGAAGTATTGTTCCAGGGTGAGGGGCAGGGCAGAGAAGATTGGATCAGTAATTCTGACTAATCATTCTTTACAGATACATAACAATAGTTTGGATCAGAAATTACCTCCAGCCGCAAACAGCATAGAATAGAGCTCTTTATGTCAAAAACAATCTTGAGAGAAATGATGTGTCGCAATGATGATTTCAAAGTCATCCTAGCCCTCCTTGCCTCGCAGTAATCTAGGTTCTTATCATCGGAGTAAGTCAGATCTCTGTATGAGCCCCAATAAATTGATTTATAAAAAACAAACAAAAAAAAACAACAAATCAGATTAGACCAGAACATGCACGCTGCTACAGATAAGAGCCCGAAACACAGGGAATCCAGGATAGATAAACCCCTCAGGGCCAACAATGAGAGTAGAGATACCAGGAGGATTAGGGGAGGGTTAGGGGAGAAACGGGGAATCGATTACAAGAATCAATCTAGAACTCCCCTTGCCCCCCCCCCCCCCCCCCTCCCAGGGGAACAAACAATGGAAAAGTGGGTGACAGAGGACGATATAAGATACGAAAATAATAATCTTTAACTTATCAAGGGTTAGTGAGGTAGGGCGGGTGGAGGGGAGAAGAAATGGGGAGCTGATATCAGGGGCTCAAGTGGGAAGAGAATGCTTTGAAAATGATGATGGCGGCATATGTGCAAATGTGCTTGACACACTGGATGAATGTATGGATTGTGATAAGAGATATATAAGAGCCCCCAATAATAGTATTTGAAAAAAAATTACTTTGGTTGTTTGCAGTCAAGTTCATCAACTTGCCAGATGTTTGAATTCTGCTTCGACCTTTTCCAGGAATTCTACTTCATGAACTTTGTCCGTTATGATTCTTAGTTTCTTGTAGTAGAACCCATGTGAACACTTTCTTGCAGAAACGTGGTCAAAGAGACACTTAACTTTCCTCAAAAAATGTGACAGTATCTTCCTCTTATATGAGGGCTACATAAATTGTTATAAGCCCTTTTCACCATGAGTCGCGCTGCTCTCCAGAGCAGCTATCTTGTCCCTCGTAGTTGCCGCTTAGTTCATTTTCTGTTTGCACTGTTTATTTATTTTGTAAGCGTCCTTCCTTGTTTTTTGAAATCAGAAAGAAAAATGATAGAGTAAGACGAGAGAGCAAGGTATTGAATAGATTCCATATGCTAGGGGACTTCTAAAAGTTCATGGAAAGATGAGATTAAAAAATAATGAGATTTCCCATGAACTTTTTGAAGCCACCTGACCAAATGATGGGAAGTTACATCACCAGAGAAGTGACAGGATATGGATAACAGACACTCGTGGTTCAGAGTCTCTTCTTATCAGAAGGAATCTAGCCCCTCCTGGTGAACACCTGCCCACTGGTGTAAGTGAGGTTTAAAACAATGTCAGCAACAATAAATACATTAGCACCTCTTCTCTTCCGCTTTATATGCTTTTATACTTTATCTCCAATGTAAAAATTGTTGTTGTTGTGAGCCATCAAGTCACTTCCAACTCATAGTGACCCTACGTATAACCGAAGGAAACACGGCCAGTACTGCGCTAGCCTCACCAAGAGTCCTATGTCTGAGTCCATTGCTGCGGCCACTGTGTCCGTCCATTCCAAGAGTCTTCTCCACCCCCCACCCCCACTCTCTTTTACCAAGCATGCTGTTCTCCTCCATGGACGGTCTCTGGTGAACACTTTCCTCATAACCTGTCCAAAGTATCTGAAACGAAGTCTTGCCTCCTTGCCACTAAGGAACAGTCTCTACTTCTTCCAAGAACATTCTGTTTGTTCTTTTGGCCGTCCAAGGTTCTTTCAATATTCTTCACCAACACCATAGTTCCAATGAGCTGAATTTTCTTCACTCTTCCTTATTTAACGGCCAACTTTCTCATGCATCTGAGGCAATTGGGAATAGCATGATTTGGATCGGGCACACCTTAGTCCTCAAAGTAACACCCTTGGTTTTTGTTGTGGTTGTTTTAACACTTTAAAGAAAGTTACCTAATTCAACCCATTGTTTGATCTCTTGATGGCTGTTCCACGAGCATTAATTGTGGATCCAAACAAGATGAAATCGTGACAACTTCATTCATTTCTCTATTTTTCCATGATGTTACTTGTTAGCATGTGGGAAATAAGCTACAAGAAAGAACACACATTACCAATGAGAAATCATTCCGTAATGGCGTCCACTTTTGTAACTTTGAAGGCTAGATGAGCCTGACCCAACCCATGGTATCTGTCTTCAGTCACCTCGGGCGCATGCAAACCTGGGACAAGGACTATGGAAAATCGAAGGGGAATGAATACATTACGATTCCAGTGCTAGAAAAGAATACTGAATGCATTCTGGACAGCCACCAGAATAAACAGCTATGTTTTGAAAGCAATGCAGCCAAAATGCTCCTTAGAAAGGAGTCTTCCTGTTACATACATTGGACATGTTATCAGGAGGGACCAGTGCTGGGAGAAGGATGCTTGATCACATAAAGGTGTGAAAAAGAGGAAGATTCTCCAGGATGGGCAGTAGCTGCAGCAATGAATTCAGATATAGCAACGATTGTGAGGGTCGCAATTTTTCCACATTCTGTTGCCTATGTTGTTGTTAGGGGCCATGGAGTCTGTTTCAACTCATAGCAACCCTGTGTTCAACAGGGTGAAGTATTGCCCAGTCCAATGACATTGTCACAATGGTTACGTTTGAGCCCATTGTTGAACACAGGGCAGCTATAGTTCAGAACTGAGTAAAGAGCACCCAAGAGCAACAGAGCAACAACAATGCTACCCATCCCTGGGAGTTACCGTGGATCCTGAGAGTAGCTAACTATACGAATTATATTCAAGTATTTCATCACCTGCTTAATCAAGCTACAAAATAAGGAGTTAGACCACTTCAATTCCAGTGATTTGATTATGTGGTAAAGAGACTGGTGCATAAACATTAATCCTGGGAAATTAATTCATGAAAATTAGCTGAAGCTACCCCTAGAGGCCTGTTTTGTATCTATTTTTGCATAAAATGTTGAACTAACTACTTACTGTGGGTGTCTTAGGGGGACTGGAATGATTATGCATGATTCTGTGGTGATCTAGAGAGAATCGTGAAGAGGCCACGAAGTGACCTGAAAATGCATTCTGATTAAAACTAAGTCTTGAGCAGGAAAATTACTTTAGATGATTAAAGTTAAAGTTGTGGGTAATGAAGGAAAACACTTGTTCTAAGATGAGGCCTTTCAGAGAGAGTCTCATTTTGAATTTTTTGTAAAGCATGGGGCTTTACTATTTGATTGCAAAATATTGAATTATATAAACCTATCACATTACCTCAACTCTAAAATGTAATGGTGGTCAATAAGAGTGATTCTGAGGATGTTCTAGTTAAACATCTGGCTGGGGATAACACAGTCTTCCCTAGGAAAGAGAAGTCTCTGGCAACCTTGGAAGTCACTTTTAATGAATCTTCTCAGTGGAGCCTTTCCTAGGTCTGGCTACACTCTAAGAGCAGGTGGCTACTGTATTGTATGCAACTGTACTGGACCATGTCTCATTCTTTATTTAAGCTTGTTTTGTTGTCATCAAACCATGAGCTTCTAGAAGCCAGGGATCATTCTTGTTCAGCTCTGTATATGTTCGGTATCTTGCAGGGTGCCCCACACACTTAAGACTTAGTGTATTTTTCTCCTTAGTAATAAGCTCTGTGCAGGTATTATTAATATCTTATCTTACAGAAATCACTATGACACTGCCTTAAACAAATGCAAATACAATTACATGATGATCTATCAATCTCTCTACTGAGTATATACCCTAAAGAAAAAAGAATACAACGTATGCGCATTTATTGCAGCAATTCCCCTAATAGCAACACCATGAAAACAGTCAAAATCCCCAATTATAGAGGAATGGATAAACAACCTCTGGTAATTCATACTATGAAATATTATGCATGAATCAAAAAACCTGACAACTCTTAAACACCATATACATGGACAAAATTAAAGAGCATTATGCTTAGCCAACAGTATTGTAAAGATGAGTGGTTAGTAACACCATTATTATAAGAAAAATAAATGTTTACACACCAAGAGATAAGATTGGATGCCAAGAGGAGGCCAGGGACAGGCAAGAACAGGGAGAGGGAGGAGTAGGATATTGAGGAAGGAGGGAGGAAATGGGAACTCAGAGGAAGGAGACCACATATATGGAGGGTTTAACAGAATATTGTGTTGTTTCTTGTTTTTATTCGTTTCACTGGGGGCTTTTACAGCTCTTGTAACATTCCCTGCATTAATTTTATCAAGCATATTTGTATATATGTTGCCATCATCATTTTCTAAACATTCATTTTCTATTTGAGCCTTTTTTTCCCTCCCTCCCGCCTCCCACCATCATGACCCCTTGATGAATTATAAATTATTATTATCTTCATATCTTACACTGAGCACTGTCTCCCTACACCCACATTTCTGTTGTTCATCCCCCTGGGGGGGCATTATGCGTCAATTATTACAATCAGTTCCTCTTTCCTCTCCTCTTCCCCCCACCTCTCCCCTATCCTCCTGGTATCGCTACTCCTATTTCTGTTCCTCAGGGGTTTATCTGGTCTGGATTCCATGTGTCATGAGCTCTTATCTGTACCTATGTACATGCTCCAGTCTAGCCAAAACTGAAAGGAAAGTCTGGGGCTATGATAAGGGGGTGAGGAAGCCTCAAAAAATCAGAGGAATATTATGCATTTCATTGGTACTATACTGTGCCCTGGTTGATTCATCCCTTCCTTGCGACCCTGCTGTGAGGGTATGTTCTATTGTCTACAGAGGGGTTTGCCATCTCTGCTCTGAGTCCCCTCATTCTCAACAACATGTTTTTTTGTTGTCTTTTGGGTCTCTTGGTGCCTATTACCTGGATTCCTTTGACACCTCATGATCGCATAGACTGGTGTACTTCTTCCATGTGGGTTGGTTCTTCTCTGCTAGATGGCCGCATGTTTAACTTCAAGCTTTTAAGACCCTAGATGCTATATCTTTTGATAGCTGGGCACCATCAGCTTTCTTCTCCACATTGGCTTATGTACCCATTTTGTCTTCAGTGATCTTGTCAGGAAGGTGGGCATCACAGAATGTCAGGTTTGTTAGAACAATGTGTTCTTGCATTGAGGGGCGGCTTGAGCAGAGGTCCAAATTCCATCCACTTCCTCAATGTATTGCCATATAAGTATATATACATAAGCTAATACCTCTATTTTTATGAATTAATGGATTTACATAAGTACACACCTATGTGTATACCTGTATCCATAGCTTTGCATCTTAGACCTCACCATCCCCACCATCATGCTCGCCCTTCTTCTGTCTCTTAGTAATTCCTCTCAGCTGGATTGCTGTTGCTCCAACACCGCCGGGATCTCTATGCCCTCCTCGTTAGTTGTTGTTGTTGCTTTTAATTCCCTAGGTGTTCCCCTGTCTCTGCTGTTCTTTGCTCACAGTCCCTCTCCCCACCCTCCAGGTCCCTTGAAAACATTCGGTCCAGTTGCTTTCTCTTGGGCTTGCTTCCCAGGCCTACCTGATATTGGCAGGCAAGACAACAAAACAAAAGGAAGACAAAAGAGTGAATAACAAAAGAAAAACAAGCAAAAAGAATGGAAAGGGGGAAAAAACTAGCTAAAAATAAAAGTACAAACCAAAAGGATACATAATTCGAGGTCTGTCCACTGACCTTCCTGACTTCTCTCCCCACCAATATTCGGGGCTTCCAAGAACTGCCCCTCCTAGCTTGAAGTCTACTCGGGGGGATCCTCAGAGGTTTTGTGGCTTTGCTTTACTCCCAATGCTGATCTTTTATGTTCCATTCTTGGTTTGCCCCACTATGGGGGTGGTCAGACCAGACTCATGCCCCGCCGCCACAGTTCCCCATATTGTCCTCGGTCATACTATGTTCCAGCGAGGGCACACGATTTCATTTCTTGAGATGGGATGTGAAATATATATATATATATATATAGTGTATTTCTTTATTTAAAAAAAATCTCTTCAAACTTCAATAGTGGTCTAAGCCACTCAAAAAAAACGAGGTGGGGGAAGATTAAAGGTGATTTAACCATGGGCGTAAAAATGTTCTAAAATTGACTGTGCTAATGATTGTACAGTTCTTGATATTACTGAATGATTTAACTATTGAATTGTATGATATGTGTATTAGGTGCCAAAAAAAGTTTTAAAAAGAATCACCAAATAAAAAGGAAAAAAGTAAAACAATTGGATTTCAAGTCTTTAGTGACGAACAAGTTCATTTCGAACAAACAAAAAAAAATATCTGAAATTTTAATATTATTAACATTTTATGTGGTTTTTGGATGCTTGAAAAAATCATATCATGCCTATAAATATCGTGTATGAACTCTGCTTATACCATACATAGGAGCCCTGAGGGTGCAGCAGTGAAGCCACTCGCTTCTTAGCCGAAAGGCCAGTGGTCTGAGCCACCACAAGGTGTAGCAGTCTACTTCTGTAACGATTGGCAGCTTTGGAGACCCTCTGGTTCTACAGGGTTTCTGTGCAGCAGAATCCACTTGGTGTCCGTGGGATTTATGCCCCATAGATACAGTCACACTCCCCATAGAGTCTGGGGCAGCCTGTATAGTAAAACACATGAACGTTTCTGCTACAAAAATTACAAATAGTTACACCTTGTGGGATTAAACAAAGAGAAGATTCTTATAACAAGTCAGACCACTTGGGGTTTTTGCTTGTTGGTTTTCGGGGACTTCAGGGGTTTGGGGATTGCAGATAAGGTCTTATGGATTTGTGCTATATTTTCAGAAAGGAAACTGTTCTTGTTTAAGAGAAGTATTCCTATGGGCAGGGCATTCCTTGTCCGTGTAGAGGGGAGGGAGGGAAGAGTGCTGGATTTTTCTTCTAAGTTGCTGACATGTTGTCAGAACTAGCATTCTTGTTGGGTCTCCACAGAAGAGTTGTGATCTTCAGTGGGACAGTGGAAGTGGCTGATTCTTCATGTAAAAAAAAATTCCACTGTGTCACCACTAACTCTCTGCCTTTTATGTAAGTGCTGTTCCTTCCTCTCTATTTTGTCCATGCTATCAAAGCATGCCTTTCCCCCTCCTCTCTTCCTATGTAATTTTTGCTTGCCAAAGCTTGGTAAGTTTTGCCACTTCTCTGTGTGTAAGAGAGCCATCTCAAAAGCAGAAAGAGAGAATCCTGAGACCACCAACAAATGTCAGGCTTGCAGGATTCCTGACTGAAACAGTAAAGGCATCCAAAACCACACTGCACAAACCACACACCATGAGGCTGTGAGACAAAGAAGCAGGTAGACTCTGAAGCAAAGGCCGAGGGACCGAAATGCTGCGAACCAGAGAGACTTGACCGATGGCTGAGAAGAGGTTCCACTGTGGACCAATGACTCTATCCTTCATAATTCCTGTTCCTGGCTTCGGGTAACCTGTTTATGTTTCTAGTAATGGTCGTGAGTTTCGTCTGTGAATTCTGTGTGGCCATTGCAATGAATAATTGAACCCTGCAGAGAAGCAGAGTGCCGCGAGAGGAATGATTGGTGTCACACTAAAGGAAGGTGGAGGGTGGAAGCATGCCAGGCCCCTGCTTCATGGCAGTGAGCTGTGGGCTGACATGGAGTTATATTCTCTTTCTCCCTCCTGACGCTGCAGGAGGTCAGATGTGACCCTATGCCATTTCCTCTGGATCCATCATGAAAAACTAGGGAGGAGATCTAATAAGTTGATCTTTTTCCTGTTATTGTTCATATCCCTTAAAGACAAAGGGTAGTTGGAAATTCCCAGCCAAAACTTTTGCCATTATAATATTAAAAACAAATGATTGAGAAGAGGCAGTACATAGTTTATGAAGATATAAAATCTATGCCTTGCAGATATGTGTGTTTTCAATGTCATCTTATGCCCTTTAGAATTCGAGACTAGATCACATTTATTTATAGAATTAGTTTGCTGCTGATTCATTGCAGCATGTTATTAGGGATTGCAGGTGCCCTAACACCCTTCCTATTGCTTTATATAAAAGAGTTATAGGTGTTTCTCTTCTGGTAGGCCAGAGAATTTCCTTGGAAGACAGATGATAAAATACAGTGTCTCCAAATTTAAGCTTTCTTTCTTAATCAACATTCATTTATTCAACAAACATTTATTGCTAAAGGGTATTTTGTAATCTGTGCAAAAACACTGTTCTACTTTATCAGGTTAGAAAGTAAGATCTAGCCTCCATGAGAAAATGGCACAGCAGGCATGCCTGACCTCCCCAGGTTTCAGTAGGGAGAAGGAGACTTCAACTCTAGCCCAGCTCAAGGCTGATTGTCACAAGTCACGAGCCGGACAGGCCTTCACCCTCCATCCTCCTTTACCGTATTCTGACCCCAACCCTTCCTCCATGGCACTGCTTTTCTCGCTGTGTTCAATAATCCTTTGAACTCTCAGCCAATATACTCATGATTATGGGGTTTCTTAGGAAAGCTAATAGGTTCTTGCAAATCAAGATCAGAATCATTGAGGGTGCAGTCTGGTGTCCACAGCAGTGCCTTTTCTCAGCCAGCAGCCATATCGCTCCTGTCCTCAGTGCTTCAGCCTCTGAGTCCTGAGTTCCCTTGGCCCAGGAATCCCACTGTTCTGCTACTCTGCTTCATGATGTAGGTGCTGCACCTCTGCTGAGCCTCCTGGTCTTAGATCTGTGGTCCCTGGTGTCTCTATTGCCTCTGGCACTGTAGACAAGGAATCTTTTATTACATGTGCACCAGTGGTATCTCTTCTTTCTTGATAGTCATGAGGTTATTCCTTTCAGCTTCTGAGAAGGCTCTTTTATACTCAGAAGCAGGGCAACACTGACCAATCCCCGCTGTCAGTGTTTAACACACCCTGCTAGTCTGGATCCAATTCAATCATTTGATGGGAATTGTTGAGAAATGGATAGAAGAGTCATAAATAACTAATTTCAGTTCACTACATTTTATCCTCAGAGTCTCTAGAATTTAGAATATAGATCTCTTGAATTGGCAAACTGTGATCGTCACATTCAACAAAACCTGAGACCTGCTTTTATTAATAAAGCTTTATTGAAATAATGCTTCTGTTTGCTTATTAAAATCTATAACTGTGTCATGTTTTAACATAACAGTTGGTAATTTGTGGTGGAGAACATATTGCCTAAAAGCCTGAACTATGTACAGGGAAGATTTGTAGATCCTTGCTATATCCATTTAAACACTAACCATCAAATAATAGAGCATGGAGACGCAGAACATTGCAGGAAGAACATTCAAATGAAAATTGAACAATACCTCTTTCAAATCCTGCTGCTATTGTTGACCAGTCTTCCAACTTTTAGCATATGGAGTATCTCTGAGCCTTCATTTCCCTTTATGTAAAATAAAAGTCTTAATATATAGGTTTATTCTAAGGAATATAAGAGATAATGTATATGGAAAGCACTCCAAATATAACAACAGTCAATGAAAACTGAGCATTACAGATACTTTGTGGCTAGGAAGGGTGACCATGTGCCCAAGGATACACTAGTTTAACTTGATATCCAGCATAATTATTAATAGTCCTCATTATTTTTTAGCACCAAAATGTGGATGTTAAATTATATGGTCTCTCTGTGCTTAGGGAATGTCTAAAACTTCCATTTGTGATTACCTCATTTGAAAAGGTGAGAAGACAAGTTTATTTAAGAACTGTAAGCACAAAGATAAAATAAAGAAATGAATCCCTTTACTTGATATTGGTTGGTGCTAGCCTATTATTACTAAAGTTTGTTTTCCTTAGCAATATACATGTGTTAACTCAGTAGCAATGAGATTCTTAAATTAATGAGTAGGACTTAGATGTAAATGAATTAATAAGAGGGTAGTTGGCTTTCTGATAGGACATCCCGGTGGGGGGTGTCCAGTGAGGGGAGGCCTTGATTTTTAATGAATGGAGAGGTTCCAAGAGGAGACTGTCTATGAGAGGGCGGGGCTTGACTAAGGATATGGCTGCTACTGTGTTTGATTTGCTCATTTGGATAAGTACCAGGGTCTGAACAATTGGTTTCTCCTCTAAACAGTATTTTTGGGAAAAGATCACGGACAGATAAGTTATGATCCAAAGGGAGTCTTTAACCACCCCCCTTCCACCAGTCTTTTCCAAATGAGATCAATTGGATTATCAGTGTATAAGGTGGGAAGTCAAGGGAGAAAGAGGTTGTACCACATGTACTCCTTTATGTATGTAACTCAAACCTAGAAATATCTTAAAAACAATAAAAACCTTATGTTGATTGGACCAAATATCAGACTTTGATTCCTTGAGACAAACAAGAACCAATGAACGTATATGGGTTGGAGTGACGGGCATATTCCAGGGAAGAGTTAGAATGAAGTTGGGACGCTCAGGAGACCTGGTGGGTTTGAGGAAGATAATTAGAAGTTGAGAACAAACAGTGCTTGAAGGTGGGCGTGGCCATGTCCTGCTGGATGTTCCTTAGAGAGGCCCCGAGAGCAGAGCATTCACACAAAGAACTAATGAAGATGAATTTGGAAGACAGGACTCCAAAGGGCTTACATGTCTGGCTATAAAGTTGATTTATTTCTTTAAACTTTGGGAAATCAGTACTTATTTTAAAACAACTTTTTTCAAAGTTTGAATATGTTCTAGTTTTATTTGACTTTCAAAAAGAATTGTAGGTGATCTAGTGTGAGAGTGTAAATATCAGAATACTGTTTTCTTTACGTAGAGCTTTTTCTCCTAGTGATGCTTCATAAATGTATTAAAGGTAAATTTGATTCTGTGGAAGCTCAGATAAAATGTATTTACTTTCCTTATTAAAATATATTTTAATCAAAAGAACTTGAAAGGGGTTTTTTTTGTTTTGTTTTGGTGTTTTTCCATCTCCTTTCTCAGTGATCCTCTTCTGACCCGGGCTCTAGTTTTGAAAGCCTTCCTATAAAAGTCTTTGCTCCTACTAGGAATCATCTTCCTCTCTCTTCCCTTTCTTTTCCCCTCCATAGCATCTGTGGCTTCTTCTTCTGCTTTTACTTGTCCTTGTAAATTCTTCTCTTAAGTGTAAGGCAACGTACAATTGGACCTAGCCTATAGGTCTACTAAACCCAACTTCAAAGGCTCGCTGGGGTCAAGTCAGCCCCACTAATAAGGAGCCTACAGGACAGAGTAGAGCCACTCTTGTGGGTTTGCGCAGCTACAGAGCTTTATGATACCAGAAAGCCGCAACTGTCTCGCTGAGTGTGGCTGGTGGGTGCCAACTGAAAGGTTGGCAAATTAAACCCACCAGGTCCTCAATGGGAAAAAGATGTAGCAATCTGTTTGCATAATGGTCGACATCATTGGAAACTCAATGGGAAAGTCTACTCAAAATCAACTCAATGTCAATTGATGAACCGTAGATAAAACAAAACATCCAAACGTACTGCCATTGAAACCATTCTCTTAGCAATGCTATAGGGCAGGGTAGAACTGCCCTTCTGGGTGTCCATGACTGTAACTCTTTATGGGAGTAGAAAGCCTCATTTTTCTCCCAACTATATAGTGTATACAAGTATACTTATAAATAGTATATACTCATATGTCATTTTAAAATGTACTGCAGTTGTTATTATTTCTGTTAGTAGTCTTGTACTTGATTTTGAGTCATGACATGACCCCCGGTGTGCAGCGTAGACCTGCTCCATGGGGCTTTAAAGGCTGTGACCCTTCACAAGCAGACTGCCTCTGGGTGGATTTGAATTGCCAACCTTTCAGCTTGTCATCTAGTAAAAGAACCTTTGTACCACCCAGGGTTACGTCCACCCCTCCGAAACAGCAGACTCACTGCGGTGGAATCAATGCTGACCCATAGCCCCCTGCACAGGCTTCCTGAGACTACACATCTTTATAGGAGCAGACCGCTTCCTCTTTATCCTCCAGAATAGCTGGCGGATTAGTAACCTGATCTCTAGCCCCTTTTAAAAGATCTAATCGTGGTAAAATCTCAGATTTTGTTGTTATTGTTGATGGGTTGCCCACTCAAAACAGTTTGGTGATTGCAGCTCTAGCTTCTAGTCTGTGGGCACAAGATCACATCCCCTCGCCCTTAGAGGCAGCGGAGTCATTTTCAGAGATCCATTAACATAGGTAGATAAAGATTCACTATGGATTTGAAATGGTTTATTTAATGTATTTTTCTTATATTTCAAAATCTATAAAAGTAATTTTCTTATAATTAAACTTTTGTGACTCACAAAAGGAAAAGCACACCCAGGCCTCCAAAGAGGTAGGAGAGAGGAGAATGAGGTTCCAGTAAATATTCAGTTGTTCATTCAGTCAAAGTGGGTCACCTGTTGGGGGAAATCACAGGTGTGTGTGTTTAAGCAGCCTTCGTTCTTTCTCTTTTCTATAACAAAAATATTTTTTTCTTTCACACATATGCCTTTACCCTTTCATTCCATGTTTGTTAAGATAAATCACAGAACCGGCTTCCAGCAATGTGCTCCATTTTATTCTTGTGCATTTATTTCTAATGAATCTGGTTGTCTGGAAAGATGGGGTCACAGTATAGGGTTTATGAAGGACCGTTGCATTTCTCTCACATTTGACTCATTCAAGTAGCACTCCATGTGACTGTCAGAAGGAACACTGGTGGCGCTGTGGAATAAGTGTTGGATTTCACGGCAAGTGGTTCAAACCCAGTAGCCACTCCATGGAAGAAAAGGGAGACTGTCTATTCCCATAAAGATTTATAGTCTCAGAAACCACTGGAATCAGTTGGAATTAACTACATGTTTTTTATGTCTTGTTGTGTTTTATTTTTTGATTGTCAGAAGTGTCTCATTTTGATAGCAAATGAAATTGTGGTCCTGAGTTAGAGATTCTACCGGCAGAGTTATGTTTATGTCTCCGCTCGTCCAGTCACTACCTGAGTAGCTTTATGTAAGTTACAGGAGCTTGTGTACCAAGATTTCTTCAATTATGAAGTGGAGAATAGAATAGTAGCTACCTCATGGAGTTATTGTGAAGAGTAAATGAGCCTATATGTGTAAGCCATTTGTGAGAGAGCATGTCATAGCTTAAAAGAACACAAATGTATTCTCTGCCAGTTCTAAGGCCAGAAGTCCAATGTGAGGTTCACTGACCTCAAATGAAGGTGTTGGCAGGGTTCCATTCTTTCCGGAGGCTCGAGGGAGAATCGAATCTGTTTCCTTGCCTTCTGCAGTTTCTAGGGGCTCTGTGCATTGGGGGGCATGTGATCCCTTCCTCTAACTTCACAGCCAGCAAGAAGTCTTGCATCTTTGCAGTCTTTCTAACTTTGATCCTTCTCCCTCCCTCTTTGAGATTTAAAAACCCTTGTGATTACACATGAGTCCAGAGGATAATTTCCTTAAGGTCCACTGATTAGCAACCTGAAGTTCATCTCCAACCCAATTCCCCTTATCCATGTGCCTAACAAAGGGTTAAGACGTGTACATTTTTGGAGAGTCATATTCTGCCTACCACATCTTTAAAAATTGGTTTTAACTTTTGAACCATTTAAGTGTTTGTTTATTAAAAAATAAAATCAGGATGTTCAAAGCCCCTAAAAAGTTATGCAAATAAAATCAAATAAATCCAGCCATACATGCAGTGGGTGCACAACCGCACTGACAAAAAGAATGAACTCAAGTACATTGTGCTTGTGTTGCTTTGTTCT
>NW_022103920.1:35093096-35121423 GCF_000313985.2 Echinops telfairi
GGTGCTGCATGACAAGCTTTAGCCACTGGGAGCGCGGAATCCCTCAGCGCCCCAGGGAGAGCAAGAACTCCACCACCAGCGTGTCCAGTGGGCAGGAGCACCCACTGTTCCACGGCAGGCGGGTTTAGCGCTCCGCTGGGCTCCTGCAGAGACGCAGAGCCATGGATAGAAGCGGGATTGGCGGCGGCGGGAAGTACGCAGTTCAACTTCCCTGGCAGGCGGGTTTAGCGCTCCGCTGGGCTCCTGCAGAGACGCAGAGCCATGGATAGAAGCGGGCTTGGCGGCGGCGGGAAGTACGCAGTTCAACTTCCCTGGCCTGGAATGGAGTGGGAGCAGGGCTATGGGGGCGGGTGGCTGTCCAACGGGGGTGTCGGTGGAGAGGTCCCAGGCAGCAGTGGGGGTGGATGGTGTCCCTTGATGGTCCCCCAGGCAGCTCCTGGTATATTGCAGGTCAGCCACCCGGGGCTTGAATGGATGGAGGGAGGGAGGGATGCAGGCCCAGGGCAGACCACAGCCACGTGGGGAGAGGGGGCTGCGGGAAGGGGAAGCTACTCTCCTAGTGGGGTCCCGCGAGTGGGCGGCTGCTGACAGGGGTCCCGCCACCACCTGTCTCAGCAGAGCAGGCAAGCGACTCTGGGTGCGGAGTCCCGGTCTGTGCATGGAGTGGGGCTAGAGCGAGTCTAGGTCACGATGGCGGGGGGCAATGTCCCACGAATCCGGGCCAGGATCACCGAGGCTCCGGCTCAGGACAAATGTGTGGGGTGGGGGTGAGGTGCTGGCCCGCGGTGATATTTCACTCACCAGACTCCTACCACTCGGTTACTGGACACAAAACCCGCCTTGTTCGAGAGAGCGCTCAAAGTAAGCGGGTCCCCTGGTCCGCCATCTTCCTCCTAATTTTGGTTTTAATGTAGATGTTAGTCATTAGCAAGGTTAGCATCAAGGGAGCTCCAATTTTTAGGAAAATAAAATGAAAGTTTACATGTATCTGGTTTAGACCTGTGACTCAATGCCATTGCTGTCAGGTGCTGTTGACTTAGTTTTAATTCTTAGTGACTCTGTGTATAGCCCAACCAAACACTGCCCAGTTCTGCATTAGCAGCACAATTGTATGCATGTAATTGCATGTATAAATATATAAAAGGAGCCTAGTGGTATCATATGTACCCTCAACTCCCTTATACCTCTTCTTCCATCTTGACTAGTTTCTGCTCCTCGAGCATCTGCATGCTCTTAATATTTTGTCCTTTTCTTTGTCTTCTCTTTTAATCCTACCTTGGTTCCCCAACTTTTCCCATGATACGAGTTCTGTGTCGCTCCTTCTACCTTTCACGGGGCCAACTCTTATTGGCGAACTAGTATGTTAGTAAAATATTTTGGAAAATATGATCTCTGTGTCATTTAGATACATGGAAGTTTCTTAAGATACCAGGAGCTCTGTAGAAAATCCTGGGATGAAAATTTAACCCACGCTTCCTAGGTCTATGTAAAACGTTTCTTGAGTATAGTGGTTGAGGATGTGCACATGCTCGGAAGTCCGCAGCCAGGTTCTACCACTTGGGAGTTGTATGGTGAAGCCTCAAAGAACAAGAACTCGATAGGACTGCCGTGCTTTCCAGATCTTGTGAGGTTTCCATCACAATGGGTACTCTTACCATTTTTCTATTGCTTGTTTTTGTGGAAAATATGAGTTAGTGGGAAAATAGAACTAACTGATAATGTAGTTTTTCTACAGCCTTGTTGAAACCCCTTCATATTTGAGTTTGCCTTTTCTGACATGTTTATGCCTTCCATGGTTTGTGATTCAGCGGTGTTACTGTATACCTTTGGTCTATCTATCCCTTAGCCACACTGGTTCTCAGTTTTCTCATTAGTGAAATGGAGATAATACTACTACCTTCAAGTGATTGTGGTGATGACTCAATGAGCTTGTTTTGTTGTGTGTTCTTGAGTCAATTCTGACTCCATAGGACAGAAGAGAACGTCTTCATGGAGTTTCTAAGCCTTTAATCTTTATAGAGGCAGGTTGCCATCTATTTCTCCCACTGAGGGGCTGGTGGTTTTAATCTGCCCACCTTAAATTTATCTACTGAGCACATAGCCACTGCACTGCTAGGGCTGCTTTAAATGAGCTTGCATATGCAAGGGGGTGGTTCTAAAAGCTCATAGAAATTGTTTATAAATTCATAGTTTTATATATTTATAAATATTTCTAATTTTATGAAACAGTTTGTTTTGTTGTCTTTGTGTCTCTCTTGAATCAGGTCTCCCTGGGGCTTCTCCATGCCCATGCGACACATATTCTGTGGCCCCCAGAGCGCTGGCAGAAATTGGAGTCGTTTCTTCCTCCAGAGCGTTTACCTGTCCAGAGCACAGAGGACTGACCGTGTGCATCTGCTTGACTGCTGGACTCGAGAAGCTAACAGCACCCAGTGCAGGAAGGTGAATAGAAAAGAATATCCCCAAGAAAAGCTTTCAAAAATGATGCTCTAGGTGAAACACATAATAGTAAAATGATCTATATTATTGAATGAAAGAATCTCTTGATACTGAAATGTCAAAGTCTGACTGATTTATTTTCAATTTTAGTAGCCTAAAGTACAATACCCAAACAATCCAGACATCAGTGAATATGAAAATATATCATATTCACATGTCTTCAAGTAGATAAAATTGAAGTTTGGGTTATAAAATCTTTATTTTATCATCAGTCAAATTTTTATTTTGGGGCTCTGTACTAAAATTAATATTTTGATGAAATTAATTAGAGTAGATTGTCATTTACTGTTAAGAAGTGACCTAAAGGAATGCATGCTGTACACATAGAGAAAGAACATATTGTGATTAACATTACTACAAATGCAGTGACTGCCGTTTAGAAGAAGAGCAAGTGATTTAAAAATAAAATGCTGATTTTTCCAGATATTGTATGTATGGCATTTCATTTTTACTTAACCAGTACACCCAAGGAATATGCTGTCTCTTTTGGAAGTAAATAAAGTAATGGAGAACCAATTCTATCCCATAATTTGATGCTATCAACCTTTCTTATTGGCCCATTTTAATTCAAAACTTCTGCATGATTTCATGCCTGTTCACATTGATGAGTAAATCTATATATCAGTATTACCACTATTCAGTAAAATGTTCTGAGTGAAGTGGGGAAAATCACTCAAGATAAATAAATTCTCCCATCCCATGATTCCTCAGTGTTCTTGTCTCTGTAATACAAAAATCACCAAGTTTGTTGAGGGACTAATGGTAGAACAATGGAGTCTATAATTTGTATAGCTAAGGATGTAGATCCCTTCATCTAAGTCAATATTTAAAAAATGTTTCTTTCTTATTTTCTCTTCCATTGGTTAAACGTTAATATTGACAGAAACAAAATTCTAAATAGTGACCAGCCATCTTTCATATGCAGGTATAATTTCTTACGTATTTTTTTAAATCATTTTATTAGGGGCACATACAACTCTTATCACAATCCATACACACATCAATTGTGTAAAGCGCATGTGTACATTCATTGCCCTCATCATTCTCAGCAGAAAACAAAGAGCAAAAACAAAAGGAAACATATGTATATTCAAAACATATGTGTTATCTACAATTCATTAGATTCATAATTGCTTACTCAATAAAAATCAATGAGCATTTATCTATAAGGTTGGCCAGAATTATCTGTTTAAAAATAAAATCTGCTTAAAATCTTTCTATTGTTCTTCATTGTTGTCAATTCTGTGTGTGTGCTGCTGCTGTTGTTTGATTTGTTTTATGCTATACATTGTGAGTTAGGGAAAGGTTTACAAAGCAGATAATCAATTTTACACTCAATAATGTATTCATATTTTGTTACAACACATCCATTGCAATCCCTTCAATATAGCATTGCTTATCCCACTTCCTTTTCCTTATTTCCATTCCTCTTTTTTCCTAAACTTCTGTATTTTGTCCGTGGGAAGGTATTCTTTGAGCTTAATTCATTGATTTTTCTCCCATGAAACTGAGGTCTGTTTCAGACCTAAAGATTGGCTAAGGGTCATAGCCTTGAGGGTCCCACTGCCTCTACCTTGACCAGTAAATTCTGTCTCTTTGGTGTTTTGTGTTTTTACCCACGTTTTTATCCCACTCTAATACAGGACCATCTAATACAGTGGTTCCCAACTTACCTCATGCAGTGACCCTTTAATACACTTCCTCATGTAGTGGTGACCCCCAACTATAAAATTATTGTCATTGCTATTTCATCCCTGTCCTTTTGCTACTGCTATGTCTCGGGCGACCCCTGTGAAACAGTCATTCAACCCCCAAAGGGGTCATGACCCATAGGTGGAGAACCACTGATCGAATGCAATCCTTTTCAGAGGATTTTCAGAGCAGTTGGTCTTGGCAGCTGGGAACCATACGGTTCTTCTGGCTCAGAGTTGTGGAGACAGATGTCTGTGTGGTCCACTCGTTCATTGGACTAATTGTTTCATTGTGTCTTTCCATTTTTGTCATGCTTATTTCTTCTAGATGGGGAATGTGATCATTAGATTTTGTGTCAACTTGATTGGACCAGGATTCTCAGTCTTTTGTCTTTCCTTCTGGTGGCGAAAGACCACTAGTTGCACTGTACACAGTGGCTGTAATCTCTTAAGACCCCTATTGCTACTCACTCAAGTAGGATATAGAAAATAATAGTTGTGAATTATGTTATACCATTTGACCTTGGTGTCATTCGAGGCTCAGCATCTATACAATGTCTAAGAAGTTTTGATAATTTTTTCCCCAAAGTATGTTCCAATACATCCATGGCTATATTTGCAGCAAAGTTAAATACACATATAAAAATATCCTGTCAAATCTTTATTTATACCAGGGTATACTTCCACTCACGCTCCCATGTCTGTTTATTCTACATATATATCTATCCATATCTATAGTCCTAGATCATCAAAATTTTTGGACTATGTATATAATAGTAATCACCTCTGTTCCCTTTAATTCTTGCAAATCTCCCAGTGTCTGCCCCCATCTCAATAATTTTTCCAACCTTTCTCTTATTGTATACTATTGTCCTCTTCACTATAGTTACACATTTCTATCCTCTAACCCATGACTTCCCTTCCTTCCCTTCCCCCTTCATCCCTGGTAGACATCAAAATATACTTATTTTAATATGAAACATTTTATTGAGTTTTTACTATTGTGGTTTCATGTAATATTTGTCACTTGGTGATTGACTGATTTCACTCAGCATAATGTCCTCCAGGGTCCTCCATGTCATGAGGTGTTGTGTAGATTCATCGTTATTCAATTGTGTGTATGACCATAGTTTATTTATGCATGCTTTCATTGATGAATCTTTCGGTTGTTTCCATCTTTTTGCTCTTGTGTGCAGTGTTGTGGCTGTGAGTATTGTGGGAGGATACAACCTTGACACACAAATCTGTTTATTTTAAACCATGCAGTATTCCCCTGTTCTTTTTGCACAATGGTCCCTTGATCCATGTACAGTTTTTGCAAGAGTACAATGAAGTGCTCAGGAATCTCCATTCTTCTCAAGCCTATCCCTAGTTAGTTATGATCTTCAAAGTCAGATACCTAATCACAGTCTATAAAACACAACTGAGTATCTTTCTGAAATTCCCTGCTTCAGTCCAGATCCGTATGACTTCAACAATTACATCCCTTGTTCCACATCCTCTTCTGAATCCAGCCTGAATCTGTCTGTCAAAGTACAGCTGCAACCATTTTTGGATGATCTTAAGCAAAATTTTACTTGCACATTACTGTTCTGAATGATACTGTTCTTAAATTTAAACATTTTGTTGGATCACAGTCCTTTAAAATGGGTACACATACGGATCTCTTGTAGTTAGTTGACCAAGTAGCTGCCTTCCAAATTTCTGAGCATAAATAAGTGAGTTCTTCCAGTTCTTCATCTGCTTGTTGAAATATTTCAATCAGTATTCCATCAATTCCTAGTCTTATTTTTGCCTAGAGCCCTGGTGGTATTAATAGTTAGACCTTGATATTTGACCCTCATGGTTAACAGTTTGAAACCAACAGCCGCTGTCAGAAGGAAGGCAGGGCTTTGCAGTCCCATATACAGTTCCAGTCTCTGAAACTCAAAACAGGAAGTTCTATCTTGCCCTTATAGGGTCACTAGAAGGTAGAATCAACTCAGAGAGTTTGGTTTGTGTGTTTTTTCTCTCGCTCATGCTCCCAGTGCAGCTTGAACGTCATTGGTTCTTGATTGTATGCGACCACTTGAAATGGTGGGATGTCAGCTGGAACTTTCTGGTAAAGTGACTGTGTGTTCTTCCCATCTTCCTTTGATGCTTCCTACATCCTGACGTAATTTGCTCAAAGAATCTTTGAGCATATTGCTACATATTGCTACACGAGGCTTGCATTTTTCCTTTAGTTCTTTTAGTTTAAGATACATTAATGTGTTCTTCCATTATTTCCCATTTCATTTCTGTTCAGCTCCTTGACGTAATCATGTCTTCCAGTTTTTCTTAGCTATTCTATGATAAAGAGCATGTTTCAGTCTCTTTTGATATCTGCTTTTGTCTTTTCTTTCTTTAATGTCTTTTTAAAGTTGGTTGTGTTCTTTATTTGTAATGCTCTTGATGTCATCTCGCAGCTCTTCAGGTCTTAGGTCATTAGCGTTCAAGGAGTCAAATCTGTTCTTAAGATGTCCTTGAAATTCAAGCGGAATGTATCGAAGGTGGTATGTTGGTTCTCATGATCTTGTTTTAATTTTCTTCAGCTTCAACCTAGCCTTATGTATGAGCAATTCATGGTGTGGCCCACAGTCAGCCACTAGCCACATTTTAGCTACTAATATTGAACTTCTCTATAACCTCTTCTCATAGATATAGACAATTTCATTTCTGTATATTCCACCTGGAGAAGTCCACATGTAGAGTGATATTTTGTATTGTTGAAAAAAGGTATTTACAATGAAGAAATCATTAGTCTTGAAAAATTCTATCCTGTCATATCTAGCTTTGTCTTTATCAACAAGACCACATTTTTCAACTATTGTTTATTCCTCATTGTTTCCAAAATTTGCATTACAATTGCCAATAGCTATCCATGTCTCTCTCTCTCTCTTTTTAATTGATGTATCTTGATTGTGTGTTTAGTCAACTTCAGACTGAAAACATCGGTAGAATTCTTCAATATTTGCATCACTAGCTTTAGTGGGTGGTGCAAAAAGTTGTATGGACTGGATTTCTTATCTGCAGATAGACATGATCCTATCACAGACAGCATTATCCTTCACTATCGATCTTGAAATATCCTTTTTGATGACAAGTGTGATGCTGTTCTTCTTGAATATGTCACTCCCAGCAGAGTACGCCATATGATTTTCAGATTCAAAATGGTCCATTCCAATCCCTTTCAACTCACGAACACCTGGAATATCAACATTGATGTATCCTGTTTCACTTTTGATGATTTACAGTTTTCCTGGATTCAGATTTTGTACATTCAAATGTCCCATTATTAATAGATGTTTGCAGCTATTCTCAAGTTGAGTCATTTCCCATCAGCAAATGAAGGTCGCAAAGGCTTCACTCCCACAGGCTTGGCTCCACCCCTGTCGTTGTTGACTGTGTTTTGAGAAGGCAGTTCTTCCTCCATCATATCTTGAATGCCGTCCCCCCTGAGGCGCTTATCATCTGGCACTCTCTCTGACCATGTGCTCAGGCTCTTCCTGTGGTTTTCAGTAGCTGACAATGTTTTTATGCTATCCCTAGGTTTACCGTAGTTTATTCCTCAGGAGTAGACAACCTGTTCCTTCTTTGTAGTCTATTCTTAGGAGGGAAGCTCTGCTGAAACCTGTTCACTTGAGGTGACCACCTAGCATGTGAAATACCAGTGACACAGCTTCCAGCATCATAGCAGCACACAAGCCACCAAAGGTGGACAAACCGACAGACAAGGAGTGGAACAAAATGTGAGCAAACAAAATCCAACTGAGGCAGCATATTGATGCTCCTATTTTCTTTTCCATTTTGTTGACCTCTTTCTTTCAACTGATGCATTTAATGCATTGACATTTATTGAGAGTGATCAATTTCTTCCTGCCACTTTTCTGTCTGTGCTGTTGGGAGGCTGTTGGTTTCTTTACTCCGCATCATTTTCTGTTCTGAGTTGATTTTGTAGGTAGGTTTTCTTGCCATTTCCTCACTGCTTTTGTTTTAATGTTTACTAAAACTTTATGATTTTCCTCTTTTTAATTTTGATAAGGGTTTTCTATTTACTTTGTGGTTACCCTGTAATTTATTAATTTTGTCCCAAGTTTAAGACAGTCTGTTCTATCTTGTCAACTACACCCCTCACAGTTCTTCAGTTCTATTCCCTGCTCGAACATTTCACTCTGCCTTTAACTACAAAGTTCCAAATATTCACTATCATCTCGTGGCTTGTTATAGGATACTATAAAGTATTCTATTAAATTATAGTTTATAGATTTTGAATTTCCCTAAACAAATATAAAGTGATATTAGTTCTAAATGTTGCTTTATTTTAAAATGACAAAACTTCATGAGATTTGCATCAGTTGAATATCCAAGTTTGTATAAATTATATTCAATAAGTGAATATAATACAAATAGAGTAGATCACAAGACATGTATTAATTAAGAGGGGATGTGGACTGAAGTCTATTGATTTTTAGAACTATTGTAGTGAGTATAATAGTACATAAACCACATTCCTGGTATACTTAACTTCACTCTCTTCCCAGAAGTCCTTGCAAATGTGTGTGTGTATCTATAGATAGATAGATAGATGATAGATAGATAGATAGATGATAGATAGATAGATAGATAGATAGATAGATAGATAGATAGATAGATAGATGGTTGTTTTCTCTCCCTGTTTAGATTACACAATGAACCATGGTTTTTGCATCATCTTGCCTTAGCCATTCTATTTTTCCATTCCACACTGTTATTCACATAGATTCATTTTCTTGTTGCAGATTGCCAACTATTCTATTCTCACTGCGTTAAGGAGACTTCATGCCAATTTAAAGTCTTTTCCATTTTATTACAACTTTAAATGTTCATAGGTCAAAATCTAAAGAAGAAAGGAACCTTTGAGTTTTATGAAGTTTTAATAGTTATAAAATACTTTTATAAAGTTTGTTTCAGGGTCTATACTAATACCTACATTATAGTCTAATATACATGCCTCTGTATGTGGTCTTTATATTTCTAGGAAAATTATTTCAACTAAACCTACTGAATAGAGAATTTTTAATAGAGTTCTCCTACCATAAAATATTGTGAATGTTTTTAAGGAACTTCTAAGGCTTTTCTTAATAAGTTAGACTCCATGGAGGTATATAGAAATATCTTAAAATAACTGTCAGAATTACGAACTAATAAAGAATTTAAACTGACTCTGGTTGATAATAGGAAAAAAGTAAGTTTGAAAAGTATGTACTCTTTATTTTATAATGTAGAACAACCAAAGAGTAGCTGTTAAACTACATGTTTCCATCATAATTTTAAACATTGTTCATTGACAGCCTGTGTTACAGACGTGCTCTTCTCTGAAGCCATGACCGCCGCACCTGTCTCTAGCTTGTCTTTCACGTTTCTGGCGTTTTCTTAGTCTTAATTGAATGGCAGTTAAGCAATTGAATTTATTTCTTTAGGGGATTATTTTGCAGTATCATCTAGATACCCAATATCCTCATATTAATAATAAATGATACAAATGACAGATTTTGTGTTTCTGTTTAAAAAGTTCATAGACAGTATTTGGTTACTAGTGGATATCATCTTTATACAAAGTACTACTGAATAATTCTGTGATTCAGTATTAGTTTTGTTTAGTTATGTACTGTATAATGTCCATTCTGTGAAATAAGATGTTTTGTGATTTGTATATTGTATGAACACTATGTGATCTATTAGGAACAAGGTCCGTTCCTAGAACTATGTATGTATGTTAGAAAAGTATGGCATGGTTCTTATCTAATATCAGTCAAATGTTTATCTTAATGTATATGATATAGTGCAGTTTCTGAGCATAAAAAGACATTAAACATTTCCAGATACACTAAAATATCTTTAACATAATAATACAACATTAATAGTGATAACGATGATTTGATTTGTGTTGCAAAGCAGCACCCTTTTGTTATTGGAAGCCATTTGTGCATATCTCACATTTTCACTATAAGAGGCTTTACAAGGGAGGGGGGAGGCACAGACCTGCTAGGGTGTGGTTAGATGTTGTTCCAACTGGTTTATTAATCCTGCACTCTGGCATATAAAGGTCTAAATCCTTCATGTCTCACTATCATTTGATTTACTAACTTTTAGTGAGATTATCATTAAAGAAATGGATTTCCCTTAGCTCTGATTTAGTCACTAAATTTAAATACCCACTCTTCAGAAGATCAAGAGGTTTTTATATCTTCTCCAATTTCCAGCAGCCACCACATGTACTTTAAATCAAAACTCGAAACCTTTATAGCAAAACCTAATTTTTCTCATTAAGTTAGGTAGTTTTGAGTATACATTAATTTTTATTGAATTTAATTTTCATATGATTTTTAAAAGTAAGATCATTAAATCCCCTAAATGGGAGCAGGTTGCTGAAATTATATGACAATCTGACATATGTCTAACAGATGAGATAATTTAAATATTTTGGGCTTTTTATGTCTGAATTTTTGGTTTCTGATTACTTCTAATTTTCCTTCTGTGGGAAAAAAGTATTGATGTTTTTAAAAGTGTTACTTTCATATGCAATTCTCTCATGCTTATGTAATCATTCTGATCCCCACCCCATGCCATAATCATTCATAAAGTGTAAGGGTTAGTGGTGCCCTAACACTTCCAATTCCCTGTAACTCTCTGGTTGTGGTAGCTTCTATATAGTGGCAACTTCCAAGGACCAACTCTAGACAATGAAACAATGGCAATTACGATGAAGATGACAATGAGTACAACAGTTATTCATTGAGACCTCCTGTGTACTTAGATGGTTTGCTAAGTGATTTATATGTCATTTAATTCTCCATAATGGCTACCTATTAGATTGCTATCTGATCTTAAGACAGCTTGAGAAGGATGACACTGGAGAAGTTAGATAATTTGTGTATGGCCATGTAGCTAGTAAATAGTAGGACCAAGGTGGGAATTCAGTTGTCTCTTTGATATAAAAGTCTCTGTCTTCCCTTTATCTCAGTGGTTTCCCAAGTTGCATCATTGTCACAATCACCTGGGTTCTTTCAAACAACAAATAAACAGTTAATAATGCTTTGAGATTTAGCTAATGAAGTACTCCAGACCGGAGCACTAAATTCTCTTAGAATTTTTAGGAGTGCCTTTATTTTCATTGCATGTGAATATCCCTTGACGACATGACTATTTTTCAAGAGATGTGAAGCATATGCAATTTTAGGGGGATTATTTCTTATCTAGATTTTCCCACCATGCTGCTCGTAGCCACTCCTCTTGTTCCTGTGGAGTAGCTCTTGGTTTCCAAGGGCTGAGATAGCAGGGAGCAGCCTGCTGTGCTCCTACTAGTCTTCAATCTAAGGATGGATACTTCTACCTTTGTAAAATCTCTGAAATAGTTTTTGAAAATGGAAAATTGTTGGGAAAGTAAATGATGTAAACTAATTGCAAATATGTCGGTAGGTCTAGTAATTTCCACCACCACTTTCTATCAGTTTGTCATACTGTGGTGACTTATGTATGGTTCCTAAAGAAAGATGGCCCAACAGAACTCTCAAACGATAGAACAATATTAATTATAGCACATGCGAGTAAAATTTTGCTGAAGATTCTACAAAAACGGTGGCAGCAGTACATTAACAGGAAACTGTCAGAAGTTCAGACCAGATTCAGAAGAGGAGGTAGAACAAAGGGTATTATTGACAATGTCAGATGGATCTTGGCTCAAAACAGAGAACACCAGAAAGATGTTTACTTCTGTTTTGTTGACTGTGCTAAGGCATTCGACTGTGTGGATCATGACAAACTATGGGTAACCTTCAGAAGAACAGGAATTCCATAACACTGTATTGTACTCCTGCCAAACTTGTACATGTATCAAGAGGCAGTTGTGGGAACAGACCAAGAGAATACTGCTTGGTTTAATATCAAGAAACCTGTGTGTCAAGGCTATATTCTCTGACCATACTTATTTAATTTGTATGCTGAGCAAATCATCAGAGAAGCTGGATTATACGAAGAAGAATGTGGCATCAGAATTGGAGGAAGGATTGTAAACAACCTGAGATATGCAGGTGACACAACCTCGCTTGCTGAAAGTGAGGAGGACCTAAAGCACTTGTTGATGAAAATGAAGTATTGCAGCTTTCAATGTGGATTATGATTCAATGTAAACAAGATCAAAATCCAAATAAATGGACCAATAGGTAACGTCATGATACATGGAGAAAAGGTTGAAGTTGTCAAGGATTTCATCTTGTTTGGATTCACAACCAGTGCTAGTTCTCTGGAAGCAGCAGTCAAGGGATAAAAAGACACGTATATTCGGTGAATCTGCTGAGCAAAATCTCTTTAGAGTGTAGAAAAGCAAGGATGTTCCTAGTCTAACTATGGTGCACCTGACCCAAGCCATGGTAATTTCAATTGCTGCATATACAAATGAAAGTTGGACATTGAAAAAGAAAGACCAAAGAAAAATGGATGCATTTGAATTGTGGTGCTGACAAAGAAAATGGAAAATACCATGGACTGCTAAAAGGATAAACAAATCTGTTTTGGAAGAACTATGGTCAGAGTGCTCCTTAGAGGCTATGATGGCAAAACTTCAACTCACATACTTCGGACATTTTATAAGGAAAGATCAGTCCCTGAAGTAGGAACATCATACTTGATAAAGTGGAAAGGCATCTAAAAGGAGGAAGGCCCTCAGCAAGATGTATTGACACAGTTGCTGCAACACTGGGTTCAGGATCAGTCAGTCTTTCTGTTGTGCATAGAACCACAACTTAATGACATCTAACAACAAAAAAAATAATTTCCATGGAGCCCTGGTCTATAGTGTTTATGCCTTAAACTGCTAACTGCAAGATGATCAGGTTTGAAACCACTCGCTGGCCCCTGGGAGAAAGCTGATGCTTTCTACTCCCATAAATATTTCATCTTGGAAAACCATGTGTTAATCCAGGTAAACTAAAAAAAACAAATTCATAGACATTCCCTGGAGACCTTCCTGAAGACAAGACACATGGAGCTATACTAGAGTGTGGAGCTGAAGTAACCCCATGGAGACCCCTGCCAGCGCTGAGATGCTTCGATTGCCACAGGATCCACAAGACTTCCCACGACCTTATTGACAGGCTAAATTCCACCCCTTCCATCTTAAATCTCAAATTGACAACAGATTATTTAACTATCACAGACTATCCCTTGTCAATTTAACACTTTCACACAACTGTTTAGCCATATATAATTTTCAAACAAACAATAATAAAGTCATATCTGTGCCTAACAGGATACAACTAAAATGCATACAATTCAATGTGTGCAACCCTCATTTAAACAGAACATTCTATAGTGAACAAAACAAAAATATCCTATGTCTAACAATTGCAGGTAAGTAACGCCTACAATTTAATATTATAATCCTATGGATAGATTCCACTACCTATGAAATTTTGAAGCCAACCACTTCATGCCTTTATCCCCCCAATTTTGGGTATCCAATTTATATTCTGCCCATTTACATCAATCCAGTGCTCTGAAGAGACAATCATATTCTTTGATGTGAAGAATCTCCATCCGAGTTGGAACCATGTGAATGTACATCCTTAAGCAAATTCAAATCAGGAAAAGCCATCCATAAAGTCAGCAGCAATATGCACCAGTTCACAGGCTCATAAATCTTCACTCTGTAAGTCCAGCGGCACATCTTGGGGGCTTTGTTCACCTGGATGTGTTCAATGACCAGAGAATCCATATGTAAACCCTTCAGTTCAGCATTACTTTCTGTATTTTTAAGCATGGGAAGCAAAAATTCAGCACTCTTTTTGGGCCACCGACCCTGGGTCCAACCCCACTGTGTGGCCTGGGCACACCTACCAACACCCACATTGTATCCTCGGAAAGGCACACATGGCTTCTGCAGAGGGACGTCTTTCAAGTATTTGGCGGCTTTCCGGATATGCATGCCTTTGATGGCCTGGGCAGTTTCACGGGTGTTCTTGAAGTGGACCCGGAGGTTCGACCCTCTTGATTTGCAGGATTTTTTGGGGTTTTCTGGGTCAGGCGAGTAGCAAGCCATTTTGGCAGGTCACCCCAGGCAACTACAGTTAGAGGAAGAGGAAACCTTGGTATTTTCAATTACCTCATGTGCATGTGAAATTTGCACAATTAATAAGGAATACCAAAGAAGAATGGGTGCATTTCAATTATGTTACTGACTAGGACATCCCCTTGCAAAAGGGCTGTGGGGAGGAGATGAGCCAATCAGAGTGCTGTGTAGTAACGATGAAATATGCAATTTTCCTTGAGTTCTTAAATGGTTCCTCCTCCCACTACCATGATCCTAATTCTACCTTACATGTCCAACTGGACCAGAGGATGTACACTGGCACAGATAGGAACTGGAAATACAGTGAATCCAGGACAGATGAACCCCCCAGGGCCAGTGGAGAGAGTGGCGATATCAGGAGGGCAGAGGGAAGGTGAGGGAGAAAGGGGGAACAGAGGACAAGGTCTACATATGGCCTCCTCCCTGGGGGACAGACAGTAGAGAAGTGCATGAGGGAGACATCGGATGGGGTAAGATATGATAAAATAATAATAATTTATAAATTATCAAGGGTTCAGTGGGAGGGGGCAGTGGAGAGGGAGGGGGAAAAGGAGGAGCTGACACCAGGGGCTCAAGTGGAGGGCGGGTGTTGTGAGAATGATGAAGTCAACATATGTACTAATGTGCTGGACACAAGTGATGTATGTACGAATTGTGATGAGTTGTATGAGCCCCTAATAAAATGGTTATTAAAAAAAAAAAGAAAGTAAATATACCATGATATTCCAGTTGAGCTAACAAATCTGTCTTGAACAAGTACACCCCAAATGCTCCTTAGAAGCAGACATGGTGAAAGTTCGTCCCATGCATTTGGACATGTTATCAGAAGGGACTGTCCCGGAGAAGATCGTCATGCTTGGTAAAGCAGCATTCACTCCCATCGAGTTAATCACAACTAATTCTATGGAATAAATAGCCAGGAGGTTGAACCACTGATCTTGCAGTTAACAGCTCAAAACGTACTCAACAGTAAATCATTATATAGCTTATTAAAAGATACTTTTCCACATTTTTCTTTTGAAAGTTAATATTTTAATAAAACTATATTAATGTTGTGCACTGATAGTGTAGGAAGGAACTTTTAAAAGTTCATGGAAAAACAAAAAAAAATAAAGTTCATGAAAATATTTTATTCCTTTTTCACTCCATTTTTCCATGAACTTTTTGAAGTCCCCTCATTTAAACAAATAGCTCAATGTAAAAAGTATTCAATTGTTAATAACCACAATCTCTGATCTCAAATACAAATCTTACAGTTAAATTTTCATTCCTATTTTGTTGCAGGTAAATATGAGAGGGTAATAATAAAAGATATACACAAATTATTACAAAAGATATACACAAATTATTATCATAAGAAATTTTTCTGAGGCAAATGGACTAGAAATAAGAGATTAGGGCAGAAAAAAGTGCTATTTAATTTACAACTTTTTAAAAAGATATTTAAATTCAATGGATCTGCTTCAAAAAGGGATTTAACAATGATAAAATTTTCATAAAATATGCTAAAATTATACCTTTTGAACCTATTTTAAAAATTTAATGTCAACTTTAAAATGTTCAATGAGGTTACAACTTTTAAAATTCTTTTTATGTTTTTTCAGAAACACAAAATGTTTTAAACCTACTGCTCTACAATGAAAGATGAGCATGGACCCATAATAGCTACCGATATATTTACTTTCCAAATTTATATGCATTTATTATGCATATATATGCATTTGTTTTTGGATTGACATCTTTCTAAGAGTCAAATTGGGTAATTGAAAATAATAGTTTTAAATAGGGATTGGCTATATGGAATAGAAAAATAAAGTAGATTAAATTAAAAAACTTCCCAAAATCTAAAGAACAAATGACTATTTATATATGTTCAGTCATTCCTTTCTATATTTGTGAAATGTATTGATAATTTTGTTAAATTATGTAAAAAATCATGCAAATATTAAGTTCAGCTGTTTATATATACTTAGAATAAAATAATTTTAATTTTTAACTTTATTCAAGTGCGGTCCAGAAACTCAGTTAAGAAGATATTTTGTATAATTCAGTTAACATTTTCAGCAATGCTAGATTTTACCATTTGAATCCGTGGTTAGAGTCAACCATAATCTCTTTTATATATAATCTTTCAAAAGGTAAAAACCACTTAACAACATGAACACGTGGTACTTCTATCTGTGACCAACATCTTCAGGGTAAGAACACCCGTCCATCTGAAATGTCCTAACGTTACTCTGGTCACTGACAGTGATATGAATGAGGAGAAATATATGCTCACATTTTCACATTATTCCAAATAATTTTCTTTAAAAGGTATCAATTTTCTTAAAATCACCTCAAAAGCAAACCATAGAGATGGTGCTAATAACAAAAAAAATTCTACCAGAGAGATAGATAGTCTTAATAATATTTTGTTGAATGTGAAACCAGAGAATTTAAGGACAAAGTTAGTTTTATCACAATTAGCTGTTCTGACTAGAAACAACCATTACTTAAAAGCATTCTCTCCCTTTTTCTTAAAGTGGTGTAGTACTCATTTACATGGAGAATGTTTCCCTAATCAGATTAAGAATCCAGCAGTTTCTTGAAGAGTAAAATATAGAAAGTCAAGATAATTTACATTTGCTCCCAAATTGATTTTCTAAAATGAAACTCACATTTATTAAGTGGCTGTTTATATGGTTAAACTCACTTAATAGTTAATTTCATATTTTTACAACAGATATGTTAAAAATAAATTTGGAGGGTTTTTAAAAAAAAACACAATAAATAAATTTAAAAACATAGACATTCTTCCTGAGAAAATTTAAAGAAAATCGAAATTACATTGGAGATCTATCTATACCAAAACCAAAACCAACTCCCTTTCCATCAATTTTGACTCATGGCAGCCCTAGAGGAGAGTGGAGAATCGGTCTTTCAATTTCTGAGATTATAACTCTTAATGGAAGCAGACGATGGCATCTTTCTCCTCGGGAAGAGTTGTTGAAGTGAATCACCAGTCTTTAGGTTGGAGCCCAGTGCTTACCCAGTGTGTCATGGGCATGCTTTTGAATTGATTGTATACTTGTACCTGGAACACACAGCCATGCTCTCTCAGACATGATTGTGATCCTTAGCAATGTTAATGCATATTTTAACTAATAAAAAATGACATTCTATACCAAGGAGGCTGATTTTTCCTTGAGACAGAAGAACATTCGGCATTTTTCTGAAATAACAATTGGAGTGTGATTTGCACCTTGTTTTGTGGACCCCTGTGTGTTTCCACTGGTTAAGCCTACTTACCTTGCTTTTATCTGTTTATCCTCTCAGTACAATAAGAGTGCCCACCACAAACAGGTGTGGAAGAAGGGAAGCTGTCTAAATCCAAAAGGATTGATAGTCTGGGAAACTCTATTTAGGGTCACTGTGAGTCAGAATCTACTCAGTGGCAGTGGTGGGTAAGGAAGTAAGAAACCCCGAGGACACAATGTGCTAACTCCTGAATTGCTTAACAGGGGTCACTGGTTCACACCCAAGAGCCAATCCACGGCAGAAAGATGAAGACTTCTGCTCTCAAAGAGTTACAGGGTTGAAACCCAGGGAACCCAGGACAGATAAACCCCTCAGGACCAATAACGAGAGTAGCGATACCAGGAGGGTAAGGAGAAGGTGTGGGGAGAGAGGGGGAACTGATCAGTGATCCACATATAACCCCCGCCCTAGGAGATGGACAATGGAAAAGTGGGTGAAAGGAGAAATTGGTCAGTGTAAGACACGAAAAAATAATAACAGTTTATAAATTATTTAGGGTTCGTGAGGGAGGGAGGGCGAGGGAGGGAGGTGAAAAAATGAGGAACTGATACCAAGAACTCCAGTAGAAAGAAAATGTTTTGAAAATGATGATGGCAGCAAATGAACAAATGTGCTTGACACAGTGGATGTATGTATGTATTGTGATTAAGAGTTCTTTGAGCCCCCAATAAAATGATTAAAAGAAAAAAGATTTACAGCATCAGAAACGTAAGGAGCAGTTCTACTCTCTCCTATAGGGTTGCAATGAGTCAGAAATCAACTCAATGGCCCAATAACTTCATGCTTGGTAGAGGGCCAGTGAAAACTAGGGAGACCCTCAAGGATATGGATTCATATAGTGGATGCAACGACTCAAAGCGGTTGTGAGAAAGATGCAAGACCATGCTGTTTTCCGTTCTGGGGTACACTACATTTCTATGAGTCAGAAAAACCTTGGCAGCATCTAACAACAGCAATAACAATTTGAAAGCTGATCTAGATAACTTTCTTCTGAGATACAACTGGGTTGACTTGCACCAGTTCTCCAGGAAAGACAAATAACTGGAAAAGTATATCATGTTTGGTAGAGAAGCAACAGAAACATTCCATGAGATGGATTGACACCTGTGATAGGTAGGTTTATTGTGCTAACCTGGCCAATAGGAACATGTGGGATTAATGAGGTTGTGGTTTGATTTGGAAGGCAAAGAGATAAATGGCTAGGCAAAGCCTGCCTGCCTCTCTCTGGTTCCCTGGTGAACCAACCAGAGTGCGGCTGCTTTAGCCAGTTCTCGGCCTCAACTTTTGAGCTACACTTCCTGTGGAACAGGCAACCTGTGGATCGCTAGAGCTTGAGGTTCCTTCCAGACCAGCTTTACCATGCTGCTGATGTGTACATCACTTGACCTTGAGGTTGGTGGATCCTGTTGTCTTACATTGCTTGAGTTAGATATCCCATCCTGGCCTGCTTCACTAAGCTCCTGAGCTGCTGACTGTTGGCGACCCACCCTGCTGTTTGCTGCCTGTGGTCTGCATTGCTCAAAGGAAGACTCAGCTTCTTGACCTTGGTTGGACCCAGCAGCCCTTGTAAGTTGAAGGACTTCTAGTATATTAACTGTTGCAGGGAAGTGAGTTGAACTGAGCCCTCTGTACTGCTGTGTGGACTAATTAGCTGTTATATTCCTTCATGCCATATATATATTCTATCTATGTATATATATAATAATATAATAATAAGTGTCCTGGTTTTGTGTCTCTAGAGAACCCTGCCTCACACAACACAATAGCAGCAATGATAGACTTAGATACCAATGATTATTTAAAAAGGCAATATTTCATTCTGTTATACATAAGTCAGACTGACTCAAGAACAGCTAATAACAATAATATATGCTTACTGATTCATACTTTAAAATCAATCAAGTTGAGAATATTATGTTTATCATTCAATCTACCTTCCGAAAAACATGTCTCATGTGGATAGTTGTCAACTGGCTTTTACAAATCTGAATCACCTGTCATATATATGTATATATATATATATATATATATATATATATATATATATATATATATATATATATATATATACACATTTATCAAGGTCTAAAGATTATACATTAGAGTTATACAAATTAGAGACCACCAAGCCAATGTTAAAAATAAATTGATTTTTCACATTTAAAAATCAGAAGATTTTGACATGTAAGTTTTGATTGCCTTCATTTGAAAATTTGGTACACCCTCTATCTTGATTATCCACAGTTGGCAACAATCAGTAATTACTGATTGTTTTCCTCTCTATACTAAGCCTAGCTTGTTTTGTCTATGATATTCAATTACACAACTGGCATATTCCATGAGTCAATGTGACTAATGTTTTAGCCAATTGTTTTGGCCTACTGTGGAAATCCGTTGCATCCATGTCAGAGAGAAGTCTATTCCAATTCCAGGCCAACCATTTTCCAGCAGTGTAATCGTGGGAAAATTATATTACCTCTCTAAACCTATCACCTCCTTTGTAGAATGATTATAATAGAAATTACCGTGAATATTGAACACTAACCACGTGTCAGAGAATGATAATGACTTTCTCCTTTAATTCTCACAACAACCTGATCAAGAGGTGCTGCATTACCTCTATTTTAGATAAGAGGGGTGGAGGAATAAGAATGTGACCTTGGGAGTCACATAGCTAAGGAGTAGTAGTAGTAGTAGAGTTGGAATTTTAACTTTAGCCTGTCATATTCTACCTTCATAGTTTTATCTCTTAAAGACTTTGCTACTCTATTTTTAGTACACTAATGTATTCATGTTTTGCATGATTCTACTCACTGCCTTCAAGTAGGTGCTGACCCATAGTGACCCTGTGGGACAGACTAGAACTGCCCCTGTGAGTTTCTGAGACTCTAAGTCTTCATGGGAGTAGAAAGCCCCATCTTTCTCCTGAGGAGCAACTGGTGGTTTTGATTGCTGACCTCGTGGATGGGAACACAGCTCAACACATAACCACTATATCACTAGGACTCCTGGTGATGCAAATTAAGTTAAAAAAATAAAAAATATGAATAAGTTTATTATCTATCTTACAAAGCCACAAAAGAGAACTCAGCCAGTAGAAATATCTAAGGCCTGCTACCTCATTCAGCTTCCTGTGTTCAAAAGGAAAAATGCTCCATTTTTCTTTTGCTGGTTGCCCTCAACCAGAGCTCAATTCATTGCAGGCCTAGGAGTGCAGCCTAGAACTGCCCTCCGAAGATTGTCTAGGTCTAGGCTGTGACCGTTCAGATGCAGATCACCAGCCCTTACTTCTGCGGTGCCTCTGGGTAAGTTTGCACCGCCAGTCTTTCCGTTATTAGTCCAGCCCTTAACTATTTGCATCACCTGGAGATACCACACCGCTCTTTATGGAAATACAGAAACACTCCAATACTCAAGTGCATTTAAACTTTTATCAGGTTGTTCCACTGTTCAGAGAAGGAATCAATAACACAGTCCACAAAAGAAGTGTGGCTGGAGTTCTTTTTTATCTCTTGCTTGCTTATTCTACTTCCTTTCCAACATAAGTGGTGACATTTTGTGGTAGTCCCTAAAAAAGAACTCCCATACAGTAGCACCGGGTTGTATTTGAAAGAAATCACTTCGCAACTCTAAGATCCTTTACAGAAACCCTCATGCAGAGGGAAGCATGATAGACAATGCTGCCGCTGCAGCAGTGATTATAAATGATTCGTCTACAAATTGTGGCTTTGCAACCTTGAAATGGTGCCGCTGGGGTGCATTATGCATATGGCGCCGATGCTCACAGGAAGATTTGTAATTACCAAGCACATGTTACAGGATCTAATTTCTTGCTATGGGAGAAATCAAGATTCTTGCGTCTCTTAGCTCAAGCATGGCTCACATCACTTTAATGTGTGACAAAGGTACCATCTCCTCAATTTTACATGTTACCTCTGAATGTCAAACAAAGCCCTGCAAGTGTCCAGCAGAATCTGTGTGCAAACCCCAAACAGGAGGCATATAATTTAGGACAAATGTTTCTAGGTTTCATTCCCAGGGAAAAAGCCATTACATTTCTTTGGGGAATGAACTAAACTTTTAGTTACAAGAAGAAAAAACTAAAAATAAAAATGCTCCAGGAGTATAGATCAGGAATTGGCAGCACTTAAAGGACTTTGGATACATTTAAAGACCAGACAGTGTTTCAAAAGGTAATGCGATTTCTTTTTCATTGATAGTCTGGGGGCAAATGGAAAAGATAACCAGAAATCTTCATAATCTGGGGTCCTACAACCCAAATCCATAGGGAATAGTGTCCCTGTGTTCTGATACCAATTGAATATGTGACTCTAATTCCTTAGAGTCTGCCTCATAAAGGTGCCCTGGAGGGATGAAAAAGTTAAGCATCTCAAATAATCCCTTTACTCTTTCCGGAGAAGCTGAGATGATTGCTAAACCTCCTAATTAAGGATAGGTTAACTTCGGTGTTGAAATGGATCACTATGCACAGATAAATCTTCCTTTTTCACCTGCAGAGTTCCCGCTCAATCCATTCCTACATAATTCTGCAAGGTCACCCTGAGTTCTCCTCACCAACCTGAATTAAATAGATAAAAGACAGAATTACACAGCTTCCCTCTTCTTTACCAATTCCTCCTTAAATTTGCATTTCCAACTTGTCATTTTCTAATGCAAGATAGGAAGAGTAAACCTTCAACCTTAAAATATATGAGGGAAAATATTGATATGATTAAAAATGATTCATTCAATCCATGCATGTTCTGAATGTTTGTTGTGACCTCTGCCGTGGTACTGCTCTTGTCTAGAATACAGCTGTGATCAGACCAAGTGCCTGCCCTCAGGAAACTGCCAGTCTAGTGGGAGGGGGAGAGCAGAATTAAAATTAGCTGTGCTACATGGCTGACCTGAAGGATAGGACATACAGCAGGGGGTGGGCTAGAGAGGAATGCAATAAGGAGAGTAGATCTCTCTGACGAGGTCCTCTTCCATTTGAAGGGGAAAGGCTCTTCCAGATGAGAGATTAACAATACTGAATACGCTGAAGTGGAAAAGGGCTTGTCGTATTCAAGAGCAGAGAATTGATAGGGTAACAGATATTGGCAGAAAGAGACAGGGCCTGGCTGTCATAAGGCATTAAAGTCTTGTAGATTTTGTTCTCATGTATTAGGTTCCGTCAAGTCGATTCAGGTTCCTAGCAGCCCTAAGCACGACAGAACGAAACAAGCCTGGTCCAACTGCTGTTCTGTGTGATCCTGTTTTTTGCAACCACTGGGTGGATCCATAGCTGTGGGGATCCTCTTCTGCATTGACCCTCTCGACATCATCAAGTACGATGGTCTTCCCCAGCAATTGGCCTCTCCTAAAAACATGCCCAAAGTCCATGAGGTTTTGCCATCCTCAACTCTTAAGAATGTCCAGGCCGTCATTTGTCCAGTACAGGTGTACTTGTGCTCTGGGCATGCTATGGCACTTTCAATATCTTTGTGGCACCAAATTCATATGTGTCAATCCTTTTGCCATCTTGCTTAGTCCTTGTCTGGCTTTCACATGGATCTTATGTGATTTTTAAAAAAATTCTTTAGCTTCTGCCAGGGGCACCTGAGACATCTTTGCTTTTCAGCACTCTAAAGAGGTCTTGGTCCAGCCTGAAGATGCTCTGTTTTGTTGTGAATTATTCCTCCAGTTAGCTGAAGAATGCACTGAACAGAGTCTACAGGGAAACCAGGAAGCTGAGTTAAAGGGTTCATCAGTAGTTCCCTGCATGCAAAGATAAAGCCAACCATCTCTCTCTATGAGTTTTAGCTTTGAGCATCTAGTTATACTGGCCCTGGTGCTGTGTTGGGGAGGATTTACTGAGGTTGTACATGCTCAAAGTATAGAACGATGTCATTGATATCACTCACAATAACATTTTCCTGACAATCATCCAATAATGATTGCAGAGGTACATTCACCGTAGACTGCCAGAAGTTTAGGGCAGATTCAGAAGAGGACATAGAACAATGGATATCATTACCAATGTCAGATGGAACTTGGCTCAAAGCAGAAAATACCAGAAAGATATTTACTTGTGTTTCATTGACTATGCAAAGGCATTCGACAGTCAATTGTGAACCGTAATTGTAATAGTTACATAATCTGGTGTCAATTTAAGAGGATTAAAAGTGAAGGGGTGGAGTCTGGCCTGTCAATCAAGATATAACCAATGAGGACTCTGTGTGGGCATGGCCTTCTCCTGAGAATTCTGGGAACTCCTGTATTTCCTCCATGGAGGTGGGAGACATTTTTCTTTCTCTCCTCCCTCCCCTGGAGACACTCTACTGACAGACACATGGCACCACACCCCGGGAGCTGGAGAAGCCACATGTACCTACCCTGATGCAACCAGACCTCTGAAGCCAGAGAAGCCACAGAGAGACCCCTGCCAGCGCTGAGATGCTTACAACGCCACTGGATCCAAAGAATTCCCACCCACTGACCTGTGATCCTCCTACATTCGGAATCATTGCTTATACTTCATGAGTCTGAAGAGGTCTTTATATATTGGTAGCAGACATTATGGACTAATATCAGACTTATGGACTTGATCTGGACTAGGCTGGGAAGTTTTCTCAATGTTAAATTGTTCTTGTATATAAATCTCTTTCTTATACACATGTGAATGTTTATGAATTTGTTTCTCTAGTCTACCCAGACAAACACAATAATAAACTGTGGACAACCATGAGAAGAATGGGAATTCTAGAACACTTCATTGTGCTTATTCAGAACTCATACGTGGATCAAGAGGTAGTTGTGAGAAGAGAACAAAAGAAGGAATACTACATGGTTTAAAATGAGGAAAGGTGTATGACTGGGTTGTATCCTCTCACCACACTTATTCAATCTATATCCCAAGCAAATAATCAGAAAATCTGGATTATATGAAAAAGACTGTGGCATGGGTTTGGAGGAAGGCTTATTAACCACCTGTTATATGCAGATGATACAACTTTGTTTGCTGAAAATAAGGAGGAATTGAAACACTTACTGATGAAGATAAAGGATTGTAGCCTTCAGTATGGACTACAACTTCATGTAAGGAAGACCAATCCTAACAGCTAGATCGTTAGGTAACATCATAATAAATGGAGAAAAAGTTGAAGATGTCAAGGATTTTGTCTTACTTGGATCCATAATCAATGCTCATGAAAACAGCAGTTGAGATCAAAAGACATATTGCATTAGGTAAATCTGCTACATAAGATCTCTTTGGAGTATTGAAAAGCAAGGATGTTACTTTGAGGATTAAGGTGCACCTGACGAAAGCCGTGGGATTCTCCATTGCATTATATGCATATGAAAGTTAGACATTGAATTGATGCATTTGATTCGTGGTGCTGGAGGATATTGAAAGTACGATGGACTGCTGAAAGGACAAGCTGTTCTGTCCTGAAGTAACACCAGAGTTCTTGTTAGAGGCCAGCCTGGCAAGACATCGTCTTATATACTTACCTTGGACATATTGTCAGGAGAAAGTAGTCCCTGGATAAGGAAATCATGCTTGGTAAAGTGGAAGGGCAACAACAAAAAAGGAAGTCATTCAATGATATGGATTGACAAAGAGGCGACTTCCGTGGGCTTAAGCATGGGAACAATTGTGAAGCTGGCACGGGACCATGCAGCATTTCATTCCGTTGTGCACAGGGTTGCTCTGGTTTGGAGCCGACTCGATGGCACCTAACATGAACAACAACTAGTCTTAGTGTTACTATAGATGTAGTTAACATCTTTAAGTATAAGACACAGTTTATTATAGATGTTAACATCTACAACCGTTGACCTTAGGAATTAGGTAATTATAGATGTAGTAAATGTCTGTAAGTACAGATGTAGTTAACTTCTACAATCATTGACCTTAGGAAAGGAAATGATCCTTGGTGGTATGGTGAGGCTCATCCAATCAGTTGAAAGGTTACAAGAGCAAAACTGAGGTTTCCTCTGAGAAGGAAAGAGAATTTCTGACTCAAGACTCAACATCAGTTCCTGACCCATTTTCTTGACTGCTGGCCTGAGCCACAGATGCATAATTGACTAACCTATGCCAGCCAATTCTTTTTCAATCAATCATTCAATCCCTCTGCAGCCCCCCTCTTCCTCTTCTCAGTTTGCCTTCCTTTTCTATCATGATAAACATCTCTAACTTTATCACTATATCTATGCATCGGCTTTCCCTATTGATTATTTTTCTCAGGATAACCCTGACTGCTACAGGGGCAATCAGCTTTCAGTAGCAGAGACCTTCATTTTTGGTTAGGCAGAATTTCCCGACTCTCATGATACATTTGTTATAAGCTTGGTTACTAATTTGTTGGTAGGAGTCCTGGTGGCAGAGTGCTTACGCATTGGTCTGCTAACCGCAAGGTCAGCAGTTTGAAATTGCCAACAGCTCTTCAGGAGAAAGATGAGGCTTTCTACTCCCATGGAAATGTCCAGTTTTGGAACCTCACAGGGGGATTTCTGCCTTGTCCTAATAGGTCACTATCCGTCAGTGTGGACACAAGGGCAACGAGTTTGGTGTGGTTTTTGGAGTTATCATGTGGACCACTTGTGGTGTAGTGGGCTACTTGTTGGGTTACTAACTACAAGGCCTGGTCAGTAGTTTGAACTCACCAATCACTTCACAGGACATTGATAATATTTTCTCTTCTTGTAAAGATTTACAGCCTTATCAACCCCAACTCTGTCCTATGCAGGGTCATCCTGTGTCAGACGGCAGTGGATTTGAGTTGCTTTGAGTTTAGTTATCCTGTAATTTGAGACAGATCCTCACTGACGTATCACTAACGTTCCCCAGCTGAGGTGGCCTGTTGTCCCAATCTCGGTTATATTGTTCTTTCTCAATCATTAAACTTCCGAGTTTTAGCTGACCATGTGGCCACTCAGAATACAACTGTGCTTCTTCACTTCTGTGCAGTGAGGCATGGCCACATGAATGGCTGCCTACTTTGCCTACAGTGGCATGTAAGAGGAAGCACTACGTGGACTTTTTGATTAAAGGATTAAAAGGAGAGTGGGGGGAGTACCTTTCTTCATAACTTCCTTATTCCTACTGCAGCTTCAGGAATCATTCTCTCCCATGAACAAGCCCTGGAAATGCAAGCATGCACCATGGATCCAGTGGAGAGAAAGTGTCTAGGTTCCTAACTTCCTAGGCTGACTGATTGCCTCAGTTGGGTTCTTGAACATGGAAAAGATAAAACACCCTATGTGTTAGAACAAACATAACTATCACACCCTACTATTTTTCCTCTCCTAAGTGCACCTACTTTTAACATATCTCCTAATAAGAAGCACAGGAGTAATTTTCGTGTCAGTTGCCCTTCAAAGTTTGAAATATCTATAATTTACCTTTTCCATATTTTTATTTTGCAATATTACTCAAATCATTATTTTCCCTATTTACAATGAAGCTAATGCATTTTAACATCAAGGCCCCTCACTAACATGAAACCCTTCTAAGGTCCTGGGAAACTGTGTTAGGCATGGTTGACTACAGAAACAAATCCAGTGATATTCATATATGTGTAAGAATGAGCTTTATCTCAAGAAATAATTATACATCAGGAAAACATCTCAGCCCAGTCCAACTTAAATCCATAAGTCTGATACTAGTTCATAAGTCCTTCTTCAAACTCACACAACCCCAAGCAATGATGCAGAAGGTAGGAATATCACAGGTTGGTGGGTGCAAAGTCTTGAGGATCCAATCCTGGTGGTTGCATTTCCAGGACTCTGGCAGCAATCAGGGTTATCCAGCAGGAAGGCAGAGAGAGAGGGGAGGTTCCCAGGACTCTCCTTACCAGAAGGCCACACCCACCATGAGTCACCATTATATATTTTTATATGTCTTCAAGTTAACATGCAATTATGTCACTACCTCAGAAACACCTTAGTAAGACATTATAATGGTCATGAAAAAGTAAGACATTTTAATAGTAATCACTTAAGACCACTATTGTTTTTCACTCCCATGATCCCTCTGCCATATCATCCTTCATATTGAATTGAGTTGGAGAAGTTGCGAGCATTTTGTGGGAAACCAGAGTTGGAAATATATTTCATTTCAGTGTAAGCTATAATTAGGTTGTTGTCTGCCATCTGGAAGTAGAAATAGCTCTAGGATTATCCTATCCACTGTGTCACTGAGAAGGCACCCTGATGTCAATGGTTTGAATCCCCCAGCTTCTCTATGGGACAAAGATATGGCCATCTGCATTCATGCATATTCCAGCTTTTGAAATCCTATTGGGGAGATCTGCTCTGTCCTGTAAGGTTCTTGTCTCTGAGTCTGAATGGATTTAAGGGCATTGCGCTTTGGGTTGGGCTTGGTATCCCTGAACATCGTCCTCCGGGACCAGTGTTCTCACTGTGAGATGCTGAGGCCCCTAGCCCCGAGTGCAGGAAGAATGTGGGTAACAGAGAAGCATGATTGAAAATGTTCACACCTATGTTGATGGAAAACGTTTCCAATAATCAGATATATAAAAACACTAAAGCCTTTCAATGTTAATCCATCACCTTAGAGTTCATTCTGATTCATCACAACCTGATAGGACAGGATAGAAATGCTTGACAGGGTTTCTTTACAGAAGCACTTTATCTTTATCCCACAGAATGAGGTGAGTTTAAACTGCACAACTTTCTGTTGGCAGCCCAGCAATTAGCC
>NW_022103920.1:35122459-35126070 GCF_000313985.2 Echinops telfairi
TTCTTTTATCTGTGTGGAATATAATACATACAAAGAGAAAAAATAGCCTATCTAGTTATACAGCCCATCTTTTGTTCTTATTTTGCCCACTTTCCCTCCTTACTTCCCTATGCCTTCCCTTTCACCGTCCTCTCAGCCCCACTGCTGAACCTCGTCATAGTCTTTAAAGTATTGTCCTTTAGTGTAAAATCAGTCCATTTTATAATAATGGTGTCATATTTATCTTCATGAGATTGACTAGCTTTGCTGAGCATAAAGTGCTTTAATTTTTCCCATGTCATAAGGTATTTGAAAGACTCATTATTGTTTTTAAGGATGCATACTATTCTATTTTATGAATGTACCAGAGTTAGGGTTTTTGATTGTTTCCTTATTTTTTCTACAGAGACTCTTTCAATAAACAGATGTGTGCCTGTGTGTTCATGTTTTACTCGTCATTTTCTCATGGCACACACCAAGTAGAGCTATTGCAGGGTCAGAAGCACCATCCTGATGGCCACAGTGGCCGTACACTTCTACAACCACGCCACGAATGATGGCCACAGTGGCCGTACACTTCTACAACCACGCCACGAATGATGGCCACAGTGGCCGTACACTTCTACAACCACGCCACGAATGCGTGTGCTTCAATTTCCCCGGTCCTCGCTAGCATTTATTGGTTTCTGTTATTTTGAACTTTGCTGAGTGTCAGTGAGAGGTGGTATCTCCTTGTTTTAATCTGTATCTCTCTAATTGCTAAAGAATACAAATCTGTCTCATATGACTGCTGGCTGCCTCGATTTCATCTTTAGTTTATTGTCTGTTCATGTCTTTTTGCCAATTTTTTTATTGGGTTAAGGGGTTGTAGTTTCCTATAGATTTTTGAAATTATCTCTTTATTTAATATATAATTGCTAAATATTTTCCCAGTCTGTGAGTTATTTTTTTAATCTTTTGGTGAAGTCGTTTAATGTGCATAAATGTCAGGTTTTCAGAAGGTCTTCTGCAGTGTATTTTTCATTATGTTTGGTGATGTAATTATGCCTTGTATTCTCAAAAACTCACTGCAATCAAGTTGATGCCAACTCATTATGGCCCTTAAGTTTGTTTTTATGTTTTCATTGATGGTCTCTGTGGCTCTATGGTTTATATTTAGATCTTTAATATACCTTGATTTTATTTTTATAGATGGTGTCAGGTATGAGTCCTGTTTCATTCTTTTGCAGGTGGAGACCCATTATTTCTAGCACCATTTATTGATAAAGTTATCTCTTTCCCATGTAATGTGTCTCCACCTTTTGTTAAAGATCAAGTCTCTGTAAGGACTTGGTTGTATTCTAGGTTCTCAATCTTAATCCAGTGGTCTTTATGTCTGTAGTTGTACAAGTACTGGGCTATTTTTATTCCCATGGTTATATAATAGGTTTTAAGTCTAAGGGTGAATGGCCTCCTACTTTGTTTTCATTTACTAATAATGTTTTGTTATTATTGAAAAAAACAATGTTATTGGTTTTTTGCTAATGTTTTTTTTAATCCTGGGATTCTCTTCTTTTCACATAAAGTTGGTGATTACCATTTCCATTTCTTTGAAGAATTGTGCTTTGATTTGGATCAGAATTGCATTGAATTTATAAAGTACTTTTGATGATACTGACATTTTCACTGTATTTATTCTTCCTATTGCAGAGCATTGACCATTCATCCCTTTTTGTAAGTTTCTTTTGTTTTCTTGTAGAAGTGTTTTATCATTTTCTTTGCATAAGTCTTTTGTTTCTCTGGTAAGATTTATTCCTAGATATTTTATCATTTGTGTAGTTATTTGAAGTGGTATTATTGTTATTTTCTTTTTGCTGTCATCTTCTTTAGTATAAAACACTCTGATTTCTGTAAGTTGATCTTATAGTTGGCTATATTGCCAATTTAAAAAATTAGTTCCAGCATTTTTAATAGAATCTTGGGGATTTTCAATGTATAAGATGATATCATGCACAAATAAAGAGAATTTTGCTTCTTTTGAGTCAATGTGGATGTCTTTTATATATTCTTGATGTCTTACCTCTGACTAATACTTCTAGAACTATGTTAAATAAGAGTAGGTTTTGTGTATTTCTTAAAGTGAATCCCCCATCCCAAATTGCATCATTCAGATTTCATAAAAAAATCTTTCTATTGCTCTTACAATGTCAACCTTACCTCTGAGCAAGTGTTTGACCTAGAATACACTATCTTCTTCTCCACTGGACTTCCAACAACTAAGAAGCTCATTCTGCAATCTTTAGTAATTTGTCAAATTTTCTACTTAAGAAAAATCCTTTCCTCACTGCATGTCTATCTACTGGAATTAAGTAAGTATGTGAAGTATACAGAGGAGGGTCAGATGCCTGGTCTTTAAGGAATTTATAAGCAAGTTAGAAAGATGAGACTAATAATTTTTACAATAGATTCTATATAATTAAGAATTTTAAGTTGGTCTGTAAGTTTAGATGAAGTGAAGGTACATTGTAACCATTGGGATAACTAGTGATCACCCAAATTCACTTCATCATGTCCCTGATCATCTTTCTGCCCTTGTTCCTCTTGGATGCACAGTGCATTCTCATGGTTCCAGCTCTTCATCTTCCCTCTCATCTCCCTTGAGTTCACCCTTAAGGCTTTCCCTCCTTGATGCTCTGTTTGTCCCTCCTCACAATTCCTTCTTCCAGGCCAGTTCCAAAAACCAAACCAAATCCATTAGGAGTCAATCCAGACTAATAGTGACCCTATAGGATAGAATAGGGTTTCCAAGACTACAAACCTTTATGGGAGCAGACCCCAAACTCCAAAATCAAACTTGCTGCCATTGAGTCTGTGCTGACTCATAGTGACCCCCTATGGGTTTCTGAGATTGTAACTGCTTACAGGAGTAGAAAACCCAGTCTTTCTCCTGCAAAGCTTCTCATTGTTTCGAACTGCTGACTATGTGGATTGAAGCCCAACACATAACCACTACACCACTATGGGAACAGACAACCTCATCTTTCTCCCAAGGAACAGCGGGTGGATTTGAACCACCAACCTTGTGGTTAGAAGCCAACTGGGTATACTCTGCCACTAGTGTTCCTTCACACAAGGCATTCCTCTTTATTCTCCCTTTGCCTCCCACCCTAATAAAAATGTGGACTTCCTTCAATGATATTGCTCCTCTTACAGGGCTTATACCATATGCTTTCACTTTTCCTACACTTTAGGAAATGTGTTCGTAGGAGTGGGGCAAGCTGTAATCCTTTGCTTCTAAAACGTGGAGCATTGTTTTACACTTCTATTAATCCCCATTTTCTTAAAATTCTTATTACACAGTCACTCAATCTTTCTCTCCATATTCACTGACATATCTTTCTATACCTGGAGAATAATAGATATGTATATATTCTCCTACTCTTGCAGTTATGTATTGCTGTATAACAACCCCCAAAATATACAGTGACTTTATACAACAAACATTTTATCATTCACAGCTTTTGTAGATCACTAATTTGGGTACAGGCATACCCAGATGATGACTGGGACTGAGGCAATTGAAGGCTGCCTGGGAATCTATTCCCCTCACTCTCTTCACGTAGCAATTCTTAGGGTCTCTCCAACTGAGTTCT
>NW_022103920.1:35126557-35128299 GCF_000313985.2 Echinops telfairi
AAGTCTGCTCTTACCAAGGACAGCTTCATATACAAGATCTAGAACTTTGAGACTTACTGCTTTGTTGTTGTGGAGAGTCCATATCCCTGCATTCTCATTCCAACTAAATCTGCTCATTCTTGAGCATCTTATCCATCTCTAAATGTTACCAGATCACCTTAGCTATCTCTAAAATGCCACCAAACAGCTTCTCGAAAACAAATCTTATCCTCTTGTTCCTTGACTTCCTGAGCCAGATGTGACATGAATGGCTCAGGATGGGTAATTCCTAGTCCTAGTCCTATATTTTCATCCTGAGAATAACCCAATTGTAGAAGAAGGGTTAGAAAGCAGTCAAGCAGATGTGCACCTTCTAGAGGAATCCTTGCTTCCAAACATGAATGATGCGAGCATGCTCACAAATTCGTATTAATTACCTCCTTCTCTGCTATAGACCTGTATTTTATTTTCCTCTTTCTCCTCTTTAGAGAGATCTATGGTCCCTCTGTGAAGTTGATTTCAAGGCCACAGTTCTCTACCTGCTTTGTACATGAGGTTGGAAATATTGCATCTTTAAGGGAAAAGTCAAAGCACCGAAAAGGCCCCTGAAGTTCTATAGAAAAACCACCGCAGAGTTTTTACCAGAAGCCCATGGAGGGGTCTCTTTATAGTGAAAAAGAGTCGCTTTTAGTTTGTACTATGGTGCTAGATATTTGAGCAATAAACCTTTTTTTCTGCTTCTGCACTTGGCACTCACACATTTATGCTTTAAAATTACTTTAACCTTTCAGGGAAATAAAAATAGCCTAATGTCCTTCGAACCAAATTATATTACCACAAATATGCATTTACAAAGTGTGTTTTCTTCTCTCCCATTCTCTGTCAGATTAAGTGAAGTCTTTAAAAGACAATGCCATCAAGAACCTTCTCAAAATGTACATAGTAATGCTGCATCTCTGGTTGCCCTTTGTCATCCGAAGGGCACAGTAGCCAGATACTGCAGGCTACCAAAGATGATGCCTGCGGATACATGCCCTTTCCCATGTGAAAGCTGGAATTAGGTTTATGAAAACTATTCTGTTTCCTATTTTTGGAGAAAACACAGTCATAGTCCATAAACATACCTCATTTCCATAACTACATTACCAATAGAAGCATCATAAACATTTGAGAGATGATATTTTTCCTCAATCCCTTAGACTTAATGGGAATTTTAGAATAGAGGAAAATTGAAACTTAAAATTATATCCTTACTAAAACTTTTTTCATTAAAAAAAAAAACTGCATAAAGCTCATGATATTCCTGCTCAGAGCAGCCAATGCACAGAGAAGACCATACGGCTCGCCCCAGTACATCACATCCCTCACTGACCCATAGCGCTTTGAGAGATAACACTGGAGACAGTATGGGAATTGTACCTGATCTGACCCCACCACACCTAGGTGAAACACTAGGGTGTGCAACAGAACACTAGGGTGTGCAACAGAACAGCAAGGGGAGCAGAGCAACGAAGTCCCTGGGAATACCAAAAATAGACTTTGGACAGATGATCCCTTCAGGATCAGTGCTGAGAGTGGCGATACCGGGAGGGTGGAGGGATGGTGGGGTGGAAAGGGGTAACCGATTACAAGGATCTACATACAACCTCCTTCCTAGGGGATGAACAACAGAAAAGTGGGTGAAGGGAGACATCGGGCAGTGTAAGATATAACAAAATAACAATAATTTATAAATTATCAAGGGTTCATGAGGGAGGGGGAAG
>NW_022103920.1:35130023-35139213 GCF_000313985.2 Echinops telfairi
ATACAGAATCCTTAGTAACAATTAGTCAAAATTTTAATCATGGGATGATGTGTGATAAATACAGTTGTAAATTGCTTAAATATAATATTTCTTAGATTATATGAATAATAACCACAAAATTGTTTTGTAAAATCTTCCTACATTCAACTACAGCGTAATCTGATACATTATTAGATTGTATAATAATTGTAATTGTATTTGTAATTCAATTGTAATTGAACAGTCTTTAACTGTGTCTTCTTTTCCTTTAGTTCCTTTCGTTTCTATTTCATTCTCAAAAATTATAATGGTATAAATGCACAAATACCACTTGCCACAATCTTATAGCTAAAATATTAAAAAATTGACAAAATTGATGACTACAAAAACACCAGCAGAAATAAACAACAGCACATTTTCGCAGCACATGTAGCAAAACCCGTGTGATTCAAAGTGTCAGTGTAGTTGTGTTATAATCACAGGTCTGGCCAGCAGGCATTAAATGGGGCAAAAAGCAAATTAGCATAGAATTTTACCTTTGTAGATATATTGACACATATAAGCTAGGCTTACAAAAAATTGCCTTTGTTGTTTTAACTAATTACAGAGATTTTTAAAAACAGTCAATATTTGTTGTAACACTGTATGAAAGTTTTGTAGACAGACTTTTTGTTCTCACTCCTGCAAACAGTGTTACCCCATGCTACCAACACACTGGTGCAAATCTAATGAGGTAGTAATGACACGCAGCCCTTCCTAATTCTGGTACTCACACTCAAGGATTGTCTAGCGTTCAGTAGTTCTGAATAAGACCCTGAACTCATCTAATCAAGAACAGATTTGCTCTGCTCTTTTCAGGTTTGTTGTGATTTTTTATAAATGAAATAAATAAGTATTTTGCTCTCCTGAGACATTTCTCAGCACCCCTGGCTGATGTGATGTAGTTCATGCTCCCTTGTAGTCTGTGTGCGCTTGAACCATTTTTATGTATAACAGCTTACATTCATGTCACTGGCCCCAAACTGCCTCACCCTCAACTAATTTAGGGCAGCTATCCTGAGCTGCAACATTTGATTTTTAATCCTTAATTTTTCAATTAGCTAACATGTACTTTTGAGTACATCATAGATGATAGATAGATGATGCCATTAAGTTAATACTGATTTATGGCAACTTTGTGTTCAACGGAATGACATATTGCTTGGTCCAGCGCCATCCTCTTGATCACCAACCTGCTCAAATTCATCACGGTAGCTAATGGCAATCCATCTCACCAAGGGGATTCCTCACCCCTGCTGACCCTCTAGTCACCAAACACGATGTCTTCCTCCGGTGAGTGATTCCTCCTGATGATGATATCCACAAGGTTTCTGTTAGCTGAGTATCAGAAATATACAGCCAGGCTTGTCTTCCTAGTCTGAATCTGAAGCCCTCCTAAAACTTGTTCACCATGGATGTCCCTGGTAGTGTTTGAGATATCAGTGACATAGCTTTCAGAATAGCAGCAATACACAATCCTCCTTGCTTAATAACTAAGCACACTAATGCTTCAGTAATTCCACTTGTGTAATATTTGCTAAGAAGAGTTATGATGACTATTATTAACTGAAATTTTCTAAGCATCCTTTCTCTCCATCTGTTTATCCAGTGCTGACCATTAGAAATTTCTGCAATGATGGGGATGTTCTAGACCTGTGCTGCCCAATGCTGTAGTTATTAAAAATCTGTTTCTCAATTGCACAATGATGACATGAGGTTAATATTTTTCTTGAGTTTTAAGTAATTAAAATTTAAGAAGCCACATAGCTAATGGTTCTCATACAAGACAGTGCATATGTAAGCCACCTCCCCCCCCCAAAAAAAAAACAGTTTAGGGGCAAGATAAAGTGCTCATGACAACTTAAATGCTTAACACTATTCAATTCATGAATCTATTTACCAGCCTATACAAATTCTGAAATTGACTTCAGGTTAAATTTTGTATCTTTCACCATCAATTCCCTTTTTAAATAGTTTGCACAGAGCACACTAGCACAGCTGCCTACTGGTTTCCAATACTTTCTTATTGAAGTCTGAAAAACCCAGTGTACTGGAGATCCATTTTCTCCCTGTGACGGAAGCCTCCATTTTCAGGGAGACATTCCGAAGACTGTAATGATGACTGATCCTCAGATATGGCTTAACAAAGTGCTTTGAGATTATCTCTTTAGACACAGCCTCCAGTGCAGAGAAGTTAAATTATTTTCTAGCAATGCCACAGGGGTCAATGTTTCTATAAGAACTTAGGAAGAAATAGTTTAGCCTGGTACACAACGGTATTTTCAAAAAAGAATTTCATTTTTATCTTCTTAGAGAGCAGTCACACATGGGGAGCATTTGGATGTAGGTCTTCATAAGTTAATTTTCTCAAAAACAGAGGTTTTTAAAAAGCTGTGATATTTTAAGTAGGAAGCTTCAGAATAATAAATCAATGACCCAAACTCAAATTCACTGCTATTAAGTCAGTTTTGAGTCATAAACCCCATACGGGATCTCCAAAACCATAAATATTTATGTGAAACAGATAGCCTCAACTTTCTTATTTGGAACAGCTGATGGGTTTGAACTGTCAACCTTGACCTTGCAATTAGCAGCCCAAAGCCTAACTCGCAGCACCACAAGGGCCCTTAATAAGCCAGTGTTTGTATTATTAAGATGGCCTTGAATTGCTTCAAGCTCTTAGTGCCCATGTATACAGCAGAATGCAACACTACCTAGTCCTGTGCCATCATCAAAATTGTTATGTTTGAATCATTTGTTACAGTCGCTGTGTCTACCCATCTTGTTAAAGGTTTCCCTTTATTTTGCTAACCCTCTGTTTTACTAACATGCTTTCCTTTTCCAGGCACCGGCCCCTCTTGATAACATGTCCAAAGTATGTGAAAGGAAGTTTTGACCATCCTTGATTCTAAGGAACATTCTGGCTGTGCTTCTTCCAGTACAATTTTTTTCATTCTTTTGGCAGCCCGTGGTAATTTCAATATTTTTCCCAGTCTCATGCTTCAAGTGAAGCAATCCACCAATAATCCTGATTAAAAACAGGAAACAAAGATGAACCAAATCTCTAGGGCTCTGCAAGAAACTCTAAAATGAGAAGAATTTGTTTAAACACAGGTAAACAATAAAACTGGAATCAACTCTTTAGAAGGGGCCTAATAGTAGATTCTCCAATCCCAAAGACATTTTCTTTTTTCCAATTTCACTGTTATTTATTTATTCCACAGTATTACTGGCATATAGTTCACATATCATACAGTTCAATAATTCAGTCATATATTAATAAAAGTAGTATAATCATCACCACAATCGTTTTAGAACATTTTCTTCATTCTTGTACCTCCTCACGATTAGCTCCCTATTTCCCACAACTTCCCAAGCTATACACCCAAGGATTCATTAGTCTAGTTACTGTCTCTATAGATTTACCTAACTTGGATTTCATATACAGAAAAACATTAAAAAAAAACGAACAATAATAAAGTAAAACAGATAAATACTTCAAGTATTTATTGAAAAGAAAAGAGAAAAATTAAAAACTAGAAATTTAAATGGATCATAAGGCAGATCGAATGATAAGGTGTTAATTTTAACCTAACAGCAACAATTCACTTCCCAGTGCATTCTGCAAGAGGACGTTTTCATTTTAAGAGAAAACAACTAATAATTGCACTGGGAAAGTAGATAGAAATTAACATGATTATGGGTAAACATAGATGTATGATCTCCCTAACATTTTTGAAAGTGTTCAAAGTCAATATAATGATTTGATATGCATGTTTATGGGAATCCTGCTCTGTTGCATAGAATCAACACTTTCAGATCTCTCCAGAATTTAAAAGTTCCCCTATGAAGCTGTCCTTTGGAGAATGTGCTTCATAGACCGATACAAGCCAAGTGAGGGGTGGGGGTTTTGCTTTTAATAATAACCCCAGAAGTACATTTACGAGGGAAGTTCAAGTCTAAGCAGGATCATTAGATTGGGGGTTGGTAAGCTTCTGCAAATTTGATGACTTTAATTTTTGTAGGCCATGTGATCGATTTCACTGATTCTAAATTGGCTTGTACCAAGAAAGCAAGCCTAGACAGTGCATAAATGAATTGGCATATCTGAGCTACAATAAAACTTTATATACAAAAAGGAATAATCCAATTGATCAAATAAGTTCAAATAAGCATGATCAAATTGATCAAATAAGCATGAGAGGAATAGAAGTCAGATCAACATTCTGCTTTGCCCCAAAGTCAATTCGAACACATGTAGATCAATGTTCCATAGACTTTTCATGGTGGTAATCTCAATGTCTTCGTCTGTCATTTGTCCTCCTGCACTGACTCCTGGGTTGCTGTGAGACTAGAAGCTACACCACTGGTAAATCACATACTAGCACGATCACCCACAGCGAGCAGGTTTCAATGGTGCTTCCAGATTACAAACAGACTAGGAATAAGGAATTGACAGTCCACTACTGAGGATTTAGCCAATGAAAAATGTATGAATATCAATGGAATGTTGTCATAGATAAAGCCAGAAGATAAGCCTCTCGGGTGGGAAGGCACTCAAAATATGACTGGGGAAGAGCTGCCTCCTCAGAGTCTACTTGATTGATGTGGATGGAATAAAGCTTCCAGGACTGTCACTTGCTATAGGAGCATAACTCTAAATGAGAAGAAACAGCTGAAAATATTGTTTACTATTCAGATGGTGGACTGCATGAAGTATGAATCTCGAAAAATAGTAAGTTGTAAATGAGAGGGAACACATAAAAATTTAGATCCTAGGCATTAGTGAGCTGAAATGGACAGGTATTGGTCATTTTAAATTGCACGATCATATGGTTTATCACAAATTCAAGAAGAATGGTGTCTCATTCATTCATCATGAGCAGTAATATTTCAAGATTGTATATTAAAACACAATGCTGTATGTAATATGATAATATTTATACAATAACAAGAAGGACAAGTTAATACACTATTTTGGCCTGGAGTCTCTAGAGAAGAAAAGACATTGCTTACATATGCTCTATATAGAGATAAGTTTGAGCATAAATTCGATAACTGTGAACCATATTAGGAAAATGGCTCAAACAGTTTTAGAAACAGGCAAGTTCGAATGCAGCGAGGTTAGACTCCCAGTCCATGGACCAGATGTGATGTTGGAGTAGCTATGGGATCTGATGAATCCGAGATTGTCAGCAAGATCGCAGGCTTGTGGCTTCAGAGGGGAATGGGTCCAAGAACCATGAGCCATAAGGCAAGCTATTGACTCAAGTACACAGAACTGGATTTGCATGAACCAGAGGCAAGATCCAGACCCAGCAAAAGGCAAGCACCCTTTCCACCATGTCCACTTATATTCTAAGCAGGCCACACCCATGAAGAATTGTCCTTTCAAGACTGCGACCTGAAGAAGGGTGCTGTATCCCACCCTAATCTTCTTACAAGACTGCCCTCCCCGACCTGACTGATTCAGTCTACCAAACCTTCATCACCATCCTAGCCTGGCAGATTTTGAATTGAACAAGTACAACAATGGAACCACATGCACCTATTTTTAGAAGCTCTTTTTATAACTCACGTTCTGTGCATAACAGTATTTTACCCAAAGATGTTCATTTTTAATAACCTGAGTGCCAAATTAATAATAAACGTGGTTTTTCACATGGCATTATTTTTTTCAGAAACCACTGGAAATATATAAAAGAATATAATAGCAAAGTAATTAGCACTTGCAACATTTTTATTAGATTCACTGATATATTCTACTATCTGATACGTACATTGTAATTAGTATGAGTATTTATAGCAAATAATTTTCTACTACTTCACAATATATATATTTTCTGAATGATATTTATCTCAAAGTTTCTGATTTCCCTTGGTTCTAGTTATTAATAATAAGACTGAAATTATAGATGTAATGCTGAGACTGGCTTTATGTGAAGTGACAATTTCTTACTTTGCAGTTGCAGTCACCATGCTCTGGTCACCAGGAAGTCCCTGAGATTCACCTTATATAACAAACGGCGTGTCTTATGGTGGCTTCAACAAGTTGAGGCAGAGAGAGGGTACCTCCATCTCACTGCATTTCATAAAGCTTATATATAATTTCTTGAAGAAATGTAATATCTAGGTCAGAGAACAGTCTAAGTTACCAAGGTAGCCCCAATGAATCTTACATCATTGCCCTAGTATTTACAGAAACACTTGTTACATAGGATAGAAATATATGTTCAACGCATCCATACTAAAAGTTCAATTAGGATAATATATGGACTAAAATACACTAGGCTTTGCTTTAATAGAGTTCATCACTTTCATCTAATCCTCATTGAAAGCATCTGAGTAAGTGTAGACAATAAAATTTTCTTGGATTTCTCTGTGCACCTCCAAACATCCTACCATCCTAAGTGAGACTACTCCCTGCTTCTAAGTAGAGAAAAATAAATTTTCCTTGTCTCTCAGCCCTGAAATATAGCCACTAGCTACCCATTGACCTAAGATTAAGGACTAGGGCAAAGGACTCAACACACTTATTATTTACTTTGGGGTAATAAAAAATCTGTCTGATTCAGAGCACTGTGTAAGCATTCACACAAAATTAACAAAGATGAACATGAAAACCTCAGCAAGAAGATATATTCTTTTTACAAATGAAAAAAAAAAAGAAAAACGAAGACCTCTAAATCATCAGATCACAGATGGAAATGGAAAATCACGCCTGTTCTGGATATTTCAGTTTTACGATGTCCCTTTCTTTGTTCTGCATGGTTAATGAGCAGGGAAAGTTCCTTAACTAGTTTCCTCTTGGCTCTAGTTAACTGCCTTGGTCCCAGGCTTTAAGGTCCTAGTTCAGTCTCCACGTACTATTATAATACCAATACCAATATGGGTGACTTTAAAAATCAGAAATTGATGTTCTCACTGTTCAGGAGAATAGAAGTCTGAGTTTAAGGTACCAATGATAGAGGTAATGCCCTTGCCTCAGCTTTTGTTGCCCAGTCTTCCTTCATTTATTGGTGACATTCATGTGGCATTCTATTGTCCCCAATTGCCCCAATGTGCTTCAGTGTCTAATCTGTTTATAAGTTAAAAGTGATTAAGTTTAAGACACATCCTAAACTGTTAAGGATTTATTAGCATATCAAAGAAGACCTTATTCCCTGTGTTGGGCCTGGCTGACTGGAGGGGAAAAAAAATCCAGTGAGCCTCATATATGTGTAAGAAAGAATTTTATATCAAGAAGTAATTGTATATCAGGAGAACATGCCAGCCCAGTCCAACTCAAGTCCATAAATCTGGTCCTAGTCCATAAGTCCCTCTTCAAACTCATACAGCCACATGCAATGATGCAAAATGCAGGAAGATCACCAGCTGGTGGGTGAAAAATCTTGTGGATCCAATGGCAGTGGAAGCATCACAGGGCTCTGGCAGATCTCAGCATGGCTCATCAAAAGGAAGGTGAAGACAGAGGCAGGGGAGGTTCCAGGACCTTCTATCAGAAGGCCATGCCCACAAGGAGGCAGCATCAAGCTGTGACCTGATTGACAGGTTAGACTCCACCCCTACAATATTATTTATCAAGTTGACATGAAATTATGTAACTACCACATTCTTAATGGGATTACATCCTCAGATCTAGGGTTAGGATTCCAACACAGATTTTGAAGAGACACAATTTTATATGCCACAACCCCCGCCTCTCCTATCTTTTATTTGTAGCACCTTTTTGTCCCTACAGGCTGTATGGTCTGTCTTCATATATGTCCTTCCTGAATTACTTTCACATCTATATTTTAGAGTTTCCAAAATCCACATCATCTGAGGGGTTCGAAGAAGGGATTGGGCACCACAACTCCTGAGCCAGAGGTCCATTTCAAGGAGATCAGCTGGGTCTCAAAACTGCTTTCTCTCCAACCATGGCTGCTTAGCTGAGCATAACCTGTGCTCACCCCTCAAGGTAAAATTAATACATTTGATTTTCTGCTTATCTGAGAAGAGTTCTGGAGCTCAAACAAAGATCCAAATATAGAGGTGTCTCTCCATTCAAAGGCAGAGAAACACAGCCCTGGTCAAAGGGAGGGAGCAGAACTTAGATAGATGGCTACCGAAGCTGATGATGCTGATGGTGAGTTCAGACTGATGCTGAGTATGGATCCAGACCTGATGGTCTGGGCGGTGGTTATTGTGCACTTGGGGAGGATGGAAAAGGGGATCTTGAGGGGAAAAGAGTTCTTGTGGATCACGCACAGGTGGAAGGGAACTGGACGCTTTGTTTGGGTAATCAGTGTTGAGAGTCCTTGGAGGGAAAAAGCCTGATGACGATTTACAAGAGATAGTGAGATGGCTTCAACAGAATGAGATCTGTAGACATGGTGCTTTTCTAACACAGGCACTTCAGAAAAACTTCCTTGCAAACCTAACAGAGGGTGGGAAATTGGGGCTGATTTACGCAAGCTGAACCAAGAGAATATGAAGGGTCTCTACCTTCTGACCTGAGGATAAGATCTGGTCCAGCTTCAGGTCACTATTTTGCGTAAGATCAATTCTTATGTCTGACATTTCTCTTAAATGTAACAGGATCAAGGGGTAAACAGGGAAGCAAATGTCACAGTTAAAAGTTCAAATTCATCGAAGGGAATTCAATGCCCCAGGATGTGGAATTGTTCAATGACTTGTGGGATTCTGCAAAGCCGCTTACCGCAGCCCGCGTCAGCTGATGACAGAGGGCACCCTTGTGTGAATTTCAGTGTAGCAGTGGTTCCTTGGTAGAATTCTCACTTTCCATTCAGGAGACCTGAGATTGACTCCCGCTTCATGAAACATCATCAGCTGTCTAACACTGGAAGCTGGCATGTTACCATGATGCTAACCAGTTTTCAGTGGAGCTTCTAAACCAGCGGTTCCCAACCGGTGGGTCGTGAGCCCTTGGGGGTTGAATGACCCTTTCACAGGGGTCGCCTGATTCATAACAGTGGCAAAATTATGGTTATGAAATACCAACGAAAAGAATTTTACAGTTGAGGGTGGGGGGGTCACCACAACATGAGGAACTATATTAAAGGGTCGCTGCTTTAGGAAAGTTGAGAACCACTGGTCTAAACCAACAGGGATATTTTCTTCATTTGTTTACAAGAGAAACTATTTTCTGTTATAAGATATTTAGTTCTTG
>NW_022103920.1:35139554-35172511 GCF_000313985.2 Echinops telfairi
GGAGAACTTGGGTCTCAGAATCAGCATTTACAGCTTCAAGAAGACCAAGAGGTTAGAAATCTTGCAAAAGGGATTGCTGATTTTATTCTGGGATTGCTTAGTATGTAGCCTTGTTTGCGGATTTGAAAACTACCCAGTTTGGCGCTAGAACAGCTCTATTAAATATGCGGACATAGTATCTGTGGCCACGCAGCAGCATCAAGCTTAAGAAAAAGAAACCTAATAGCTTCAATTCAAAATTAGAGAGGCATTGACCTCTTAGAACAGACCGGAGGAGTGGCGGTGGTGGAGAAAAATGCCTCTCATAACAATATTGAAAGATTCTGTGGACAAATTAATGAGTGATGCAAGAAGCACCTAAAAAAGACAGAAAGAACAGACATATGACCTGTGTTTTCTGCCAATGTATGAAAAAGGATCAGTCCTCATTCCACCATTTCAGGAGGTAGCATATGAGCAGAAACCAATAATGCTGAAGGAAGAAGTCTTAGCTTCACTGAAAGCTTTAATCAAAAACAAGGTTCAAGGAATTGACAGATGCCAATTGAAATGTTTCAACAGCTGAAGAAACACTGGAAGCACTCCTCATCGATGCCAGGAAATTTATAAGATAGCTACTGGGACAACTGACTGGAAGAGATCCATATTTGTACCCATTCCAAAGAAAGGCGACCCAATAGAATGCTCAAATTATAGAACAATAACTTTGGTATCTGTGATAGATAGTTATATTGTGCCAATCTGGCCAATAGGAACAAGTGGGGTTAATCAGGTTGCAAGGCAATTTGATTGGAGGGCAAAGAAATAAATGGCTCAGCTAGGCCCACCCCTTGCTCTCTTGCTCTCTGGAGATCAGAACAGCTTGTGGCTGCTTTAGCTAGTTCCCTGCCTCAACTTTTGAGCCACACTATCTGTGGGACAGCCAACCCATAGATCCTGTCACTAGAGCTTCCTACGAGGCCTGCTTTGCCACACTGCTGGTGTGTACATCACTTGAGCTTGAGGCTAGTGGATACTGTTGTCTTGCATTGCTTGAGTTCGATATCCCATCCAGGCCTGCTTCTCTAAGCTCCTGAGCTGCTGACTTTTGGTGACCTGCCCTGCTGTTTGCTGCCTGTGGGCAACTCTGCCTTCATTGCCTTAGAGAAGATTCAGCTGTCTGCTTCCTTGACCTTGAACATGCCCTTGTGAGTTGACGGACTTCCTGTACATCACCTGCTCCATGGAAGTGAGTTGAACTGAGCCTTCTGTTCTGACTGCTGTGTGGACTAATTAGCTGTTATATTCCTTCATTCTGTATAAACCTATCTCTCTCTCTCTCTCTCTATCTCTCTATCTACATATCATTTATTATCTATCTATTCATAAGTGCCCTGGTTTTGTTTCTCTAGAGAACCCTGCCTAACACAATTGGTACCAGGTGTGTTTCTACAGAAACAAACTCATAAATATGGGCTTCTCAAATTGGCTCACCATCCTGATTAGGTTTGACAGTACTGATAATGCTGGCTCTATCCCTAAAGCAGTGGTTCTCAACCTGAGGCTCACGACCCCTTTGGGGTCAAATGACCCTTTCACAGTGTTTTCCCAATTCATAACAGTAGCAAGTTTAGTTATGAAGTAGCAACGAAAATAATTTTATGGTTGGGGTCACCACAACATGAATAACCGTATTAAAGGGTAGCGGCATTACGTAGGTTGAGAACCACTGATTTAGGGTAAATTGAAAGTGGGACCAAAGTGAATCTAATGACAAAGTCTTATATTCCAATAAAACTGCTAAGTACCACTTCATACTGCTCTTTGATTTTAGGGCTGTGCACATTCTTAGTCTATGGAAGTAGAGAGTCAATGGGGACTTAATCCCCAGTGACCCCTAAAGACATGGGTATCTGATACTATTACTAGAGAGAGTGGTGCTAATCCATAGTGTGAAGTCTCAAAGCGAATATCCACAGTATCACAACCAATAGCTGAAGTGCTAGTGAGAGGAGAGGCTCTGGGTGATTGTGTGTTTGATATTTTCCAGCAATTTTGTCAGGATGAAAAGTATAGAGAAGCTGGCTGGCTGGTCCTCCTTACAATAGAAAATGTGATCACGGAAAGGGGTAATCTCAGAACCTCAGCAGCACGTCTCAAGTGCGAATTACAGACCTGAAATTTCTGCATGTGCTACAAAGGAGAGTCTTCTCTCCTCTAGTAATAGAGCTGACATTGCTGAAAACCAAATCCAGAATCTCATCATATGATTACCTAAATGACAGCATCAGATGAATTGCAGCTCTAGAACAGTGTCTGATATTAATGTAAGGGCATTAATCAGAAAGAATTGTGATCCTGAAACATACGATGGGAACATATGGGGCTGATGATCCAGAAGAGGAGGATATTGAGTCTCTAGAGTCGATTGAGCCACCCCAGTCAATAGATCCACCCTCCCCACCTGAGCGGATTAATCCACTACCAGTAAAACAACCCACACCTGAGCAGATTAACTAAACTGGTCAAGCTGAAATGCCAGGTGCAGCTGCATCTGTAACATTTCCTGGGGGAGATGCCTTACAAGATATTACTGAGACCCCCATAGAAACCCCATCTACTCACCCATTATCTCCTCTAGACTTGTAACTAGAAATAAGTCTCAGAAATTCCTTAAGGTGAAGTTCAGATGATGATTCAGGGACAAGTGTGCTATACTCTTGAATATCTGCTCGAGTTTTCTAATACATACAAGTAGAAGCCTTGAGAATATCCCTGGGAATGGTTATTAAGGGTCTGGGATACTAGTGCAAGAAATGTAATATTAGACCAGTCTGAGTTTCTTGATATGGAGCCCCTAAGACAGATTTTTCCTTCAATGTCTCAGCAAGAGAGGTTAAGAGAGGGTATAATTGCTTATTTAGTTGGCTCACTGAATCATAGGCTGCCAGATGACCTAGATTACACCAACTTGAGGTGCCTGACCTACCTTGGTTCACTGTAGAAGGCGGCATCCAAAAGCTTAGGGAAATTGGTATGTTGGAATGAATCTATCAGAATAACCTCAGAGACTTTAACAATAACCATAAGGAACAAGTTTGTGAAGTGGGTGCCAGCATTTCTGAAGACTCCTGTGATTGCTATTTTATGTGCACCAGGATTAACTGTGGAAACTGCCCTAAGTGACCTCCTGCATTTGCCTACAAAGGGGGTGATTGGGCCCCGTGGTGTTAGGAGGCAGATGTCAGCACTGAATCAATGGTGATGGGGTAGACATGGTTATCATAGTGGACAGCAAGGTCTCCATACGAATCAAGACAACCTGTCTCATGTGGACTTATGGCACTGGCTACTTAGCCACGGTATCCCTGGGAGTGAGATACATGGGAAACCTACTAAATACAGTATTTATGTGATCTATATAGGCAGATCTAGTCTATAGATCACCTGATCTAAAGAATGCAAGATCAGGTGAACAACAGAATAGAGAGTCACGACCGCTCAATCAATTCCCAGACCTGAGCCAGTTTATAGACCCACAACCCCTTGAATTAGGGAAGGCCAGTTCCCTTTGAAGGAGGACCCTGCTACATCACTGAAGGCTTATACTGGTAGGCTTTCTTCTAGCATTTCCCAAAGGGACCTGTCGCCTTTCACAAGAGGGACTGTTCTTTGGGGGAAAAGAAATAATCAAACTTTTGGGGGATTACTGCACACTGGCTCTGAGCTGACACTAATTTCAGGAGACCCAAAGTGTTTCAAAGGCCTGCCAATTCAGAGTGGGGGCATAATTTGGCCAAGCTATCAATGGAGTTTTAGCTCAGGTATGCCTCACCTTTGGTCCAATGGGCCCCCAAACCCATCTTGTTGTTATTTCCCTAGTTCCAGAATGCATAATTGGAATAGACATACTTAGTAACTGGCAGAACCCCCATATTGGATCCCTGAAATGTGGAATAAGGGCTATCATGGTAGGAAAGGCCAAGTGGACACCATTAGAACTGCCATTGCCTAGGAAAATAGTAAACAACAAGTAGTACCGTATTCTGGAGGGATTGCAGAGATCAGTGCCACCATTAAAGACTTGAAAGATGCAAGGGTGGTGATTCTTACCATATTCACATTTAATTCAGCGATTTGGCCTGTGGGGGAAAGAAACTAACAAAAAAAAAACAGATGGATCCTGGAGAATGACAGTGGATAATGGTAATCTTAACCAGGTGGTGACTCCAATTGCAGCTACCATTCCAGATGTGATTTCATTGCTTGAGCAAATTATGTAATACTTCTCCGGGTACTTGGTATGCAACTATTGTTCTGGCCAATGCCTTCTTCTCAATACCAGTCTTGAAGGACCACCAGAAGCAGTTTGGCTTCAGCTGGCAGGGGCAACAATACATTTTCACAACTCCCCCCTACGGGTACATCAACTCTTCTGCTCTGTGCCATAATTTAGTCCAAAGGGACCTTGATCACCTGTCTATTCCACAAACTGTCACACTGGTCCCTTATATTGATGACATCATGCTGTTAGGACCCACTAAGGAGGATGTATCAAAGACTCTAGATTCATTGGTACAACATCTGCATGCAAGAGGTTGAGAAATCAACCCAACGATGATTCAGGCACCTTCCACCTCAGTAAAATTTTTAGGAGTTCAGTGGCATGGGGCATGTTGAGACCTTCCTCCTGAAGTGAAGAATAAGCTATTGCATCTGCTCACCACCACCCCCCCAACAACTAAACAGGAGGCACAACCCTAGTGGGCCTTTTTCGAATTTTGGAGGCAGCATATCCCTCATTTGGGTGTTCTACTTAAACATGTTTATCAAGTGGCATGGAAGGCCTCCAGTTTTGAGGGGGGCCCAGAACAAGAAAAGGCTCTTTAACAGGTTCAGGCTGCCATGCAAGCTGCTTTCCCACTGGGACCACATAATTCAGCTGACCCGATGGTGCTAGAAGTGTCAGTTATAGAGAGAGATGCAATGTGGGGTCTTTGACAGGCCCTTATTGGTGAAGCACAGCTTAGACTGTTGGGGTTTTGGAGTAAAGTCCTGCCATCCTCTGCAGACAACTACTCCCCTTTTGAAAAACAGATGTTGGCCTGTTACTGGGCCTTAGTGGAGACTGAATGCCTCATCATGGGCCACCAAGTCACCATGAGGCCTGAACTACCCATCATGAACTGGGTATTGTCTGACCCACGGAATCATAAAGTTGGACATGCGCAACAACACTTCATTGTTAAAAAGTGGTATATACGAGATCGGGCCAAAGCAGGGCCTGAAGGGACAAGTAAGCTGCATGAAGAAGTGGCCCAAATGCCCACCGTCTCCACTTCTGACACGTTACCTTCTTTCTCCCAGTCTGCACCTATGGCCTCCTGGGGAGTTCCTTACCATACTTTTACTGAAGACCAAAAAGTCATGCTTGGTTTACGATGGCTCTGCACGACATACAGGTGCCACTCGTAAGTGGACAGCAGCAGCACTATGGCCCCTTTCTGGGATTTCCCTAAAGGACAGTGATAAAAAGAAATGTTCCCAATGGACAGAACTTTGAGCAGTGCACCTGGTATGACCCACAGATTTATAAAGTAGCATACCATTGTTAAATGTAAGTGATATATATGAGATTGGGCTAGAGCAGGACCTGAAGGGATAAGTAAGTTGCATGAAGAAGTGCTCAAGTGCCCACAGTCTCCACTCCTGTCACAGTACCTTCCTTCTCTCAGTCTCCACCTATGGCCTCTTGGAGTGTTCCTTATGATAAGTTAACTGAAGAACCAAAAATCCATGCTTAGTTTACTGATGGTTCTGCTTGATATGTGGGTGCCACTCATAAGTAGACAGCAGCACTACAGCCCCTTTCTGGGATCTCCCAAAAGGAGAGCGGTGAAGGGAAATCATCCCAATGGGCAGAACTTCAAGCAGCGCGCCTGGTCATTCAGTTTGCCTGGAAGGAGAAATGGCCAAATGTGTACTGATTCATGGGCTGTGGCTAATGGCTTGGCTGGATGGTCATGGAATTGAAAGGAACGTGATTGGAAAAGTGGTGACAAGGAGGTGTGGGGGAGATGTATGTGGATAGACCTATCTGAATGGGCCAGGAAAGTAAAGAAAATCAATCATGTCTCATGTGAATGCTCACCAAAGTGTTGTCTCTGAAGAGGAGGACTTTAACAATCAAGTGCAAAAGATGACATGCACTGTGGAGACTCGTCCTCCCCTTTCCTCTGCCACTTCTGTCATTTCCCAATGGGCACATCAACAAAGTGGACATGGAGATTATGCATGGGCACAACAACATGGACTTCCACTCACCAAGGCTGATTTGGCCACTGCCACTGCTGGGTTCCCAATTTGCCTGCAGCAGAATCCAACATTGAGTCCAAGATATGGGACCATTCCTTGGAGAGATCAACCAGCAACTTGGTGGCAGGCTGATCACATAGGATCACTTCTGTCATGGAGGGGGCAGTTTTTTTTTTCTTACTGGAATAGACACCTACTCTGGATATGGATTTGCCTTCCCTGCATGCAATGCTTCTGCCCAACCTACCATTCATGGAATTACAGAGTGGCTTATTCACCGGCATGGCATACCACATAGCATTGCTTCAGATCAAGGAACTTACTTCACAGCAAATGCAGTGTGTCAATGGGCCCATGCCCAGGGAATCATGTTCTTTATCATCCTGAAGCAGCTGGCTTGATAGAATGATGGAATGGGCTCCTAAAGACACAACTCCAACACCAACTAGGTGGCAACAACTTGCAGAGCTGGGCCAATGTTCTCCAGGAAGGTGTATGCACCCTAAACCAGCGGCCAATATATGGTGCTGTGTCTCTAATAGCCAAGATTCATGGGTCCAGGAACCAAGGGTTGGGAAGCTGGAGTGGCACCACTCACTATTACTCCTAGTGATCCACTTGCAGCATTTGTGTTTCTTGTCCCAGCAACCCTGTGTTCCTCAGGCCTGGAGGTCCTGGTCCCAAAGGAAGGAACTCTCCCACCCAGAAACACAGCACTGATTCCACTGAACTGGCAGCTGATAATTCTCCTTGGCCACTTTGGGCTCCTCATGCCTTTGGATCAACAGGTCACTGTATTGAGTCATGTGATTGATCCTGATTACCAAGGAGAAAATGGACTGGTGCTACATAATGGAGGTAAAGAAGAATATGACTGGAATCTAGGAGATCCTGTAGGCCGTCTCTTAGTAACTACCATGCCCTGTGATTGAAATAAATGGTAAACTACTCCTACGCAATCCTGGAAGGATGTCTAATGACCCAGACCCCTCTGGAATGAAGGTCTGACTCACCCCACCCAGGCAAGGAACCATGGCCAGTTCAGGTGCTGGTCAAGAGCAAAGGTAATACAGAATGGTAATAGAAGAAGGTAGTTCTGCCTATCAGTTACATCCACATGATCAATTGCAAAAGCGAGGTTTGTCAGTTTATCTTCTTTATATGTGCTTGTTGAATCTTTCCTTTGTTCATGTGTGATTTACCAGATACAATTAGATTCAGTGTATTTTCATTTATATGTATGATAGATGTATAGGTGTAAGTGAGATTTCATTAATGTCTTGAAATTATATACTGTTTGGCTAAAGAATTGTGTACGGTGCCAAATTGGCAAGGGGTGAACTGTGATAGGTTTATTGTGCGAACCTGGTCAATAGGAACTGTGGGATTAATCAGGTCACAGTTTGATTGGAAGTCAAAGAGATAAATGGTTCAACTAGGCCCACCCCTTGCTCTCTTGTTTGAAAACATCTTGTATACTTTTCAAAACATCCTTTCTGGAATTTCTATGCACTTTAACTCAGCAGAGAGTAAAAATTATTACTTTTCCTTAGTAGTAAAGACAACCTTTGTGTACGTAATCCAAGTTCCTTCCATTAGTAGCAAGTTTCCAGTGTTTTCCTGTGTACTTTGCTGTTTTAATTGACCAAATAGGACACTCTACTTGTATAAGCCCATGTGTTAGTCTGGGTTCACTAGAGAAACGAATTCATAGACACTCATGTGTATAGAAAGAACTTTATACACAAGAGCAATTGAATATTGAGAAAACATCCCAGCACAGTCCAGATCAAGTCCAATATTAGTCTACATGTCTGATACCAATCTATAAATTCCTCTTCAGACTCACAAAACACATGCAATGATACTGAATACAGGAAGATCATAGGCCAGTGGGTGGAAAGTCGTGTGGATCCAGTGGTAGTAGAAGCATCTCAGCACTGTCAGGGGTCTTCAAGTAGTTCCTCCAACTCCCAGGGCTCTGGCTGCATCAGTGTAGCTCCATCAGGCTCATTGTCAGAAATGTTTCGCTGAACCCACCAGTTGTTCTGTGGGCAAATGATGAGGCTTTCTTCTCCTATAAAGATTTAGAACCTGAAGGACCTACAAGGGGTAGTTCTACTCTGTCCTGTAGCCTGATCCTGAGTCAGAATTGACTCAATGTCAATGGGTCTTTTAAATACATTTTATATTTAAAATGCTCTAAGTACACAAATCCTCTAATTTTTATAAAAATCAAATCTGAAGCTTAAAAATGATAAAATAATGGTAGATCGGGTTTATGGGGAATAACACAACCTGTAGTACTACCTCCACTTGTATTGCAGCCACCCTTCTCCACAGAGATTTCTGGTTTGTAGACTCAGTCATCTGTCAATTTCTTCCTCTGCCCCTTAAATGGAAAGATTTTAGCCCTACTCCCAAGATAGGTTACTTCTTGTAATGTTTATGGGACTGATTTGGTTTCTTCTAAATCAGGTAATACATCTACATTCCACAATGACCTGTCCCGTGCCTCCTGTGTCGATATTGTGCTGACAGAGACAAAGGGATGAACTAGGTCAATATGTCATCCTGTGGCCTCAGGAACCAGACTGCCTGGTTCATCTCCAGCTCTACCACGTTCCAGCTTCTAGCAATTAGTTACTCTCTGTGCCTCAATGTATTCTTCTATGGAATAGGGATAAGAACAATGATTGTTAATAATTTGTTTACTGATTTTAAAACAACAGAAAATGGATAGAATTATTCTAAGGATTAAATGACTTCATACATGTAAACTACTTAAAGCAGTACTTGGCAGCTGGAAATATTAACTAACTGATAGATACTATCATACTAACTGACATCTACCTTTAACAGCTTTAAGTTTAGTATACAGGCATGGAAGAACTAGCTTCTGTTAAACAATGATCAGCTGATCAAGAACTTGGTTCAGGCGATATGATAACAAAGGCTTTATCAATCACACTATATTTTCAGCTCTGACTTCTCAACCTCATCCACAAAGTTTTCTCAAGTTTAGTAACTCTCAGGTGCTGTTGTCTAGCACATCATGGTCATCCAGACTGTACATGGCACATAAAACAGTATGGTGCTGTCAAAATGGTGCACGTTTGCTGCCAAACGACTATCCACTGATTACATTGTACAGTAATTGACCCATTCGTTGAATTATTTACCTGTAGAGTGAAGCCAGCATACTACCCTCATAGGTCTGCTGGAAGTTGGGAGGAGATGTTGCTATAGACTGAAATGTTGTCCTTCCAGGCATGTATTGGAAGCGCAATCCCTGGACAGGGGGATGAAGTTGCTTTGGAACCAGGGTTCTCTTTGTTACGTCAATGAGGTGACATTAGTGTAGTGCGGACCTGACACAAGGGCTTGGTGGAGGAGTGCTTTACCTGCTGAGATGCTCTCCACCTGGTTGGCTGCTCCGATGGAGAAAAGGCAGGCTTCCTGCTCCCACACAGACAAACGCAGCCTCAGAAACCCCCAGCGGCACTGCAACTCTGCCCTAAAGGGTTGCTCTGAGTTGGAATTGAGTGGATGACACTGAGTTTGGAGTTTGAATTTGCCCTAAACCTAATGTTTTCTGGGTTATAAAAAGAGCAGGTCAGATGTACAGAGAGGTCCCATGTGAGAATCAGCTCTAAGGAGCACTAAGGAGCCACTGAAGGCCCAGATTTGGTCTTTTACCCTTCAGAACTCTTAAGAAAGTAACTTTGTCCTCTGCTGTGTTTTATTTTATTAAAAAAGATTTTAACCACCTATTGATGATATTTGGTTACAGTCCCACTAGATGACTTAGATAATTGTTACAGTTAGATAATTGTTAGTCCCAGGGTCCAGCATGTCAAAGGTTTTCCTATTCAGGAGTTTATCATCTTTGTGCAATAATCAGTTTCAAGAATAATAACAGGCTGGAAAGATACACAAATCACACTCATTTGTATTTGATGGAAGAACAATATGTACCCCCCCCCCCCCCCGCCACCGCTTCCTGCTATTATCTTTCCGTATGATTTTGTGAGTGTATCAAAAGTGATCCCAGTATCTGAGAGAAGCACTATGCATGTATCTTTTGACAGCACAATCTGAATTAGCAGGTGGCAGCTGAGCAGCATCTCCATCTTTATCATTCAAACCCTGTCAGGCGGAATCTTAATTGATCTTAAACATTGTCTTTCATTAGTGTTTTATTTTTCTAGTACCAAGAAATTATCCTTTGCTTTGTGAGGTTTAGACATCTTTTAAGACATTTAAGCAGATGTTCTCAGCCTGCTGAGAGCCAAGAAAATACTCTTGAAAATATTTGCCCGAGTGTCTCCCACGTGGGCTTCAGACGTCCTCACCAACAGCCCCTGGGAGCAGCCGGCCGGTGGGCGCTTCAGCTTAGGAAGAACGTGATTGTGGGTGGCAGGCAGCCTGTGGTCATGTTAGTGGAACACAACTCTGGAGTTCCATACAGGAAGTTCTGCCATCTTTATGGGGAATGTCTAGAGTACAATGTGCCCCATTCAGCCTGTCAGGGGACTGAGCATCATTCTGATGCCTGGCCTGAACAAAGGAAGCATTTGTTTCATCTTTATTGAAATACTGAGCTGATCAAACACATGTTTTCATTCCTGTTTTGGTCTTTTATATCTACCAATAAAACCTTTTAGGAAATGAATATTCTATTTGAAAGCAAAATGGTATATGAGAGAAGGTTCAGAATCTGTCAGTCTTGTCCCCAGCTAGCTACTTCCAGGTTGCGTCCTTTTGAGCAGGTTATTTAACCTCTTTTTGTTAAAGATAGAAAGTTAGAGGGTTTCTAAATATCTGGGACATCAGGAGTGCTCTAGAAATGCTCTTTCAACCCCATGCAAGATTTATATGCAAGAAATATAGTCACACCAATACTATCATGCCTATTACTGTTTCTGTTCACTTTAGATTTATGTAGTTTCTTTTTCATTGTTTAGTAAATTAACCTGCAAGTAACAGAAAAATCTAATTTAAAGTGTTCAGAGTGACAAGAAGTAAAATATTCTATATAACAAGAAATCTGGAGCATTTAAAACAAAACAAACCAAAAACACCCAAATGCCATGATCTGATTCTGCCTTAGGATGACATCAGGTGTTGTGTTAAATGGCGCTCCAGCCTGTAAACTAACTGATGCAGAACAGCAGGCTTTTCTACTGAGGTGTCTCTGGCTGGATTTGAGCCACCAAACATTCGATTTAACTGGAACTCTCAGGGTGTGTTAATCCAGGTAGACTAGTGCTGACACCCGTGGACCCGGTTTGCAAGGAGCTAGAAGAGAAGATGAGAGTGGGTTGATTGATCTGAAGTTCATGACCTAGCACAAGGAAGCTAGGCTTGTTGAGAATTTGTGACAAGCCTATGGTCTAAAGGCAAGGTGACCAATGGATACCCTGGTGATTCTAAGTGAGGCAGCCCACATTGAGTTGACTAGAACCCAACCAGATGAAGATATTTGAACCGGTGAACTGGTGCATATGGCTACTCACTTTATGGATGGCCTGTCCTGATTTGACTTTGCTTGTGGATGCGGATATCACAAGGTTCCAACTGGAACAAAGATTCTTCATGTCGAAGAATCTGATTGTCTCCTCAGAGCACTGGGTTGATGTAAGTGGAAAGTATAGAAATTGGGTACCCTAAATAGGGTGGACAAAGGCATGAAGTGGCTGGCTTACAAACTTTCATAGGTGGGGGAATATATTCATAGGATTATAGGATTAAGGTGTACGTGTTCCTTAACCACAATTATTAGGCATAGGATATTTTTGTTCACTTATAAAATGTTATGTTTAAATGTGAGTGGCACATATTGAATTGTCTACATTTTAGTTTTATCCTGTTAGGTACAGATATGATGTTATTATTTGTTTGAAAATTATAAATAGGTAAAGAGTTGTGTGAAAGTGTCAAACTGACAAGGGGTGGTCTGTGGTAATTATATAATCTGTTGTCAATTTGAGACGATTACAATCATTCCCTTTGAGACATTTTTGAGGAGAAGCCACATTAAGCTACCCCGAGGCAGTCAGAGTTTCAGAACTGAAGGAACCACGTGGAGTCCCCTGCCAGCCCTGAGATGCTTACAGCACCACTGGATCCACCAAACTTCCAACCCACTAGCCTGTGTTCATCCTGCATTCGGCATCATTGCATGCATTTTGTGAACCTGAAGACGACTTTATAGATGGTATTGGACACATGGGCTGTTATCTGACTAATGGATTTCATCTGGAAAGGGTTGGGATATTTTCTCAATATTCAATTGCTCTTGTATACAAAGCTCTTTCTTATACACATATGAGTATCTTGGAATTTGTTTCTCTAGTCTACCTGGACTAACATACAGGAATTTCAGGGACCAGTTAATTTTATAACATACTGATGTCATCAAAGACTTGATTTCTGTTTTTTATACCATCAGAAGAACATTAAACTTGATATATGTCCCCTCAAGATGAATGGCTTAGTTTTAAGTATTAATCCATAAATCCTTACAGAAACCAATTGTCAGTGTTTGGGTCCCAGTGCCCAACATTTTGGGTAGCAGCTCACCTACTGCACCGCCAGGGGCCCTTCCAACCACTATAGATGTTCCTAAACTCCCAACCTAAAGCTGTTGACCTCAAGTGGACTCTAACTTATGATGCATGACTCCATATGTGAAGAACAGAACTATGATCTTTATGGTTTTCAACGCATGTGCCATTTTGGATGCAGATTGCTAACTCTGTCTAGCAACATGAAGCAGGGCAGATTCGGTTTGTACATCTACCTCCATCTTACTCTACCAGGGAAGAAAAGCTGTCCAGAAGTCCCTGAGTTCATGACCACTTATGTTTCATAGCTTGGAGTTATATTAGGTGCCTACAATCAGACTGGCCATTAGCAAGGGCACTAGAGTTATGATGAAGCAATAGTCACCATCCATCAGGGGCTGGAGAACACCTACAGACCACTTAGACCCCGAGGCACCCAAACAAACATGCACAGATTGTTTTCAAAGAAGGCAGCAAATTGCTTTTGAGTAATTAGTAAATGGCCGTTGCATAAGCAACCAGAAGTCAGTGTCAACAATTGCCTTCATTTACATTTTAATATTGTGGAAAATAAAGTAGCAATCAAAGTGGCAAGTGGAAAAGATAAACTCTTTCAGAAATCAAATGGGAAGTTTATAGAGGAAAGCCTTAAATAATGGGGTAGACAGTAATCAACTTTAGCTGTCTGTGAAACGTCATAGATTTGTGTTTCAGTAACATGTTCAGGAGACCCTGTGAGTCAATGGTTAAGCACTGGCGACCTAACCCAAAGACTAGAATTTCAAATCCCCCCAATTCTGCAATTGAGGCAGATGGGACAGTCTGTTCTGTACAGATTTACAGCCTGGGAAACTCTATGGGGCAGTTTAACTGCCTCCTATAGCATTGCTAAGAATCAGAATGGTCTCAACAGCAGGGGTTTCAGCATGGACAGTAGGAGTCCCTGGGTGCAAAAGGTTAAACTTTCAACTGCTAACCTAAAGGTTGGTGGTTCAAACCCACCCAGAGATGCCTTAGAAGACGGAGTTGGCCATATGCATCCAAAATGTCACAAGTGTTGAAAATGGAGCCATCATAAATTAGGCTCTACTTGAGGGCAACAGTTTTAGGTTGGGAGTTTAGTAACATCTATAGTGGTTAGACGGCCCCCTGGCAGTGCAGTAGGTGAGCTGCTACCCAAATGTTGGCCACTTGGACACATCCACTGCTCTGAGGGAGAAAAATAAGACAGTTGGCTTCCATAGAGATTTCTGGTCTTGCAAATCCTGTGCGCAATTGTTTTCTGTCCTGCAGGGCCTCTTTGAGTCAGAATGGATTTAACAACTGGGAATTGGGGGTTTTATAGTAGCCAGAAATCAGTCGTTGTAATAATTTTTCAAAACCAATTTCTTTTAGGAAAGAAACAACAACAGACATGTAATCCCTTCTGACTGGGGGAATGTGGGTGGTTGCATGAGAATCCCCTGAAGGTGTTGTACGCACCTCTGCTCTTTATCTAACAGCTTCCAGCAAAGAAAAGATGAAGTTCTCAGGAAACTATTCTGTCTCCACCTCAATTTCAACTCTCCATATGAGGCAGACGTACAGGGAGCAGCAGACTTAGTGAAGAGTTGAGAAAGAGCCACATGGACTCTCCCTTCAAAGGAGGGTCAGGAATTAGGGAGAAACAATAAAATCCAATGTTGGAAAGTAAGGGTCAAGTAGTGTAGAATGCCTTCCACTATTTTTAGTTTTCACCGAAGATAATCACACCAGTCTCCTCTTTAAAATGAAAGAGGAATATATCCTATTTAATGAAAAATCTCATTGGCTGATCAAACCCACGGGATCTGTTAGCTTTGATGGTGTAGAGTATTCAAACACCCTGGCAGGGGAAATCCACTTTCATGTGCTTTTTCTCATCATTCTCATCCTGTTGTATCAATGAGAGGACCAGTATATACATTTTGTCTTGTCCTTATTTCCAAAAGAGTATACACAGGTGGTGGGGGCAGAGGGCTGCTAAGAAGAGAATAAAAAATAGTATATGTTTGGTAATAAGAGCAATGCAGAACGCACTGCTGACTAATCTGGACATTTCTTTTTGTTCTTGGCTATTACATCTGGTGTTATCTGGCAATGATATTCTTAAAAATTGAAAATGGAAACTGACAGAAAAGAATGGAGGATAATTTAGCCAATCTAATTTCATGTCAGAATTCAGATTCAAAACATTTTTAAGGACATAGAAGTAATAAACTTTCAGAGGGATATACTTCTAACCCTTTATCTAATATTCCATTAACAGAACCCAGGAATTAATGTTTTTCCCGGGAGCTATCACCCTGTCTTTACATCGGTGCAAATACATTTCTTTTCTTTTTTAGGTTCATGGACAAAAGGCGACTATACGAATAAAATTAATTAGCAAACAAGAGAAAATTGAAGTCTTTCATTATAATCAACACTGATAGGAGCTCATCCAAAGGTTTAGTGTATTGCAGACCCTGTCAATGCTTAAAAAGAAATTGGATAATTCCCATAATTAAAATAGAAGCTAGCATTGATATTCTACTTAGAAATATCATACTAAATATAAAAACAAAAACTGGCACAATAATGAAAAATTAAACACATGCAATAGATAAAAAATTATATAGCATCAGGAAAATGGAAAATGCTCCTTAGATATTACAATCTAGCAAGTTATGATCTGGAGGGACAGTATGTAAATGAGATTGTTTTTTCTTTCAATTTATCCATTGTTTAAATCTAAAAATCAAATGATTCTATGCTTTCATTTCTCCAGTGTCTGAACTTCATGACTCAAGGGACCCTCTAAGTATAAACCCTACGATATCCTGGGTGAGCTCTGTGGTGTAGTCACTCCACTTTGACTGCTACCCGAAAGGTCAGCAGTTTGAAACCACCAACTGCTCCTTGAAAGAGGAGACTTTCTACTCCCATCAAGAGTTACAGGCTTAGAAACCCACAGGGCCCCTTCAACCCTGTCCTGTGGGGTCACCATGAATCACAATGGGCTTGAAGCCAGTGAGTGTGAATTATTATAATCATGGGAGGAAACCGGCAGTGCCATCACTTATTTATTATGTACACGGGTGGTTTACTGGAGTTGAAAGAAGACTGTTTCAAATTTAACTCTTGAATGTGGTTAATCACATTTTATGATTCTCATTAAGGCTTGCCTCATATGTGCACACACAGAAATGAAAATCTGGGAAGATCTATTTAGTCTGACTATGTGACTCCTGTTACTAGACATTAAAAACGTGCCCCAAATCAAGTGTTTCCATTGGAACACCCTCCTCTTTATTATCTGAGTTTTGGAGATAGGATAACTGTTGAAGTATATCTGTTCTAGATTCATTTACCTTGAGTCTTTATGTGTTTTCCTTTAATGTCATTACTATCTCCTTTGAATATCAGAAACGTGTGGAAGGAAGAGAGAGGGTTGGGGGCTCTATGTTCAAAATGGTGGCTAGTTTGCTTAAATACCTTCTTTGTTTCCTAATAGCACTTACAATAGGGTCCAAATCACTCACGTGATCCCTGAGGCCCTCCCTTGATCTTCCTTCACTTGGTACATTTCCACCTGGGGCACCCTCTCCTGACAATGAACACTGAGCTCTTTCCTGTCCCAAGGCTTTTTGCATAAGAAAAAGCTGTGCTTACTCCACATGAAGGGCCTTAACAGTGAGCCTGTATTCAGGTTTCAGTCTCAATGTTACTTGTCTGAGGTCTTTAACTTAGCTTCTCTCCCCCTTTATATTCTCTGGCCTTGACCTTCTGAGCACTTAGCACATATTACAATGATGTATTTAATTATCTAGCACTCTGCTGTTTAATGTGATATCCAGTAGCTGCTTGTGATGACCAAGCACTTGAAAAATGTGGCTTATCTGGCTAATGAAAATGGGGCTAATGAACAATTATATGCTGCAAGTGTAAATTCATTGTGAAGACTTAATATATATATATGCACAAAACAACATAAGCCAACTGATCAAGAGTGTTAAGCTTTTGATTGCATGTTGAAGGCAAATTCAGTGATACTCTTTTGGAGATACTGGGTTACGTGATGTTACTATAATTCATGTTACTTGTTTCTTTCCCTAGAAGAAAATTTAAAATCACACACCTGTACATCACTTGGTTTTAACAAAACGTTTCAGGGGAAAAACTGGATCGACTGCTCAAACAGTGTCCTTCCCCACCCTACCCCCACTTTAACATAAGAATCATTCTAAATGCTTGCACAACAAACCACCTCAGAAATATGAACATAATCTTGACCTGGTATGTTAGGCTGGGTAGATTAGAGAAACAAATTTATTGACACACACATGTGTATAAGAAAGAGTTTCATATACAAGAGCAGTTGAATATTGAGAAAACATCTGAGCCCAGTCTAGATCAAGTCCATAAATCCAATATTAGCCCATGTGTCCAATACCAATCTATGAAGTCCTATTCAGACTCACGAAACACATGCAGTGTGTTTCTGACACTGAATGCAGGAAGATCACAGGCCAGTGGGTGCAAAGTCAGTAGAAAAATCTCTACACCGGCAGGGGTCTCCAGCTGGTTTCTCCAGTTCCCAGGGCTACATCAGGTTAGGTCCACCTGGCTCTTCTCCTCAGTGATGTCTCGCTGGAGGTGAGCAGAGAGAGAGAGTCTGTCTTCCACCTCCAAGGATAAAATCCAGGAATTCCCAGAATTCTCAGGAGAAGGCCAAGCCCACACAGGCCTTATTGGCTAGGATCTGATTGACAGACTAGAATCCACCCCTTCACTCAATCCTCTCAACTCCCAAATTGACACCATTTATGTAACTACCACACTTGGTAAGCCATGAGCAGGTGAGGATCTAGTGTGGGACTTGGTTAGGCAATGCCTTGTTAAAGAGGAGACCAGAAAAGCAGATCTGTGTGGGGAAGGCAATAGCGTGGATTTTTGTTTGTTTATTTGGGGAAGGGGTGGGATGTGAAAATAGTTCAATGTGAGAAGAGTAAACATGAAGAGTGTCATGAAGTTTTGTGTTCCAAAAGGAAGACTTCTGATTTATCTGAGAACAGTGGGGACTGAAAGAAATATTCTGAACTATTTTAAGCCTTGATCATATTTATATTTTTTAAAAAGTCACTGAGAGGCTGAGTACAAGGGAAAAATGTATTTTGGAATAATGAGTTCATGAACTAAGGAGGAGACATTGGGTGAAAAACAACGGGCTAAACTCAACTTCTTGGGACATGGACTTCAACTAGGTAGGAGGCAGACATGAGAGGTGGCCGTGAGAAGCCAAGGGACACTTGGGATGACTTTTCTACTCTGGATCGGGCTACTGGATGAATGGGGCTCCTAGTAGTAGATGAGAGATAGTGAAGAGCCACCAAACCAGACTCTCAGAATGTACCTCTAATTGGCTTGGATTGTTGTACTGTTGAATTGGTTCCACCATGTAGAGATGGTATGTACAACAGAATGAAATACTGCCGGGTCCAGTACCATCCTCACAACCATTGTTAGTTTTCAATCTATTGTTGCAGCCACTGTGACAAACCATCACATTGGACTTCCTCTTTTTCCCTGAACTGTCAACTTCCTGATGTCTTTTACAAGGGAGTGATACCTCCTCATAACCAGCCTTCTATCCCTTATCAAACTACCCACTCCTGCTTCCCTGCCAGAAGACTTAACCAGCCTGCTATTGTTCTTAGACATACCATTAAAATCCTTGAGAAGAATACTGCCTGCAGTCTCTGGAGCTTGGGTGGTGGTGGGGGAGCTATAAATTCAGATTTTATATTTGTTGTGTTTTAAACAAGAAAAAGAGGTCATTTGGCAGATTTAGTGAAGGATGAAATAGAGTATGTTGGCATCTTAATGATCTCCATTTTGAATTTTTTTCTCTTTCTATTTTCACATAAACTCATAAGCTAATGTCAGTAGACATAACAATTACTGCAGAAGTCAGCTACCCAGAAAGTTCACATTAGAAGAATCAGTAGTAGAAATGCTAGAATGTAGATAATATAGTGAAAGTAGACCCTATTCTTCATGATGAATAACATATATGATTCTTTTATCAACTAATTCAGTCAAGTGAAATTACTTGGCCCTTCTATCTATAGAATTCACCTCTTACTCCGGGACTGGACACGATTACCATTCTATTGTGTATACAGTGAGCTATCTCAGAAACAGGAACAGAGAATCCCACAATCAGCAAGAAAGAAGAACCAGAAGTGTGTCCAATGGAGACTGACAAGTGGCAGAGGAGATGTGAGGAGAACGTGAGACAAGGAGAGGAGTAGTGCCTAGACCCCGAGGCAGAGTAGCGGGCTTCATAGCTCTCGGATGATGAAAGCTCAGTGCTTTTGAGCAGGAGGATGGTTTGTAGAATGAAGTGCCCTTCGGGGCTTTATCAGTATTAAGGGAGCTTTGTAACATTAGCGGAAGCAGGGAAGAAGCCAAGGGGCTGAGGTCCTGAAAGGCTGAGGACCAGAGAGAGATGTGCCCACCCGCCACTCTGAGAAGAGGTGCTGTGGACAGAAAGACTATGTCCTTAATGATTTATTACTATTATTATTTACCTTGACTTGTAATCTGTTAACTTCCTTTATACACTACATAATTGTGAGTAGTCTTTATGAGTTCTGCGTGACCACTGCCAGGGATTATTGAAGTCAGGAGAGAAGTCGAGTGCCTAGAGAGGAATGGTTGGTGTCCGAGGAGGCTAGCACAAGGTTGGTGGGTAGAAGCATATTTGACCTCTGTCAGAGAAATAAACCTTGGGCTGGTGTAGAGTTAGATTCTTCTGCTGCTTTAAGAAGACAAAGGCCTGCAGTTGTTACATAATCTGGTTTGAATTTGAGAGGATTACAAGTGAAGGGGTGAAGTCTGGCCGGTCAATCAAGATATAACCAATGAAGCCTCTGGGTGGGCATGGCCTTCTCCTGAGAATTCTGGAAACTACTGGATTTTTCGTCCTTGGAGGTGGGAGACACTTCTTTCTTTCTGCTCACTCCCTGAGACGACCTGAGACAACGCTCTATGGAGCAGACTGGACAAGACACATGGCACTATGCTGATAGACTCCAAACCCTGGGAACTGGAGAAGCCATGTGGGGACCCCTGCCAGCGCTGAGATGCTTGCAATGCCACTGGATCAAAGACTTTCTATCCACCGGCCTGTGATTGTCCTGCATACAGTGTCATTGCATGTGTTTCATGAGTCTGAAGAGGACTTTATAGATTGGTATTGGGCGTATGGGCTGATATTGGATTTACAGGCTTAGACTGGACTGGGTTGGGATGTTTCCTAAATGTACAATTACCCTTTATATAAAACTATCTCTTATACACATATGAGTTTCTATGGATTTGTTTCTCTAGTCTACCTGGACTAACACAAGGCCCAACATGGGCCCCAGCCCATTCCGTTAACTATTCACTCTTCAAGCTAACTCTTAGCTAGTGTGGGCTATGTTCAATACACACTCTGTAATACTTCAATTGGTTAACTTTGTCTTTAAATACTAAACAACTGGTTTTGAAAGCTAAGGAAAAACTTTTTTTTTTAATTTAACAACCAGACTGAAGAGGCAACTACTGTTTGCTCTGCATTGGATATCTGTGCTCTGTGATAAATCTTGGTTTAAACTTTAATGTGACACTTCATAAATAAACAGGGGAAACTGCATAATTATCCCAAAACATGTACTTGGCTGAGCAATAGTTGAACACATGCAACCTGGCTGCAATCTGTACAAAGAATATCTTTAAATTTTTAATGTGGCACCCGATGGATGGAAAAGTAACCATTATAATGTGAAGATTGCAATGTTCATCTATTGGTTGGAAAATCATTCTAATTAGAGTAAAAGTAATCTTGGATACAAGTTATCTTCAAACAGGGAAATCTGAAGATTCTATCTTCCTTTTCACTCACCTAAAAGTAGTGCCCTTGACTGCAAATGAGAGGACTAAATGTGGAGGTGGCTCAATCCAATTTACCATGGCTACCATAAAAGGAAGAAGCCCCAGGCTGTTACTACCCTAATGAGTCTCTACTCTTTTTGTAAGCAATAATAGAGTAAGATGGTATTTTGTTTTGTTTATGTCTTTTAATTATTCCAATCATAATCGATGTGTCCAATAAGCTTTATTCTTTGCTCTGATAACAGAAACGAGTCCTTTGAGCCTTTGGGGTGCGCACTGACCTGGAGCTTCTCTCATCATTTTTTAGCTCTTGACCATGTGATCTACTTCCTGGTAGTGCAAATGGGTAAGCCCTGGGCTGCTAAATGGAAGTTTGGTGACTTGAGCCCACCAAGAGGTTCTTCAGAATGAAGTTCTGGTGATCTGTCTTCAAAACATCACCTCCCTGGAGAGCAGAGTCCTGTTGTGAAGCACAGGGTGTCTCCGTGAGTCCTCAGAAGGATCTCAGTGACAGCTTAGATATTGGTGACCATGTGACAAGTGATCTAGACCTGACATGAGCTACAAATGCTAGATGCTGGGACTTTTCAAATGAAAGATATGAAAAGAGACTCTGCCCCCCACTTCTCTTCTGAGCTCCAAGGTAATTCACCTAGTTAAACCAGAGCTGTGTGTTTTCCCACCTGCAGAAGATGGCCTGTGTGGTGGGAGCGGGAGGAATACAGGAAAGAGGGAGAGAGCGTTCTGATAAACGAGTTCGAGTCTTTGGCTCCAGTCCCAGAGGTCGGGTCCACCTCTGCCTTTTCAGCAGATGGCTTATATGAGTCAATAAATATCCCATTGTCTGCTTTCACAGGTTCACCGGGGGTTCAGTTACTTGAAACAGGAAGAGTCATAACTGATACAACCCATTAAAAAAGCAACAGCTGAACAAAATCATAAAGTGGCCACTCTCTTCAGGGATCTCTGAACCTAAATACCCGGGACATGATTTCCATCCCACCCCATTCCATTGCCTTCACATAGGCTACATTCCAAAAGCAAAACAAAATAAAAATACAACCGCAAACAAATTTCCACAGACTTTAATGAAGTGATCAAGTAACTGTCGCCACTCCTAATTATGAGCATTTGAATTTAAAAGCAAGCATTTTATGCAACTTAATCTCTAAAAAGGACCTCCCTCATAGGCAGTCCAGGCTGTCAAAGATACATATTACACTGCTGATGTAAAGTGGAATTTACAGTGCAGTATTCTGCTGTGAGTTGCCAGAAGCATCTGTCATGATGTTTTTCAACTCCTATCACCCTAAAGCAGCAGTGTCATCTGTCTTCGCTTGTAGCGATTTCCATGCAGCGACATTAAGAACTAACTTAATTGACAGTCAGTGGGCACCCAAGGGCAGCACACGATCAATTATCTAAATATGCTGGTGGTTACCAAAGAGTTCATGCATCTCATGTAACAAGGTTTTCTGGGAACCAGCTTTTCGTTCTTGGTGGCACAGAGCTATCATTTGAACCTGGGCTCCTTTAATTTCAAATGTATATTAAATAGAAGTTCAATACGTTTTTCTCAGTTTGAAACCTTGAGAACGACATGGGTTCTCAAATGAAACCTAAATCTAATTACCAGTATTAAGAATCTCAAGTAAGCCTTAACTGCAGGCCCTGTTCTGAGTCTCTCCTTTGACAGAAGATGATTGAAGGCCTTATCCATCAACCGTTCTCACAGCTTTTATCCCTGTTCGGGCATCATGACATTTTGCCATTGGAATGGGACTCTGTTCTGGAGATTGGATTCTAGCATCATTGTTTACAAATTATCGGGTATCAATCTTTGCTTTTTTTGTTTTGAAATCATTTTATTGGGGCTCATAAAACTTTTATCACAATCCATACATACATCAATTGTGTAAAGCACACATATACACCTGTGGCCCTCATCCTTCTCAAAATTCGCTTTCCACATGGGTTCCTGGAATTAGCTCCTCATTTTCCTTTTTCCCCACTCCCTCCCTCCCCCCTCCCCCCTCCTCATGAACCCTTAATAATTTATAAATTATTATTGTATCTTATCTTACACTGCCAGGCATCTTCCTTCACCCACCGTTCTGTTGCCCATCCCCCAGAGAAGATGTTATATGTAGATCTTTGTGATCAATTCCCCCTTTCTACACCCACTTCCCTCCTGGTATCACCACTCTCACCGCTGGTCCTGAGGGGTTCATCTGTCCTAGATTCCCTGTATTTCCAGTTCCCATCTGTACCGCTGTGCATCTTCTGGTCTAAGTCATTTTCACTAGAGATAATTCATGTGACCTATTAGAGGCTGGGTAAAGAACATGAGGCTTTTTACTCTTGTATGATTCACAGTCTCAGGTAATTCTACTCCATCCCATAGGGTTGCTGTGGGTTTGAATTGGCAGCAAGGGTTTTGTTTTGTTTTAACTTTCTTTTCTTTTTTTGGTTATCAAAGTGAGTCATTTCGAAAAAAGATTATTGAAAAGTGGTCTGAGAAGAGTTTATCATTTACATGAAGAATTATGCAATTTTCAACAGCATTATTTGGCCAAGAAGGCAAGCTGTGGGGTTAGAAGGAGACCTCTTTGGGGGTGGCACTACATCTGCCGTGGACCCGTCCTAGCATCCTGGACAAGTTTTGGAGCTCTTTAATTTCCTGATTTGTAAACTGAAGATTGCTCTCACAGTTAAATGAAACAATGTATGGCAGAGGCTTAATAGTGAGCTATCACAGAGTAAGCATTCAAGACCATATTTCTTTTAAAAATTCTTTTATTTTTTATAGTTTTAAAAACAATGAAGTCTACATTAATATATGTGCACTGACATGAATTGCTCCTTATGGTTTGAAGTATTAGAAGTATTTTTGCACTTGAACGTTCTATAAAATCTGCGGCCTTGTTCCATCAAGTCAATTCCATCTCAGAGTGAACTTTGAGGACCACACTAGAGCTGTAATCCACAGAGTTGTCAATGGCCGGCTTTTCAGAAGGAGATTGCTAGATCTTTCTCTGAAGGCACCTCTTCATGCTTGCCACCTTTCCATTAGTAGTAAAGTGTATTAATTGTTTGCACTACCCAGGGAGTCTAATGATGGCATAAAAGAAAGAAAGGAAGAAAGAAAGAAAGAAACCACATTTATTCCCATCTAGTCAAGCTCTATTCATAAGCGTAACCCGAACCCTAACCCTAACCCTAACCACCCTCTCAGCCTGGAGTATTGAGCTGGCTAGAAGTCAGACAGCCTCATCATTCCTCTCATGAAGTGGCTCCTTGGGTTGAGCCAGTAACCACTGATCCCAAGGCAAAGTTTAATTTGTCATATATACCACAGCAAAACCTTCTCTCTCCAGTATTATTCTTTGGTTAGGTCCCCGAGGTAATGATAAACTCTTCAAAATTGCTGACAACCCTGACAGAATTATCACGATACCAAGTGCACATCTTCATTTTTGAAAATAATTTATTCTGAATATTTTTGTTTCTATAGCTCATTTTTAAAATAAATTGATAAGCCATTCATTATATGCTGGGAACTATAGTAGGTAATATGACATGGACCTTGTACCAAAGAGTTTACAGTCTTTAAGAGTTATTTAATCAGGCACTTGGGTTAATATATTAGAAGTCAGTAAGAAAAAAAAAAGTATTGTGATGTAGTTGTTAATCGGGTAGGCTACTAACGGCAAGGTCAGCAGTTTGAAACCACCAGCTGCTCCTTCGGAGAAAGATGGAGCTTTCTATTCCTGTAAGGAGGTAACAGTCTTGGAAACTCACTGGGGCTGTTCTGCCGTCATAAAGGGTTCCTATGAGTCCGCATCGCTGGATGGCAGGGAGTGGGTTTCCTTTTTTTTGCAGACTTGAAGAGCAAGAGAGATTTAATTACAGGTTTATGTAAATGTAAATGAGAGAATAATCCATCGTTCTGGAAGAACAGTTCTCAAGCTACCTGGGGAACCCCCTGGGGCGATTTTAAAGAAATTATAACAAATTCTAGGGAGGGTCCCACCACAGATTTTGTATATGTGTTTTAAATTTCCAAATGATTATGCAATATAGTTTTCTTGGAGAATCAATGTTCAATAAGGAGCAATTCAGCTTAGGTGTGTTAGTTGTTAAATGGTCATTTGCTAACCAAAAGGTTATTGTTTTGAATTTACTAACCACTCATCAGATGACAAATGTAGCAGTGCATTGCTGTTAAGATTACAGTCTTGGTGTATTGTACTGATTGAAATATGAAGACAATCATGGGACTGATGATTACCTGGGGACTTGGAGAGAGTGGGGGAATCAACATCAATGTGTAGAAGAAGTGTGTGTGGGGGGGAGGGGACTACAAAATTGATTGTGATGATTGTACAGCACTTCTTGATAGGATCGAACCATTAAATTGTATGATATGTTAATTTTGGATAAATAAAAAACAAAATAATTTAAATAATTAAAAAGTGTTCAAAAGAAAAAAAACAAAATAGATCACAGCCTTGGAAACCTTATGGAGCAATTCTGCTTTGTCCTACAAGGTCGCTGTGAGTCGGAATGAACTTGATGGTATTGGGTTTGGTTGGAAATTTGGTTTTATAAAGATAAACAATGCCCTATTCATTTAAATTGGGATCGTTAGAAATTTCAGGTAGAAACATGCATGAGCTGGAGTGGGGTCCATAAAGGATGATGCGTGGCCTGGTCTTATAGGGGTCCAATAAACATTATGGGATATATATTTAGCCTGGAAGGCTGTGTTGAGATCAGGTTACAAGGAAATATACATCAGTATAAAGAGATTTTAACTTTCATGTGTAAGATATCAACAACAAATCCAAAACAACACACTGATGTTATTATATCTGTGTTTTAGGGGACTCATGTGAGAGTGAGCAGACTGATATGTACCATTCTTTTGATCACTATGATTGATTTCATGTCTATTGAAATCTTCTTCTGGAGAGAAATGGGACTATCTTTAATTATCTAGGTATCCCTTGTATGACTTGGAGAAATATGACTCTACCTGTCTACCCCTCCTGGGATGTTCTCTTGTCAGCTGAACTAAATTAATGCATCACTTTCTAGTGACTCTTTATAGTGCATTGACAGGCTGAAGAAAAGAATTTATAGTCCATTGGGAGTATCCTTTTACTGTAAAAGAAGGATATTTGTAGTAATTTCATTGGGAGTATCTTATGACCATAAATGGAACTAATCTTAGGACAAACTAGTGTGAACAAAGTAGTGGAACTAGGGATTACCAGCATAGCCCTGAATGCTCATTGACATCAATGGCTGTCCTCTGCCCCAAACTCTTTGGACTTGAAATAACCACTCATGTGTCAGAGCAGAACCTATGTCTGCTGTGTTTTCAATGGCTGATTTTTCTAAAGTCAATTTCTGGGACTTTCTTCTGAAGTGCTTCTGGGTGATGTCAACCTGCAACCTTGGGTTAGCAGCTAAGCATGGGAACTGTTTATAGCCCTAAGAAGTCCTCTGATTTGAATTAGTGAGGCCTTCATGCACTTAGTGAAAATAACCAAAGACGACCGCCTTCAGTATAGATTGTACTGCAACATAAAGAAAGCAAAAACCTTTATAATTAGACCAATAAACAACATCATGATAAATGGTGGAAAGATTGCAGTTGTTGATATTTTCATTTTATGTGGAACTATAGTCAATGTTCATACCTGTAATCAATGACCATGAGAGCAATAGTCAAGAAATCAAGCTACATTGGGCAAATCTGCCTCAAAAGACCTCATTATAGTATTTGAAAGCAAAGATGTCATTTTGAGGATTTAGGTGTGCCTGCCCCATTCATTGGCATTTTCAGACACTTAACGTGCACATGAAAGCTGGACAATGAAGAAGTTAACACCAAAGAAGAATTGATGCTTTTGAATTATAGTGCTGGCAAAGAAGGCCTAATAGACCACAGACTGCCAGAAGGATAATACATCTGTGTTAGAAGAAGTAAAAGTAGAATATCCTAGAGGTAGTTACATAATCTGTTGGCAATTTGAGATTTAAGCGTGAAGGTGTGGCGCTTAGCCAGTCAATCTGGTCACAGCTTGATGACCATAAGTGGAGGCGCTAAGGAGATAGATAGCTCACTGGAGGCAGGACATGATCACTCCCTGCAAGGCATTACTGATGATATGCCTGATGGAGCTACATTGATGAAGCCAGAGACTGGAGCTGGAGGAGCCCTGCCACCACTGAGGAGCTTCTACTGCCACTGGGTCCACAAGACTTTCCACCACTGGCCTGCGGTCTTCCTGTATTCAGTGTCATTGCATGTGTTTCATGAGTCTGAAGAGGAATTCATAGATTGGTATCAGACATATGTGTTAATATCAGAATTATGGACGTGATCAGGACTGGGCTGGGATGTTTTCTCAATATTCAATTGCTCTTGTATATCAACCTCTTTCCTGTACACGTATGAATGTCCATGAATTTGTTTCCATAGTCTACCCAGACTGACACAGTCCTTAAAGAAAAGATAGAGAAACTTCATCTATAATACTTTGCACGTGTTAAAAGGAAGAACCTGTCCTTGGGGAAGGACATCATTCTTGGTAAAGAGAAGGCCACAAAAAAGAAGGCCTTTAATGAAATGAATTGAGACAATGTCTTCAACGAGAAACTCAATCCCAGCAATAATTGTGAGGATAGTGCAAGACTGGGGGGTGCTTCAGTTTGTCGTACATAAGGGCACCATGAGGAGTATGTCAATTAAGTTGATACTTTATTATATCTTCAAGTTTTCATCACAAGTAAATGGTTATAAAAATGTTTCATTGTTTTAGGAAATAAAATACAGAGTTCCTATGAATCATATCAACTGCATGGTGACTGCTTTAAAAGTTAAGAAAGATTTTGAGTATTTATTTGAAAAGGTAGTTTGTAGACTGACCTTCTCTTTGGGTTTGTTTTATGTTTTCCATTATTAGGCTAGGTTTGTTGGTTTTGAAAAGGTAGATCATAGGAATAAAGTGCCTTCCTCACTACACCATATCAATGGTATATGCAGTTAACACGACTTTCACGGGTTATATTAACTTCAAGCAGTTGTTTTTGAGGATTTTTATTTTTTTGAGATTTCAGGGAGGAGTACTTATATACTCAAATACTCACGAGAAGATCACAGTCCGCCAAAAATTCGGCTGTAGTTGTAGGCATAGTGAGAATTGCATGTAGGGTGCTGGGTCATGGAGAGAGGGGCTACCTACCTAATCACGTTTCCACAGGAAATAGGCATTTGCTGCAAAGAGAACACAACTCTCCAAGAAAGAAGAGTTAGTGTCACAGAGTCCATTCTGAACCATGGCAACCATATGGAACAGTGTTGAACGGCCCCATAGGCGAATGCTGCAAATCTTAACAAAGAAGACCGCTACATCTTTCTCCCCTGGAGTTGCTGGTAGAATCAAACTGCTGGCCTTTGTATTAGCAGCTGAGTGCTTCAACTTCTTTCTGTACCACCGTCACTTTGATTATAAATATGGCCACCAATAAAGCTTAAGACATTTGGTGGCCTCATTGGAATCTCAAACAAATATGCTTAGATTTTGAAGGCGACTGAAAATGTGCTCATTATGTTTGAGCGCAGGGTGGTTCCTTTGGTTGTACATAGGATTGCTAGGAGCTGGAACTGATCGACTGCTCCTAACAACAACAACAACAACAACATTATGTATGAAAAGAGACCCAAGGAAAAAGGGGTTAAATGCTTGGCTTCTAATCAGAGGATCAGAAGTTCAAACCCACTAAACGTTCCACAGGAGTAAGACATAGCAGCCTGTTTCTGTAAAAATTTATAGCTTGGAAACTGTAAGGGGTAGTTCTATTCTGTCCTGCAGGAATTGGCTTGAGGGAATGTGGTTCATTATGTATGAAGAACTATATGCACATGTGCTGGGAATGTAGTAGAAATATGATGAAGGATTATAAATATTCAAAAGAAAAATTCGGAGGAGACTATAAAGTGGGACAATCATTGCTGATGTCATGACATTATTAATTGCTTCCATGCATGGGAAAGTTGGACATTGAATAAGAAAGACTGAATATGTATATATGCATTTGAATTATGGGGCTGGCAAAGAATATTGAAAGTACCATAGATTGGAAAAAGAACAAATCTCAGCCAGAATGCTCCACAGAGGCGAAGATGGTGAGGCTTTGTTTCACACACTTTAGACATGCTATCAGAAGAGACCACCAAGGACATCATGCCGTTAAGAAGAGGGACAGTGAGGAAGAGGAAGGTCCTTCACAAGATGAATTGACACAGTGATGGCAAAGCGGGTTTGAGCACAGTAACCACTGTGAGGATGGCACAGGAATGGGCAGTGTTTTGTTCCGCTGTACATAGGGGCACTAGGAGTGGAAACTGACTTGACGGCACATAACAACAACAACAAGAGGGTGGTGGATCATACAGGGGGAAGAGTTATGAATAATTCTTAGACATAACTAAAGCTTTGAGGGATTGAACTGCTGGACCTGGAGCAGGACCATAGTTTCAGGGAATACCAAGATCCATTGGTACAACCTACTTCCCAAAGGTGTTTTACATGCTACTTAGGTGAGTGGTGACTGGTGTCTTTAAAAACTTGTGAACATCCATCTAAAGAGTGATAGAAATTGAAAGACACGTGGAAACAATTAGTTTAACAGACTAATGGATAATACAAACATCACCCTCTACTATGAAACAAGAACTGGATGGTGCCTGGCTAACACTACTGTCTTGAAAGGGAGCATATAAGAAGGTTCTGGACAGAGTGGGAGAAAATGTTAAACAAAACTCAAAACACTTCTCAGTCAAAAGGAAGCAAGTGAGACCCTGAAACCATGATCCTCAATCATCCTTCAGCTTGGGAACTGAATCCACTCCTATGATAGGGTAATTAACCATTTAAGATATATATGTTAAGAATTAAGGTTGCAGATGGACATTGGGCCTCCCTTAACACAAGTACTCCCTTAACACAAGACACTTTGTTGTAATGCGCCAGCATTCTGTGATGCTCACCTTCCCGACACGATTGATGGAGACAAAATGAGTGCATAAGCAAATGTGGTAAAGAAAGCTGATATAGCATCTGGGGTCTTAAAGGCTTGAAGATAAACAAGGGACAATCTAGCTCAGAAGCAACAAAGCCCACATGGAAGAAGCACACCAGCCTGCATGATCATGAGTTGTCGATGGGATCAGGTATCAGGCCTCTAAGACCCAGAATAAAACCATACTCAAGGTGAATGGGGGGTGGGGGGACATGGAATGGAAACCCAATGCCCATCTGTGCACAATTGGACATCCCCTTACAGAAGGGTCACATGGAGGTGATGAGTCAGACAGGGTGCAGTATAGCACTGATGAAACACACAACTTTCCTCTAGCTCTTTGGTGTTTCCTTCACCCCACCAACATGACCTCAATTCTACCTTACAAATTGGATTAGACCAGAGCATACACACTGCTACAGATAAGAGCCCACAACACAGGGAATCCAGGATAGAGAAACCCCTCAGGGCCAACAAGGAGAATAGAGATACCAGGAGGATTAGGGAAGGGTGGAGGGAGAAAGGGGGAACAGATCACAAGGATCAACCTAGAACCCTCTCTCAGGGGGAGGAATAACAGGAAAGTGGGTGAGGGGCCATAGAGGACGATGTAATATGGAAAAAATAATCTATAACTTATCAAGGGTTTGTAAGGGAGGGCAGGAGGGGGAGGAGGGGAAGAAATGGGGAGCTGATATCAGGGGCTCAAGCGGGAAGAGTGCTTTGAAAATGATGATGGTGGCATGTGTGCAAATGTGCTTGACCCATTGGAGGAAAGTGTGCATTGTGATAAGAGATGTAAGAGCCCCCAATAAAAGTACTTGAAAAAAAGGTTAGGGGTGCAACATCTAATCAAGGACAAAGTATAGAGGGTTTGGAAAAAGGAAGAATGGGAATAGGAATCACAAGGAAAAAGGATAGAGAATTGTAAGGAGGAGCTAAAACAAAGTGTGTATGAGGGGTTGAATGTAAAATTGATGATCTGCTATGTAAATGTTCACATAATTCACAATAGAACGTTTTTGGGTTTTTCCCCCCTCTTTTAAGCAGTCTCTAAATGCTAGCTCTAGGTGGTACAGTGGTTGACCTCACCCTCAAGACAAATACTTCCATTAAATATGAGATCTGTTTCTTTAATTGAAAAATTGGATTTACATAATCTTCTTTGAGCTCATCTGGTTTAGTGATGGCTGGACCATTAACTGAAAGTTTCGAAGTTCAAATCCACCCAGAAGGTCCTCTGGAAAGAGGTGGAGCTCTTTTAATGTTTAGATCACACCTGAGAAAACCCTGTGGAGCAGTTACTCAATCATAAGGGGAGGTCACGGGTCTGAAACAATCCCAAGTCCCCTGTCAACATTGAGCAGTTACAGGAAATAATGTTATATACCCACCATTTGTTTGTCAGTTTGTTGGACTCTGGTGACGTGTGTGTCGCTATGATTCTGGAAGCTATGCAACAGGGCCACCCACAGGGAACAGGTTTCTGCACAAATTCCAGACTAAGGTGATCCATTTCAGAGGGACTAACCAGTAAAAATCACAGTGTTTTTTGTTCTGTTTTACATAAGGTCATATGAGTCAGAGCCAATTCAGTGACATCTAATGTCAACACCTGTCATGTGCACAATCCTGCAATAACTGTGATCTACTAATAGATGCATGGATAGACATGAAGGCTGGATAGGTGTGGGAGCAACAGTGGCAGTATATCCATGATTATATGTAGGTTTGACAGAGAATATTTGTACATGTGTATTTACCTTGGCTTCAAGTATTTCTATGAATCTGGGGCATTTGGGGGCAAAGTTATGAAAAGTTCTTTTATATAAACATATATCTTTAGGGAATGAATTACAGGACTTGGGGTCTCAGGACCATAGTCTCAGGAGATAGTTGACATAATACAGTTTACAAAGTTCCCTTGCTGAGGAAGATGAAGGATTGCAGCCTTGAGTATGGATTCCCACTCAATGTAAATATAACAAGAACCCCTCACAATGGTACCAATAGGTAACATCATGATAAATGGAGAAAAGATCAAAGTTGTCATGGATTTAATATTGCTTGGATGTATAATCAATGATCATGGAAACAACACTCAAGAGATCAAATGGCGTACTGCACTGGGTAAGTCAGCTGCTCAAGACCTCTTTACATGTTGAAAAGGAAAGATGTATTCTAAGGACTAAGATGTACCTGACTCAAGCCATCACATGTTTTCTATCGCCTCATGTGCACGTGAAAGTTGGACATTGAATAAGAAAGACAAATGTGGTGAAGAAAGCTGATGGTGCCCGGCTATCAAAAGATATAGTGTCTGGCGTCTTAAAGGCCATCTTGGTAAACAAGCGGCCATCTAGCTCAGAAGCAACAAAGCCCACATGGAAGAAGCACACCGGCCTGCCTGCGTGACCACGAGGTGTCGAAGGGATCAGGTATCAGGCATCAAAGAACAAAAAAATCATATCATTGTATATGTGGGTGAGTGCAGAATGGAGACCTAAAACCCATCTGTAGGCAACTGTAGGCAACCCCTTTACTGAAGGGTTGCGGGGAGGAGACGAACCAGTCAGGGTGAAGGTAGCGACGATGAAACATACAACTTTCCTCTAGACTTAAATGCTTCCTCCCCCCACTATCATGATACCAGTTCTACCTTACAAATCTGGCTAGACCAGATGATGTACACTGATACAGATAGGAATTGGAAGCACAGGGAATCCAGGACAGATGATCCCTTCAGGATCAGTGGTGAGAGTGGTGATACCAGGAGGGGGGAGGGAAGGTGAGATGGAAAGGGGGAACTGATTACAAGGATGTATATATAATCTCCTCCCTGGGGGATGGACAACATAAAAGTGGGTGAAGGGATACATCAGACAATGTAAGATATGACAAAATAATTTATGGATTATGAAGGGTTCATGAGGGAGGGGGGAACCAGGAGGTACGGGTGCAAATGAGGAGCTGATATTAAGGACTCAAGTAGAAAGCAAATGTTTTGAGAATGATGATGGCAACAAATGTACAAATGTGCTTGACACAATGGATGTA
>NW_022103920.1:35172814-35188461 GCF_000313985.2 Echinops telfairi
GCTACAGGGCTGGCAAAGAATATTGAAAGAAACACGAACTGCCAAAAGAACAAACAAATCTGTCTTGGAAGAAACACACCCAGAATACTTCAAGCACGATTCAGGTCTAATGGGGGAACAATAACACCAGTGAGGTAAGTACCCCTTTGAATAATCAATCTCTTAAAATGAAAAGGCAGCATTTCCCCCAAGGTGAAGTTCAGGGGGATAGGAGAGAGGAAGGAATAGAAACAGGAAATTAAAGAAGGAAGTGGGATAAGTAATGGTACCTTGAAAGGATGGCAATGAGTGAGATAAAACAAAATGTGCATGAAGTATTGAATGCAAACCTGAGGATTCTCTGTTTCACCTAATTTCTAATTTTCACCTTCACTCAATTCATAATTAAAAGTTAAAAGTAAAAAAATAATTTTAAAAAATATCATAGAGAGCAATTCTACATGAATCCTATAGGGTGCCCAGGAGTTAAAACCAACCCCATAGCGATGTTGTTGTTGTTTTCGCAATGCCCAGGATTATCACATATAATGTGAGATTAAATTCACTGTTCATGCCAGATCTCAGAATAAAGGCCATGATCTCTGTTCTAAAACTATTAATGATCTTAAAGTTGAAACCACAATTATCTCTGAACATTTATACCAAGTTCATTCACATTTAATCCATCTAAGCTGCTTTGGCTGCCAGCCTCTAGGGGATATACGGTCTTTCTGCGTAGGTCTATTTTTTATTTGTGGTTTAGTTCTAGGGTATAGTCACCCAATTTTCAAATGCAGAAAGAATGCACAAGAGCGATTGTTTCTGATTACTTATCATTTATTTAGGGGAAAAATAAATCTATCTTACATATGACATTAATGAAGAGCTGATCAAGATTCATCTATGAAAAGGAAGAATTTTCACATACTTCAATTCCCCTGGAAAACCAGTACCCTCGTAAAAAAAGAGTAATAATAAATGCCCTGCAGCCAATTTTGTTATCACTGTTTGATTCCTTTGATCTGCGAGGGCTTTATTTTTAAAATGTATATAAGACCAAGACCCATTGTGCCTTAGGTAATTATTAACTTTTGGAACCTCAGGCTTACACACCTCAGTTAAACATTTTCTGAGAAAAATAACTCGAGTTACGAAATACACCTGGAATAAAGGGGTGAAGAAATGCACCTGGAGAAAAGAAAGGGTCTAATACTTAGTGAAAAAGGGCAAGGAATTTCAAATGCTTCAATTTTGCTTAAGGCTGATCTTGAATATATTTCTAGAAAAGACTGTTGCATGTTTTTTGCCTCTAAATTGATTTTATAAAAACAGTTGGAATTTTCAGATAATTATCTTATAGTTGATTCTCTTAATAGAATTCTCTTATGAGGGATACTTTTTAATGAAGAAATTCCTTGACCAGTACTAGTTATAGAAAAGAGGTCCACAGTCCAGGTAATGGTCACCTTTGAGATTTCTTTTTTTTTAACCCCCCAACAGTTTTATTGACATAATATATATACATATCACATCAAACAGTTAAATAGTTCAATCACATCAAGAGGAGCTATGCAATCATCACCACAATCAGTTTTATGATGGTAGTTTTGAGTTTCTCTTCTGAATAAAAAGAGATTGGGAACTCTACTAACTATAGAGGGAAGGAAAATAGATAATTAAAACTTTATGGTCTATACCATAATTAGTCACCTGTGTTGATCTCCAATTCTTTAGTGAGCTCTAATAAATTCATTATGTACCTATAACAATCTTGAGGGTACATATCGATGTTAGGTGCCATCGGATAGCATCAGACCCAGAGTGACCTTATGTTTAACAGACTTAAACTATGCCTGACACTACGCCATCCTCAAATGATTGCTCTGTGTGAGCTCATTGTTGTAGAAGCTCTCAATTCATCTCATCGACAGACTTCCTTTTTTTTTAAAATTTTGCCAATTTTCCGCTTTATCAAGTCTGATGTCCTTCTTCAGGGATTGGTGCCTGTTGATAGTCTGTCCAAGGTACTTGAGATGAAGTCCTGCTATCTTCCCCGAGGGGCGTTCATTTGTTCATTCTGGAAGCCAGTGGTACCGTGGATTGTCGTTATAAATGCCATCATTCAAGGCATCCGTTCTTCTTGGGTCGTCCCAGCTCATTGTCTAGCCATCTCATGCACAGACGAAATTGGAAAAACATGGTTTGGGTCAGGAGCTCTGTAGACCTCAGGGTGACATTTGTGTTTTCCCAATGCTTTGAAGGCTTTCACAGCAGATTTACCCAATGTAATCATGTTTTTGGACATTTTGACTACTGCTTTCCTTGGTGATGATTGTGGATTCAAGTAAAATAAAGTTCCTGACAACTTGTCTTTTCTCCCTTTATCATAATGTTGCTTAATGGCCCAATCATGAGGATTTTATGTTAAGTTGTAGTCTGATCTTCACGCAAGAACTTCAAGTCCTCTTCACCTGCACCAAGGAACCTGTTTATCATGAATATTTCTCCACAATCCTGATGCTGTGTCCTTCCTCATTTAATCTAGCTTCTCAAATTATTTGTTTTGCATACAGGTTGAATAAATATGATGAAAGAATGCAATCCTGACTCACATTTTTCCTGATTTTAAACCATGCAGTAGGCCCTTGTTCTGTTTTAATAAATGCCCTTTAGTGTGGCAAGAACAGTGGGATAGATAGGTTTGGCAGGTTCTGCATGAGCACAGTCAAGGGTTCTGGAATTCCACAGCTAAGTAACAGTATCCATATTTTCCTATGATCTAGCCAGTTGAATGCCTTTGTATAGTCTATCAAGCATAAATATCTTTGCAGTGTGCTTTACTTTTAGCCAAAGTTTACCTGATATCAGAATGGTATCCATCTTGAGGTACAGATATAAGTGCTTTTGAACTTATATTATCCATTGAATTGGAAAAGGAATGTGTGAGGAGAGCAGTTGAGCGGGGGTGGGGGAGGGGGTGGGGATGGTAATGGTGGCACTTGATGGACTTGGCTCAGAGTGGCATGGAGGACTTTGCCTGCCAATCTGCTCTAGAATTCTGGTCTGGTTTCATGTCAATTTCTTGATCTAACTTGAATTTCTAGGACGTTTTTGCTAATATGCTGCTGTAAATATTTTTAAATTATTTTCAGCAAAATTTTCCTTGCATGTGATAATAAATGATAGTTTGAAAATTTCTACCTTGTGTTGGATCATCTTTCTTTGGAGTGGACACAAAATATATATCTCATCCAGTTAGTTGACCAAACAGCTGTCTTCCAAATTTCTTGGCATATTCTATTGAATAATTCTAGTATTGTGCTTCTCTCTTTTTTAATCATTTTATTGGGGGGCTCTTAGAGCTCCTATAACAATCCATACATCCATTGTGTCAAGCACATTTGTACATATGTTGCCATCATCCTTTTCAAAACACTTTCTTTCTACTTCAGCCCTTGGTATCAGCTCCCCATTTTTTCCTCCTCTCCCATTCTCCAAACTTCATGAACCCTTGAGAAATTATAAATTATTATTATTTTCATATCTTAAACCATCTGCTGTCTCCCTTCACCCATTTCTGTTGTCCATCACCCTGAGTGATGCATTATACATCAATCATTGTGAAAGGTTTCCCTTTTATCCCCCCACCTATCCCCTACTCTTATGGTATAGCTACTCCCATAATTGATCTGGGGGATTGATGTGTTTTGGATTCGTGTATAGAGAGCTCTTATCTGTACCAGTGTACATGCTCTGGTCTAGCCAGATTTGTAAGGTAGAACTAGGATCATGATAATGTGTGTGTGGGGTGGGGAGGACGGTGGGGGGGGAGGACGGTGGTGGGGAGGAAACATTAAAGAGCTAGAGGAATGTTGTAGGTTTCATGGGTGAGATACTGCACCCTGGCTGGCTCATCCCTTCCTTGTGACCCTTCTGTGAGGGGATGTCCAATTGTCTACAGATGGGCTTTCAGTCTCCACTCCACCTTATTCACATTCACACCAGTATGATTGTTTGGGGTCTTCTGCTGATGACTGATACTTGATCCTGTTGACACCTCATGATTACACAGCTGGTGTGCTACTTCCATGAGGGTTTTGTTGCTTCCCAGCTAGATGGCTGCTTGTCTAACTTCAAACCTTTAAGACCCCAGGTGCTATATCTGCTAATAGCTTTCTTCACCACATTGGCTCATGCACCCATTTTTTCTTCAGCAATCAGACTGGGAAGGTGATCATCACAGAATGCCAGATTATCAGAAAAAGTGTTTAGTACTTGAGTAGAGGCCCAATAGCATTGTGCTTATTTAAAAAAAAACATTTTTATTAGTGTTCTGTCAATTCTTATCAAAACCACCAGCTTCTCTGAGGGAGAAAGATGTGTCACTCTGCTCCTCTAAAAACTACTCTCTTGCAAAACCTGTGGGGTGATTCTTCTTGGTGATGTAGTGTCATGGTAACAGGTTTGGTTAATACCTGGGGTCAATGCCTTCACTGTAACTTGGACTACTGCCTTCAGTGTCATCGGTTCTTGATCATACACTACCTTCTGAGATAGTTGACTACTGACCATTTTGTTTTGTTTTGCATATAGTGACTGTGTATTCCTTTTATCCATTTTGATTTTCCTGCCTCAATCAGCATTTTGCTTATAACATTCTTCGATGTTTCAACTGGAGGCTTAAATATTTTCTTCAATTATTTTAGCTTGAGAAATGCCAAGCATGCCCAGTCACATTTTGTTTTCTAACTCCTGGTCTTTGCATATTTCACTGTAATACTGCTCAACCTATCCTTACAGATTTTGTATTCAGCGCTTGTAGGTCATAAGTTCTTCTGTTTTCTTTAACTACTCTATTTTCAAAAGCAAGTTTCAGAGTTTCTTCTGACATCCATGTTGATCTTTCTTTCCTGTCTTTTTAATGATATTTTGCTTTCTTTCTTCATGCATGGTGCCCCTGATTTTACTATTTTTCCAATCTTTGATCATTGATGTTCAATGCATCAAATTTATTTTTTAAAGGGTCTCTAAATTGAGGTGGGATATACTCAAAGCTATACTTTGGCTTTGGTGAAATTGTTTGAATTTTCTTCAGTTTCATCTTTAACTTGCATATGAGCAATTCATGTCCTGTTCTGGCTGTATTCTGATTGATGATATGGAGTGTCTTCATTGTCTCTTTCCATAGATGTTGTCTATTGGATTCTTGTGCATTGTCTAGTGAGATTCATGTGTTTAATTCCTGGTTATGTTGTTGAAACAAAAGTGTCCGCAGGGCACTGGTCTCGCAAAATGTGATCCCCTCCATCATTTTTATCTCCAAGGATATATTATCCAAAGAGTGATCTTTTTTTCTTCTTCTAAACTTTTTAATGCATTTTGATTACATGGTTGATTAATTTGAGACACAGAAGTTAGTAATGTTTTACATTTTCTTCATCTTCAGCATTAGTAGGTGATGCATATGTTTAAATACTAGTAGTATGTTACCTGTAGGTGTACAGGTATTCTTCTGTCACTGATTCCATTGTACTTGAAGACAGATCTTGAAATGTTCTTTATGACAATGAGTGTGACACCACTTCTCTTCAATTTGTCCTTCGTGGCACAGTAGTCGCTATGCTTGTCTGATTCAAAATGGGCAAGAGCAAGCGATTTCAGCTCATAAACGCCAAGGACATTCATCTTTATGTTTCTGTTCTGTTTCATATTTTGGATGACTCCCAATTTTCCTAGATTCATATTTTGCACATTCCACATTGGGATTATTAATGTTTATTTCCAGAAGTTCCTTCTCAATTTTAGTCAGGCCATGTCAGCAGATAAATGTCCTGGGAGTGTTACATCATATTATAAAGGTTGACTCTTCTTTGAGAATGCAGCACTTTCCCAGGCATATTTTGAATGCCTTCCAATCTGAAAAACTCATCTCTCTACACTATAACAGACAATAGCCCACTGTTGTACAATGTCCCACTAGGCAAGTTTTCTTTATAAGGAAATATCCAGGTTCCTCTTCCTAGTCTAGCTTTGTCTGGAAGTTCCACTGAAACTAGTTCAACATAACTGATCTTATTGGTATATGAAATACTTGGGATAAAGCTTCCAGTATCATAGCAACATGCAAGCCACTGCAATATAACACACTGGCAGACAGATGATTGGTGGTGAAGGTACATTAGACTCTGTTATTATGGTTCTAACTTGTATTTCCCTATGACTAATAATGAACCTATTTTCCTATATTTAATACCTGATATTCACATGATGGTAAAGTGTCTGTTGAAAGGTTTGACAGTATTTAAATGATGGGTTTATTCATTTTATTGAGTTGTGAGATTTCTAAATGTAAACATATTCTAAATGTAAGACTTTTCATGGTTATATGTTCTTAAAATAATTTCTTACTATTAGTGACCTGCATTCTCATTTTTTAACAGCTACATTTAAATACAAACATTTAAAAAGTTGATAAAATTCAGCATATTGATTTATTTCTCTATGATTATGTTCTTGTTATTGTTTGAGTGAGCTTCAAAAAGTTTGTGCAAAAGTGGAATTAAAATGTAATGAAAAATTTCCATGAAAATTTTGTAGCTTTTCATATTTAAGAAAGTATTGCTCAAAATAGCAAAACTTTGTCTTTCTGTCTTCTAGAAGCTTTGTCATTTTACATATCAATCTACCTCTGTTTTGAGCTAATTTTTACACTGTACAAAGTATGGATTAAAGTTCACCGTTTTACATATTTTTCATATGGATTTCCAATGGTTCTAGCACCAGTTTTGGAAAAGACAATCCCTTGAATTGCATTTGAAGAACACCTGTGCATCAGCTCTCAGGCCATGGAGTGGGAGATGAACGCTTAAAAATCTATAATCTGAAATAAATCTGTAGTCTGAGACTCTTTGGTTGAAGGATGTAGGTACTTTAATGATAACCACCTTTTTAATAAGAAGTGCTGTGACTTAAATAATATATTTAATATATAGTCGAAGACTAGGGATCTTCTGTCAGCATTTATTACAGTTATCAGTTTGGGAGCACAGTATCCAAGGCACTTGCGTGTCACTGTGCTAATTAAAGTGTCTCTTTCCTTGTTAGCATATGCCAAACTCTCATCTGTCACTCAGGCAGCTCCAGAAGACAGTCTGCCCTCAGCGAAGGAAGCCCTATTGTTACATATGGGAAGCACTCACTGAGATTAGTGCCAGAGGAGTCACAGAGAATCTATACGCGGGAGAAGGTAATGCCTGATCTGATCCAAAACAGTGATAAGTTTTCTGTTTACGTTAAATTTGTAACTATGACAGGGGGCAAGGCTTGACTCGTGAATATTTGGTTTTAAACTCTGATCTATGGAAAGATAATAATCCAGAAAATAATGAGATGTAAAACTGTATCCTGATAGTTTCGTTATCATTTAAAATTATATTTGCACTTTTCAAAACCTAACTATTAACTGCTTTGAATTTTCTTGTTGAAATCATGGGTTTTTAGTAATGAAAATCTATTTGAATGAAATAAAAAAACTTTTTGAGATAATAGTGATTTTGATAAAGTTGCTCACTCAGAACTCACTGCCAGTGAGTTGAGGTAGATTCATAGTGATCCTATACCACAAGGAAGAATTGCCCTGTGGATGTAAGAGCCTGTAATTCTTTTTGGCAGCAGAAAACCCTATCTTGCTCCTGTGCAGTGATTGGTGGATTTGAACTGTTGACCTCTCAGATCATAGCCCAATGCATAACCACTATGCAAACAAGACTCCTGATACAAGTAGTGGGACATCTGTGTCCCAAGGTTCCTCTGGTGCTGGGATTACTGGGAAGAGGCTGTTTTCTTCAAAGTTACGTAGTTATATAGATCTCCCACCAGATTGCAGCACATACTAAAAGTGAGATAGCAGCTTCTAACTAACACCCAAACTGAAACCAAACACACTGCCAGTGAGTCAGTACTGATTCATAGAGACCCCCTGTGGGTTACCAAGACTGCACCCGTTAAGGAGTAGAAAGCTCAGTAGTTCTCTCTTGGAGATCTTAGTGGTTTCAAACTGCTGGCCACAGAGTTTCAAACTGCTGGCCCAACACAAGACCACTACACCACCAGGGCTCCTTACTAACGCCCAGAGGCAGAAATTCTAGATGGTTACTATAAGTTCTATGGGTCACAAAAGGGTTAATATAAGTATGTTAACTATATAAAACCAAACTCATTGCCATCAAGTCCATTCCAACATATGATGACAGCGTAGAATTTTTCCTGACCCTCTTTACAGGACTTGGGAGTAAAAAGTCACATCTTTGTCTTTTTGTGCAGCTGGTAGCTTTGAACTGCTGACCTTGCAGTTAGCAGCCCAACTTGTAACTTATCATGCCACGGGGGCTTCTGTGTTAACTATATAACAATTATAAGTACATTGAAAAGACAAAAGCCACCATATAAGTCAACTTTTGGCTCTTGGCAACGTGTTATTTCTCATTTGGAGTTGAAGAACGGCTCACTTCAGTTTAGCCTCTGTTACCCGATACCTTTTGTTATAATGCTTCCATATTAAATAAGCACTAATGTGTTCTCATGAGTTCATGATCCTGTTATTTCTCCGTTTCTAAGAGAAAGGAGATAGTCAAGAAACAAACCAACGAACAACATGTATCCTGCCTGTAGTCACTTGAAAACCTCTCATTGTCTAATGCACAAAGATGTAGAGGAACCACAGCCACTGCTGCTCAGATGCATCATCTCTTTTGTCCCTAGGAGGTGCTGTGACTGTTTGTCCTATGAATCAAAACGAACAAACACCTCACTCTCATGGAATTGTTTCCAATGTATTCATCAAATTTCAATCAATGCACTACCATCAAGTTGATGCTGACTGACAGTGGCATCTATAGCATAGACTAGAGGGTGTCTGTAATTTTAATGGGAGCAGATGACCTCATCTTCACAGAACAGCTGATGGTTTTGAACTGCCGACCTTGGGGAAAGCAGTTCAAACCTATCTGACACTGCCACCAGGACTTCTTTGCTCTTCCTAGAGGGAGAAACAATTCTGTAATAGGACCAAGGATTGATTCAAGATTTGCTAAATCATCTTCAGGTAGGGGGTAGTAACATGTTCCTTATGGGCAGAAGTCAAGTTTAATTATCCTGATGTCCCTTGTGCCTGCCATGTTGCCTGATAGAGAACAGGTGCTTGTGCAACATTTATTGAAAAAATGTGGGCAAAATTTTATGCAACAAATTATAATGGTACTAGTCTTAATATAAGATGATAGGGGTTATCATGGGCTTTGAACCATTTATGTCTATTTATGAATTTGAATTAATGCATTTTTTATCAGCCAGAACATGGACATCATGTGTCATTGGTGAAGATGATAACATGATTAGTAATATCATTAATAAATGAGTCTCACTATCTTTGACACAACTGTTCACCCACTGGCCCTGCAGAGCTTTTCGATCTTATAAATAGAATGCTTGATTAACACTAGTCTAAAACAATAGGGTTATTTTGCCATTGGGGTTCTTGTGTGGTGCCAAGGTAAGCCCTTGACTATTCGTCAAAAAGCTGGTTGTTCAAACCCACTCAGGGTCGAAAAGGACAAAACCTGGTGATCCATTTGCAAACTCCACATCATCCCTAGGCCAGTTCCTATGTGGTCAAGGTCAGATATGCCTTCCCCTTTCAGTCTTCTACCAATTCTGGCACCAACAATTTTTTCCCGCCTAAGCACTCTCTCCTTCATCTCCTGGGCTTGATAATCCATTGAAATGACCACACGAAATGCACAAGCAATACTCACAGTTAAGGGGTTCATCACAAAGGTTAAAAATGTATATTCAAGATCAGAAATGCTCAGGGTCCACCAGCCCTCAGTGGAGAGTGCAGACAAGTTGCTCTCTGGTCACCAGACTCTCAGCCATGCTGCCCGTGGCCTCTACCCTTCTTAAGCAAGTGGTACAATGTTCCTTTTATGCTGCTGATAAATACCCAATGACACTCCACTTCGCCATTAACACCAATGGAAGCCACTCAGGTTAACTTGCTCCGTGGGTTCTTATGATCTTGGTTCTTCTGGCCTCTGCTGCTCCTCTGCCGTCACAGCTCCGCCTCATCGGAGCAAAGAGATTCAAGGTGCAGAAATCTCTGGGTCTCTCCACTCCTGGCTCTTCTTTACATGGTGATCATCTCCCTTAAGTGGACCCTCCTCTCGACTGCACAGAGTAAGGACTCACTAAGGAACAGATTGTTTTTTGGGTATTCAACAAAATCACTCCCTCAATGAGTTACCATTGAAAGCTGCTTGTTAATACTGATGAGGAAACAATTTGAAAACATATGCCTCGCTGTTCCTTAAATTGTATAATATTCTTTTAGGTACTTTGCCATGAGGTCACCAGAAATCTGGTAGAAATGTTATTTTGGGTTACCCCCCCCCCATTTTTTTTTTTAGAAAGAATGGTAAACCTTCCACTCCTTAATGATCTTGCTTTAATACAATTAACCATACCCATGATGTCCTATGGCGTGAAAATGACAAGGAATCCTTATGTCCTGAAGGAGCACGAATAATCAATGCCAATTTGACCTGTCACTGGAATGGACGGTTTGTTTCCCTGGGGCTTATGTGATCGGTGCCTTCTGAGAGCTGGCTCCATCGGGATCACACATACATCTGTGAACAAGGATTACTTTGTCCCTCCTTCTAGCCTTCTTTTTCCTTCTAAGAAGCAGTGTGTGCAGCCAGGCCCCTTAAAGCGTCTGTATTCCAGTTCTGAGACCAGGAAATAGGCACCCGACAGAAGAGAAGTGAGAGGGAAGGCTTTGATAGTGACGAGCCTTTTATAACCTTTGAAGAGCATTGGGCTCCATTTCCTAGTTTCCCCTCACAAACGACACCAGAGCCCTGGGTCAGCCAATGAAATGTATGCCTCTTTCTTCCTCAGCCACCTTTCCAGAAGCTTGTTAAATTCTTTACGGCTTAGCATTCAGTTTCCGTTCTTATTTTCCTCTTTGTGACCGTTGGGTCTATGGACAGGAAGTGGTCATGGGTTATCTATGATTTTACTGGCCTTGAATCTGGGATTTTGGTCCTAGGAATGGGCTCCAGACAAAATCAATCATGTCATGTGGCAGAAGAGAACCCACATTTTGCTCCCTCCCTAATTTTAGTGTCCCATCCTAACACTATGGAAATAAATAAACAATCAACTTTAGGTGACTTGAAAACACTTTCTCCTAAAGAAGAAAACTGATACATATATTTTTAACATTTCAATTTTACTCACAACACTCAAATTGTACATACTCGTTGTAAATTTAGGGGAAAAACAAGAAGCTGAAAGGATAAAATAATCAATAATGCTTAGAAACAATCACTTTTGTTGAATTTGGTGTTCTTAATTTGTCCTATACCTAGGCTCCTATGCATATAGCATGTATCAATGCATTCTAGCAAAGGGAAAAAACCAAGGCATTTCTTCCCTTCTCCCTCCTTCAGTTAGCATCACCAGCTCCTGGCTGGCAGGTCTGCCTTGTTTTCTGTTTTCAGCAGGTGACCCCAGCCTCTTGGCTCAAATAACACCTTGACCTTCCTCTCCCTCAATCTCAAGGACAGAGTGGCTTCCTCCTGTTCCCAATTTGGGGTTTGACTCGGCTCAGCCCTTGGCTTTTGAAAACACTATAACAAAATCAATTCTGTTTGAAATTCTCACAACGCTATCTGGTGTATTTTTATTTCCCCTGATGAATACATCCCTTAGGCACCCATTTTTTATTATTTTGTGACTGATTCTTGTGGCATTTACATTCATATCTGTGATTAATGTATATATGTTGATATGAATTGATTTTCTTCTCTTTTTTTTAAGTTCTATGCATTATCTATTTACTTTGTACTACCTGAGGATTTAGTTCTCTTTTGCTATGTCTTTACCCTCACTAAATATCCTCATTTTCCATCTCTTTATTATTTTAATTTTGTTTATATCAATTTAATATTTCTATGATGATGTGTTTAACAATGCCATCTTACATCTTAAGTTCTTCGGTATATTCTGGATCTTTCCCTTCCATTATAACATTTTAAAAATCACTTTAACAATGTCATGGCCTCTAAACAACTTTGGAGTGTCGCCTCACCAATTTTGAGTTGAAGCAGCTGATTGTAGAACCGCATCTGTTCTTAGTTTACCTGCTAACATCCATACAGCATATTCTCCAGTCAACTCCCAAGAAAAGGCTACTGTGCAGGTCAATATTTGGAGTTTTATCACATTTGGAAAAAAAGAAAAACAACAACATTTTACCCTTACCCTTAGGAGCCCTGGTGGCCTTTTCCTGTAAAGTGCTCATCTGCTAACTAACCAACCCATCTTCTGTTCTCCTGGACAAAGATGTGGCGGTCTGCTTCCCTAACCTTAGAAACCTTGGCACAGGTTGACTTTGCCATACGGGGTCTGTAAGAGTAGAATCAACTAGTTGGCAGTGGGTAGTTGGTTCCTTATACTTCATTAATTATCTTTGGCTACCATAGTTGCTACCGTTGAAAATGCCATAGTTGTTCTTTGACCATCCTTACAAGCCTATGCATGTTAGAGTGGAGCCTCCTGTTGCAGTCACTGTGTCTGTCCAACTCCTTGCCAATCTTTTTCTGTTTCTCGAGCCTTCCACGTTACCAAGCATGATGTCCTTCTCCAGAAATTGGCCTCTCCTGATAACGTGTTCCAAGTACATGACATGAAGTCTCATCAGCCTCACTTTTAAGAAGCATTCTGGCCGTACTTATTCCAAGATAGGTTTGTTTGTTCTTCTGACAGCCCACAGTACTTTCAACGTTCTTTGCTAAGGCCACCATTCAAATGCGTCAGTGGTCTTCCTTATTCAGTTCCCAGCTTTCAAAAGCATATAGGGCATTTGAAAATATCATGATTCATCAGGTGTGTCTTAGACTTCGAAGCTGGTCTTCAACATTATAATAAGCTCTTCAGCATATTTGTTGGATGCGATACTTTATTTGATTTCTGTACTACGGCTTCCATAAGCATTGATTGTGAATAAAGAAAATGAAATTTTTGGCAATTCAATCTTTTCTCTGTTTATCATAATGCTATGTATTGGTCCAGGAGTGAAAATTTTTTCCTTTACATTAAATAGTAATCCATACTTGATCTTCATCAGCAAGTGGTTCAATTCCTCTCACTTTCAGTCATCAAAGTTATGTCATCTGCATATTGCAAGTTGTTAATAAGCCTTTCTCCGGTCCTGAGGTCCCATGCATCTTCACCTTGCCCCGCTTACAGATTGAAGTGTATAATGAAAGGATATAACTTTGATATATGTTTCCTGATTTATATAATTATAAATATATACAAGGAATGTTTTCTCTATCTCTGAAAGCTTACAGGTATTTTTCTTTGCTTACAGGTATTTTAGAATTCTTTCCAGAATTCTAAAAGTTCACACTGATAGGCATTCGTATAAGGCTACTTATTTTATTTTATTTGTCTTGAATAGAACTTTTGTTGAGATGACTATAGATTCAGAAGAAGTTGTAAGCCCTCGTTCAAAGAGATCCTTTAATGCTGTGGCTCCCCAGGTTCAAATACTAGCATTTTGGGAAACTGCACAATAGATGACAACCAGGTGTATACACTGACACACTCTGCCTTGGGTGTTTCAGACTTTTCCAAGTTTCATTGTGTATGCAGTGGGTGGTACAATTACATATATTTTGTTCCATAAAAATTATTACCTGTGTAAGTGTGTAAATACCCCACCATAGTAAAGATTTTTAACAAGTTACATCACCACAATGATCCTTTGTATTACCCTTTTCCACTACACTCACAACCCACCTTCTCCTTCCACAAGCTTTCTGCCCCACCCCTGCTACTATCTCTCACTTATTGCCATTCAGTCCATGCCAACTGATAATAACCCTGTAGGATAGGGTAGAACTGTCTCTGTGTATTTCTGAGGCTGTAATTCTTTATGATAATAGAAAGCCTTATCTTTATCCTGTGCTCCTATCTCTAGAAACCACCAATATATTTTCCATTTCCATAATTTTATCACTTCAAATATTTTATATACATATGGAACAGTTGAGAATGTAAACTTTGGGGATTTGCTTTTTGCATTCTGCTTAGTTTCTTCAAGATTCTTCCAAGTTGTTTTGTGTATCGATAGTTTATTTCTTTATATAAGAAAGTAGTATACTATAGCAAGTTAACCTTTTGCCCATTGAAGAACATCTGGGCTCTTGTTGATGTTTGGCTGTTATGTATAAAGTTGCTGTGAACATTTACATACAGGTTCATGTGTGAACATAAATCATCCTTTCTTTGTGATACTCCCAAGAGTATAGTAATTGCACGTTTAGTCTTATAAGAAACTGGCAAACTGCTTTGCAGAGTAGCTGTATCATGACACATTTCTGCCAGCCGTGTATTAATGATCCAGTTTCTCTGAATAATCACCAACATATAATGTTGTCATTTATTTAAGCCATTCTAATAGGTGTGTGATGGTTCCTATCTGCATTTTTCTAATTGTCTATGATGCTGAACATCTTCTCATGTTCTTATTTGGCAGATATTCCAGCAAGTTTTAAAATATTTGTTGGAAAAATTTTATTATATATTTAATTTCATTTTCCTGTAAACATTTTGAAGCCTCCTCATATATCCTCTTTGTTCCAAGCTTCCCTTCTATCTTCTGGTGATTGCCCATATTTTCCACCTCTAATTTCATGTGGTTTTCTTCCTTGTGTGTGTGATTCTCCTTCTCCCTTTTCATGTAAAGACATGAGTCATTGGATTTGAACTCTAATCCAGTATGAACTCAAGTGAACTAATTACATTCTGGAAGGACCACACCTGCAAAGAAGGTCACGTTCAGAGGTTAAACAAAATTAAATCACAGCCATTGAGTTGATTCCCACTCACAGGGACCTCTAGGACAGAGTACACCTGTCCTTGTGGGTTTCTGAGGCTGTACATTTTATAGGAGTAGAAAGTCCTATCTTGTTCCTGAAGAGCAACTTGGAACTGTTGGCTGTGTGGTTGGCAGCCCAACTCAAAACCCATGATGCCACCAAGGCTCTTTTATGGGCTGCAAAAAAATAGCACATAGGTCACACCTGACCTCTTCTTGTTTCTCTAGGGGGAAGAATCCAACTCCACAGCTGCCCAAGGATGATCCCTAGGAGGCCTAAGTCAGACATGCCTCTGCTCTCCAAACTTCTGATGCCAGCCATTTCTCTCTCCTTCTCTGCTGGGTCTGATAATTCATTACAAAGATGGTGGGGAAATAGATCTACGTGCATATATTTGTAGATTTAGTATTAAGGCAGCAGATGTACATTGCACCTCCACTGAAGTACTTACTCAATGCAAGAACACTTTGTCCTATTAAAATGGCATTCCATGATGAGATGAACACCTTCCCGACACAATTGCTAAAGACAAATGTGTACATAAGCAAATGTGGTGAAGAAAACTGATGGTGCCCAGCTATCAAAAGATATAGTCTAGGGTCTTAAAGACTTGAAGATAAACAAGCAGCTCAGAAGATAAACATCTATCTCAGAAGCAACATAGCCCACATGGAAGAAGCACACCAGCCTATGTGACCTTGAGGTGTCAAAGGGATCAGG
>NW_022103920.1:35189193-35206521 GCF_000313985.2 Echinops telfairi
TGAGGTTTCTTAGGGAAGTTAACAGGTTACATGTCAACAGCAGAAATGTTTAAGATACCTTCTTTAGCCCTCAGTGCCCCTCATCAGCATGTCTCTCTTTTCCCCTACTATACTCTGCTCAGGCAAGCATGACTAAACTTCCAAAGGCACCCCCTCTGTATAGCAGCCCCTCTCCAAAGACACCCAGTTTTGCTTACGCTGTTGCCTGAGAAACCGCCTTTCGGTCTCATAGTTTCTGCTGCCATTCCCTCTTTGCTGCATTGAGATCTTGGATATTGCAAACTCTTTTTCCTTGTTGGTCATGAGATGGCTCATAATACCCAGTGGAATGACAAATCTGACTAATTCTCATGTAGTGTCCCGTACACTCTATTTTCACACTTTCACCCGGTCATTTTGTGGGACTTACAGAGACTAGGGAGACAGGAGCCATACCATACAGTGTAGACATGAATTGTTGAGGAATACTATTCAATTCAGGAGAATTCACCCTTTGGGCCTCCTGAAATTTGCATCCTTCCCATATCCTAATATTTGCTAAAGTTTTTAACTCTATGTTTAAAATTGTGTTTAAATGTCACCTCACAAAATTACCAATTTGGATTGTACACCCCCTGGGTTATCTAGTTGGCTGTGTTCTTGGGCAGCTCAATGACAGTTGCTGTAGCTTTTTGCTTCCTTACCTCCGTCCTCTTGGGTGGGTCACATGCCCAAAGGAAATTTTTTTTCACTTTTCTGTCTGACTGCTGAAGTGGACTGAGTATAGAAGACTCGTAGTTTCCATATTCACTCTACAAATTTTCACTTAATTTTATTTTCATCACAGTTTTTACACCCTCAAGTGTGCCAAAAATGCTCGCTTTGCTTAGTCATCAGGAAATATACCTCCAACCCTCATCCAGGTAAAGAAAAAAAGTTTTGGGCTACATAGAATTTGAAAATGCCCCTAGATGTCTAACTGCTTTTGTCTTTCATATGCTTTTTGTGTTCATTTTTAGATTTTATTAGAGAAATAAATTGAACACAGTAGAATATATCTGTGAAAATTCCTTGAGTGCATAGAGCTTAGGATTTAGCCTCTGAATACTTTCTATTTTGATTTGTCATGAAATAAAAAGAATTGTTTTAATTGCACCTTAATCCAACCCTAAGTCTATTCTCAAGTGTTGTGTTTATAACACCTGCAAAAGTACTGAATACCACCAACTTAGGAACTTTACATGGGATCTGAAACATAAAGGAAATCAGCTTGCTTGTTGACTCCTCTCATTGTTGACTTGGGACTCATCATTCTTGGTGAGTGATTCTGCACATTCAAAAGACGTTCTTCTTGTCAGATATTATCACTTCTCTGTCTTCATTAGTTTATTTCTTTCTAAAAGTCCCTTTAGAATCAGTTCTAGAATCAATTCTAGAATCTCAGAAATAAGTGCAACAAAATGTGTGTTCAATCTGCCATTGCCTATAAAAAATCCTTAAGTCTCCAAAGGATTTTATATATATATAAATACACGTCTTGGGACTTTAGTGTGGTTATATTTCTTCTATTGCATAATTTTTAATAACTACAGTGTCCTATTGTGCAAACATATGATCATTTAGTTAATAACTTTCTCTTGAGATTTGGTAATTTCACATTTAGAAGCAGTGCTGTGATGAACTTCTGGGTCAATAAAAATTTTGTTCATTCCCATAAGTACTTCAATACAATAAGTTCCTAGAACTGATATTCTTAAATCAAAAGGTGTACATATATATTAAGAGTTTGACAAATTACCCAGTAGAAACATTTTGTAAGAGTGTTCTTTTCTCCCCTCACGCATAAATCCTGGGTATTATAATAAAACAATTTCTCTTATGGTTTTATTTTTATTCAGACCAGAAGCAGATGCCACACAATTGTTTGCTACATGTAATCATTATAAATAACATCTTAATATCCATTATCCTAAAACTAAATTATATTTGATAGAAGTTTCTAAATTTTAATCAACTTATATTATCAATAATACAATTTTGTTATTAATAACAAAATTCTCCATATAGCAGGTTATTTGATGTGATTACTTAGAGGAACTGTGTTAGACCAGATGTGTTTCCTCATCAGGAATGTGGAGGAGAGAGAGAAAGAGAGAGCGAGCGAGAGAGAGAGAGAGAGAGAGAGAGAAAGCTCCCAGCCTCCTTTTCATGAAAACTTAACACCCACCAGAAGGCATCATCAGGCTGTGACCTGATTGACAGACTAAACTCCAATCTTTCACTTGATTTATCAAGTTGACATAAAATTACATAAATACCACAGACTATCCCTTGTCAACTTGACACTTTTACACAATTTAGCCATATATAATTTTTAAACAAAACAAAATAAAAAATCATATTTGTACCTAACAGAGCAAAACTAAATAGACCTGTGATTTTAATAGTGAATTCTCTTCCTAAAGTCAATACTCACTGAGTAAAAAGTGAAATTCAATTTCTATGCAGTAGGTGGGACATGTGAGGAGCCCTGGTGGCATAGTAGTTATATGTAGGACTGCTTACCACAAGGTCAGGGCATCCAAATGCCAGATGCTCCATGGGACAAAGATGAGCCTTTCTACTCCTTTGAAGAATTACAGTATTGGAAACCCAATGGGGGCACTTCTACCCTGGCCTATAGGGTTGCTATAAGTCAGAATTGATTCCAGGAAAATAATTTGGGAATTTTTTTGTCTTGAGGTGGTAAATATATGTGGTAGGTACATAATCTGGTGTCAATTTGACCGCTAAGAGTGTAGGGGTGGAGTCTAGTCTGTCAATCCAGAGATAGCAAATGAGACGTCTGTGTGGGCATGGCCTTCTGAGAATTCTGGGAAATGCTGTATTCTCCTACCTGGAGATAGGAGATGCTTTTCTCTCTCGGTTCACTCCCTGGGAGACATTGCAGCTGACAAGACACATGGAACTACACTAGTGCCCTGAACTGGAGAAGCCACATGGACCTACTCTGATTCAACCAGACATCTGAAGCTGGCGAAGCCACGCAGAGACCCCTGCCAGTGCTGAGATGCTTCCATCGCCACTGGATCCAAAGACTTTCCACCTGCTGGTCTGTGATCATCCAGCCATTGCAGGTGTTTCCTGAAGAAGACTTTCTAGAAAGGTATCGGACATATGGGCTAATATCAGACTTACAGACTTGGACTGGACTGGGTTGGGATGCTTTCTTAATGTTTATATAATCTTTATATAAAACTGTCTCTTACATACATATATACATACAAATCCCTGGATTTTTTTCTCTAGTCTACCCAGACTAACATAATGTATAAATCCTACATAAATTACATTCTGGGCTCATCACTATACCGCAGAATATGTAGTCTTGATCAATCATTTATTTGTTGCTAGAACAGGTCTGGGACTCTTTTATTCTGTATTTGTTAAAGTTTCAGGACATCTTGATCTTGCCCTCAGGATTTTCTTTGGCTATGTCAATGAAATCAAAAGGCTATAACATATAAAGAGAGAGGACGCATAAAACTGAAAAACCTAACTCATTGCCAAGAGTTGATTCCAACTCATGGGGCCCTGATAGGGCAGGTCAGAACTTCCCCTTGTGGGTTCCGAAGACAGTAATTTTTAATGGGAGTAGAAAGCAGCCTCTTTTTGTCTGAGGAGTGGCTGGTGCCTTGCATCTAGCAGCCCGATGCCTTTTTCCCCAGTAGCATCAATCTTAGCTGATATTTATTTAGGCCTTAAGCATAGGGAGCCCCTCCTAACAGCATCAAAGAATACCTAGGCACAAAGTTAACTCTTTCTTGTCCTTTTATTAAAATCTTAAGAAGCAATAGCAATTATGAAAGATATGAATGACATGTAATGCATCCATCCTTTATGAATAGTGATCTTTAAGGAACATTTTAGTGAACTTAGCTTTTTATGAAATTTTAAGTCCTGCTTGCTTGACTTTCCCTTATTCCAGACGAGGAAAGGAATTCTCATCATCTGGAAGTGGCAAAGAGTATGCTGCAAACTTTCTTAAAGAGTCATGTGCTTGGTTGTCTTCCTTTTGGGACAGCCAAACATGTTTTGAGCTCACTTTTCTGTTTGCTTCCCTCTTAACTTTCTCGCTGGTATAATCAATTTATTTACGTGTCCTCTGACTATGATTAATTTATGCTCATATTTTCTTTTATTTTTGTTAGCTTCTAATTATTAGTTAACCAGATTGGGAAATAAAGAACAAAGGACATTTTAATAAAACAACATGAGTATTGGGGAACCATTGAGGACTTCTAAAAGGAAAGATGAATTGATTATGCTTTTGAAAGATAATACAGCTGACTCGTTGAAGGTACAGTGGAGTGTAGATGGGCGGTGGGTTGGCTTGAAGACCTGAACTAGAATATTAGAAGCAGGTACGTGTCTAATGAATGGACATTTGGGAGACTAGTCAACCTAAATACTTAATGGAATTAGTGGTATGGGAAAAGGTCTAATTTTACAGATATTTTAAAATCCATATTATATAATGTACTGGTAAATTTCATTTGAGTAAAGCTCAGCGCACTAAGTTACTACTGGTATTTTAAAGGATATTTGTAAGACACTAATATTTAATTACCACTAGTATGACATGATATGTTTGTTTGTTTTCAGTTAATTCTTACAATAATCCTATAAGGGCTCTTATTCCACTTTATTATTAAACTCAGAGATTCAGAGAGAGGAATCCAAGTCCTCATAAAAAGGACTTTAGCAAAGAATTTTTAACATGAGCCTTCTTAATCCCAAGGATATGTTTCATAGTCATTTTATTTATTTTGACTGTTCAACTTCAGGTAAATAAACAATATCACATGTATGGGAATTTATGATTTGAAAACATAAACAGCCTAAAAATGAAAATACATTTCAGTGAGGTGCTTATTAGCTCCACAGATTAGGTTAATGATAGAAATTTAAATAGTTTTAATACATATTTGTGATAATCTTTAAAAGCAATGGTGGTGAGACTTTGAATGATGTATTTTGGCCATGTCATCCGGGAAGACCATTACCTAGAAAAGAATACCATATTTCGTAAAGTATGAAGTTAGCCAAAAAGAAGAGCACTCTCAGTGAGATAGATTGACAAAAGAGTCACCTGAATGGATCCAAACCCACTAACGGTCATGAGGACTGAGCAGGACCCAGTGGCACTGTGTTCTCTGCTAGGCAAGGTCCCCAGAGTTGAAGCCGACGCCATAGCGGCTGAAAACAGCAACAATAATGATAAGCATATCATTCCTTTTTCTACAGTTCTCCTTTGTCATATTTCCAGATGACTCACTGTTAGCCATCCTCAGCCTGGCTCATTGTCCATGAGAATAAATGTCAGGAGCAATTATGTTGCTCCTCATTCAACACCAAGTAAAACCTCCTCTGCACTAGGCATAGAGCTCTAAAAGTGGGTGTTTACAAGGTCTGTGTCCTTCAAGAGTTCACAGACATGACTCTAAACCCTAGAGGTCAGTTAGGGAGAAAAAGTCATTCTAGGTAGTTCAAACATAGGAGATTTAATAAAGACAATTTTTGCATATTTTAGTAGAGTTGAAAATCAAACATGACATTGTGAGGCTTCTCAGAGATTAACAACAACCAGTATGATGAATCGGGAGATACAGGAAGGAAGTGATATAACAGAATTCAAACACTCTAGTTGGATGCGGATGGAGGCAGTGGTGGGATTCAAATGATTGAATAACTGGTTTGCTGCCCTAATGACTATTTTAAGTATAAAAATATATATACAGAAAGGAAGTTTATTATTTCATACAGTTTAGTCTTTAAATAAGAACAATAAAGGAGGTACACAAAACTGTCCAGGGGGCCATGGTAAGCCACAGACTTGGAGAAGCGAACTACAAAGTACCAAGATCTGTAACAGTGTAACCCTTTGAGTCGTTTCTGTAGCAGACGCATTTTCCCGCGTGTAGCCTGTGAATTTCTATGTGCTTTGGTGGTGGGAAAACCTGAAAATTCTGTATTAGAGAGGCCGGCTCAGTAGGATGTGTGTGGAAAGGGTATGTATTGCATTATTTTGAAAGAGAAGTAGCCTCTTCTCTGGACAGCTATCAGGTACGGCCAAGTTGATTTTCCCTTTGGCAAAGAAGGGAGGGTTCCCCAAACACAGGCCTTACCTAGTAGGTTGGAAGACATGACCAAATGAAGCATCATGATGTTAGTGGTTTTTTTGCTCTTGTCTTGGTTTTACTATCGTGTCCTTTCACAGTTTTTTAAGGTCTTCTGCCTGAAAGTTCTATTTTTGCTTAATTATGAAGTAAACATGGATGTTTACAATATTTTTGCTGTGTAAAGTTTTGGGGTTTTTTTGTTCTCTTAAAGAAGATCTCCATATTTAAATAAAAATTAAGGCCAGCAATATAAAAAAAAAGAGTTTTAAAATATTAATGAAAAAATATTAACTACTACCTGACACAAAACAAAACTGTTATTTAAGATATTTCCACATTGATTCTTGATGGGTGTCCTTGATTACAATCTTCTTTGCTTCTTTTCAAGCATAATTGGCTGTGTGATTAATCCTTAATCATTTTCTCACTTTAGGAGTAGGATCCCATTCTTTATTGATAGGCCCACAAGGGAGCAGTCATTGTGTTTGAAACATTAGAAACAGAACTTCTCTTCTCTGAACATATTATGTTCACCTTTGGAAAACCCCATTCCACTTTTGCTGAATTCACAGCAACATTTCTGAAAATATTTGCAGTTCTTTGCACACTTTCAGGAATTCCATAATTCACTCAGAATACCTTGTGGGAATTTGGGTTGTAACACAGAGCTGAAACAAATGACAACATGTCACCCTCTGACTGATACCTTTTCTCTTTATGTTACATGTTTGTTTACTGAAGTAACAAACACAAGGCAATAAAATTCAGTATTTCATCAAAAGTATAATGAATTTTTTAAAACGAATAAATAAATATTGCAAGCATTCCAGTTGTTTATACCTGTGGATGGAATGAATATTACCAGGGGTGCTTAGATTGGACTGTTGTGCAGATGAACACTAACAGAGATTTTCTACCCTCAGGTACCAAGGATGTCTCTAAGATGAGCCAGAGGCAGATTACAAAATAGAGATTCAGGAAATAATTTGGAGCTCACACTGAATCCTAGCTCCAACCATTCGCTACTTGTCCCCATGAAGGAAACACAGACGATGTGGGTGCTAAAGTAAAGTGTAATGAACAAATTAGATGGTGCCCAGCTATCAGATAGAATAGCATATGGGGCCTTAAAGGCTTGTTTCTAAACAAGCAGCCATTTAAGTAAAACATCATCCAAGAAGCACACAAGCATATATGACCCAAGGATTGTAAATTATATCATCCAAATCCAAAGGAACTTAGAGTAACAGAGCTTAAATTGTAAGATTCTGGTGTGCAGAAGGCTATGGATGACAGTGTAAGCCCAAAATACATATGTAGGATCTAAACAGGGAAGAAGCCCCTGGTGATTCCCTATAACCGTAACTGAGGGATGGGACTAAACTGGTTACCAGACAGACAGTATTGGAGAGATGACAATAATAGATTAAAATGATAATTCTCACTTGAACAGTTACAATCTTGTCACTTGATCTCTCCTCTGACACACTTTGGGCTTGATCTGGTTTTTAATATTTTCTGTGTTTTTATTTTTCATATTGGAGTTTAGCTCTGTTAGTTTTGGTCCTCATGGGTCCCCTCCTTGAATCTTTGCTATGTGTTTTTCTGTTTTTTTTTTGATATATGAACCCCCGGATTGATGAACCCATAGAAAAAAACAACTAGTGTAAGAGTTGCTGGGGGTCCTTTGTGGAGCTTATATCAAGGAGGTTAAGAAGGAAGAAAAAGTTTTGAAACTTCTTTTGGCGGCCATGGCACAATGTTGATGAACTAAGGAAGGGTATGATAACTGGATTGATTAGCTCCTAATAAAATGGTAAGGGAAAAAAGTAAGGAATGCAAATTTGTGATTTCCAGACTGGGCAGCTGCTCAGCCACCTACCTTAGAGAGAACCCTGATTACATGTGCCATTTATCAACTAGTTTGCCGAACCCAGCAACAATGTAGATATCTGTTCTGCCAAACTGGTGTGAACCAGCTGAATCCCACCTCTGGATTGAGGCGAGGCCTCTCTGTCTAAAGGACTCTCTGTCTAGATTTGGAACCAGAGGGAATCCCCTTTTGGAAAAACATGTCCTTCCCTTGATGGAGAAGAGGAATGAAGGAAATATGTTGCTTTTCCTTTGGCTCAAACATCACTCTGTATCTGTACCTCTCACTTCCTGAGCCTACATGGAAGCCAGTGGATAAGAACATGTAGGAAATGTGGAAGCCCTTCTGGGCACTGCAGATTGGATAGAAAACCAAGTGAAGTTAAGCACCAGTCAGGCAAAAAACACTGGTTGGTACTACACGTAGAGATGTGGGTTGTGCCCCAGAGTGATTCATAATGAGCCAGGGGAAAAGACTGATTGTCATTGGAATGAAAGTGCAGCTGGTTAAGATCCATAGATGACAATGGTTTTTTTTGGAGAAAAATGAAGACTTGTTTGAGAACAAAGAGAGCAAGTTTGATCATAAATATAGCTGTCACTAAATTTTAAGGAATTTGATTGTTACCAGAAATTAAAGAAGACAAGCCCTTAATTCTTAGATTTTGAAAGAGATTTTAAAAATCTATCATCAATTTACACATGAAGAAGAATATGGAAGTTGAATTTTTTTTAAGAATGAATTTAGAAATACTCAAAGAAAAATGACTTTTGGAAGCAAGAAGAGGGACCATGGATTATACTGCCTGGTGTGAAACTTGCTCCCAAGAGAAGTTAAGCTTTGCCACTGAACTTAGACTTTGGGCGGGACTTGGATCCCACATGTTTTGCAATGCTGTTGAGCAATTACAGATGCATTTTAAATGTACAACAGGAGCACAAATAATGTGAGACTAAACTCATTTCTAATGTCAAACCACAGACCAGCTATTATGATCCAAATATCCATATTTTTCTCCATAAATATGCATTACTGTGAACTCTGAACTTTCTTCAGTTGTAATTTCACCAAGTTACTTTGGCTGCTAATGCAGAGGCAAAACATGAACTCTTTGTTTAGGTGTATTTTTCAAAATTAATATTGTGGTGAGATATTATAAAATTTGCCATTTTAACTTTGAAGTGTACATTTCAATGGCACTTCATTCACAATCCTGTGCAAATGACACTACCATCTATTTCCAAAACTTTGTCATCACCCCAAGCAGAAAGATAGACCCTTTGCTGTCTCCTACAGCACTCTTTCCTACACTACTTTCATTACTCGGTCTCCCACAGCATTCTTTACTCTCCAGCAGGAAAACTTAAATAAACTGAAACTTTAATGACTCAAAAAATAAATATATAAAAATCTAGAGCTTCAGGAAACCTACATAGGATTACTTAAAATATTATTATTATTATTAATTGGTGGTTAATACATATATCATTCCATAGCTCAATCATGTCAAGCAGAATTGTGCAATTGCTGCCACAATCAGCTCCCAGACATTCACTGTCTTCCTGAGCTCCTTGGCATTGTGTCCCTTTTACCCCCACCGTCACCACTGTGCCCCACCCCCATCCAAATATGCTTACTCCATTTGCTGTCCCCATCTGTTCATCAATCCTGGCTTTACCGAAACACATAAAATCATATAACACAACTTTATGAGGGTGACCTCCAATGATTTAACACCTCTGAGATACACCCTAATATGAACAGACAAAAACAAAACGAAGCACAAATACAGAAAATGCTGAACATCAAATCAGCTCCAGCATCATCAGAGAGGAGATCAACTGACCAAGTTTTAATTGTTCAGTCAGACATGTGTCTTGGATCGTCGCTACTCCTCTCTGCAATGTACTCTGTAACCACTTTCCTCCCGTCCCTCAACTGTGAGTACAGGGAAATCGCCAGAGGCTTCTTTCCTATGTAGATTCCAGAAAAGAATCTTGGACTCCCACTGCCATCCATAGCCTTTTGCAAACCATATTCTCACCGTTTAGGCTCTGATCCTAAAGCATTCAGCTTTGCTTGCTCTGTGGACTGAGAAGTCCCCCTTCTGTCTCACGCTCTGGTTCGTGGTCTGCTGGCGCTCTGCTGCCTCTGCCTCCTGGTCCAAGACAGCTCCATGTGCACGCTCTCAGGGTCCCAAGAAGGAGGTTCACTCCTGGCTCTTCTCTATGCCTGGTAGTAAGATGACCTATTTCTGCTTCTGCTATGGCTCCTTTTATACTCAGAAGGATGGCAATGACAATAAACCCTGCTAATCACCACTCACCCCCTAGCCAGTCAGCATCTTCTTCCACCAGACCCATCAGGAAACCGGAAGTGGTTTCATGAGGGTAACAAAGGCTATGGAGAGAAAAGCTATGTTAAATCATTCGCTGAGTTGCCCTGAAGCAAGAACATGCCCTTTTCTCCACCTCCCGCCCCTAACTAACCTCTTTTGCTTCTATGCATTGGTTTATTCCAGATATTTAATATAATAGCATACAGTATTTGTCCTTTTGTGTTTGATTTATTTTGCTTAGCATAACATTTTTCAAGGTTCATTTATATTGTGGCATGTGTCAGAAAAAACACACACACACTTTTTCTTTGAGACCAAATATTGCCTATATGTACCATATGCATTGACTCATCTGATGGTTGACGGGCATTTAGATTGTCTCCACCTTATGGCTATTGAAAATAGTGCTGCGAGGAAAACTGGTGAAAAAATTTGTTTGAGTCTCTTTAATTCTTTTGGATGAATACCTAGGCATTAAATTGCTGAGCTACATGGAAATTCTGTGCTTAACTCTTTGAGGAATCACTCAGCTGATTCCCATGGCAGCTACATCCTTTTACGTTCCCACCAGCAATATATTTCATTTGCTTTTGAATACTAGGACACATATCCAGTTTTGAAAATGCAAATCACATGCACAAAAAAGCCATTTATATCGAATGGACCCATCTTTTATATGATTATATTGAAGACTTACTAAGCATCTTACTGTTTTTATATCTATACATGGACAATTACTTTATTTAACTGTTTGTTCAAATCATAATGTACACAGTATTCTTTTCTTTTCTTTTCTTTTACTCTTCTTGATTCTTGTCTATAGTACATATAAGGAATTATTATTTTATTTTGAAGAAAAATCACCTGGAATATTTATGTAATCCATTTGTTTCTTGACTTTTAATATTAACTCTTTAAACCTTTATTTATAAGATGTTGCGGCAATTGATTTGGGCAAATAAAACATCAACATCTGAGATGTGCCTTTCTTACAATCTCAGATGTGGTTGGTATCAGGCTATGCTAGAAGACTCTTCTATTGAAGCCATTCCAGCCCCTTGCTGGTTAGTGAGGACAGACCTCTGGGTCCTCACTTATACCATCCCGGAGAGGGCAGAGCCTTTCACATTTTGGATCTTAAAGATCCCTTTAAGTTCGTTTTACCTAATTAGTGTTGTGGTCCTCTTTTTAGATATTAGAAGGAACTGGATTTTTTTATAAGACGTATTATCATTTTGGCACATTCAACAATGTTTCAGAGTGTCATTCTTTATCTCATTTTTTGGTTATAATTCATATAGATTGCCACGGGATGTAAGCGGGCTTGGTGTATTGATCATTCCAAGAATGACTAGTCCATTGCATATTTAAAAGATTTTATTTGAAATAACATTCTGAACATTATTTTGCCTTTTCCTAGAAGCAAGAGAGTATGTTAAAAAATACAATGTGAATTCTACATGTTAGATGATTTGAATGGTTAATTCTTCAGTTATGAATTTGATTCGAAGAATTAAAAATTAAAAGAATTATTCGAATTAAAATCCAAGCCCAAACCCAAACCACTGTCATGGAGGCAATTTAGACACTGAGGGCCTTCTCAGGGCAGAATTGTCCCAGCAGCGTTCAAGGCTTTGCCTTCATGGACAGAGATGGCCACCTCGCTCTCCTTTGCAGGGGACGTTGGGTTTAAACTGCCGAGCTTTTGGTTAGGAACACAGTAAGTACTTACCCACAGTACTCTCAGGGTTTTTTGATGATGGGATAGATTGTACCTAATCTTATCAAGTTACTCTCATCTCTGCCAAGTGGCTCTAATTCACTACATAATATAAGATACTCCAGCCACCCCTTTGTGATCAAAAAAAGAACCCTTCTTGACTGTACACTTCTAATGGACTCTAATTTCTATTTCCCTTTGTTAATAGCTTCTCTGTGCATCTCTGCCATTCCTTGCTCTCTCTTCCCTATCTAGTGCTCTAATGTGAGGGCACATATAAACTTAGGCTCATATTGATTTTTACCAGGGATGTGAAGTTACATAGATTTTTTAAAATCATAGATCTTTTAAAAGAAAAAGTTTGACGTGATGACCATGGTGCTATTCTTTGATGGAAATATAATAAACATCTTATAAGCCTGAAGGTGTTAACACAACTTTCAAAACAATCTAGTGATGCATAAATATATTTGATACAATTACTGTATCTGGATCAGATTAACATGATAGTATGTGCATAAAATAAAAAGAACTAATATCAATTGACATATATGTATTAAATTGTGGGCATTGTGCAATGTATTTATCATGTAATCTTCATTGCAGTTCTATGACGTAGATAATATTATCATTTCAAATATTTAAATATGGATAAATAGGATTTAGATAAAACAGTTTGCCCAAGAGGACAGAGATTTTAAGTGAAGAAATAATGATTCAGTCTTGCTGACTAGAAGCCCTGATACTTAACCAGCCACACCATCAGTCACTTTTACAAGTGAGTTGCTCAGATCTTGTTTTAAGAAATGAACCCCCTTACTGTAACTTTTATTTTTCCTCCATTTTTGGCAAGTATTGTGCCAGCTGTCTTGTGCATTCTCTTAGGGCCCTCCAGCACACATGCCTTTCGCCCAGATCTAGTCCTACTCTTTTTGAAAGCACAGCATCATGTGGGCTATTTCACATCAGAATAGCTTTATTTTTATTCACAGCTCCTTCCTCTCACCATTACCAATGGAAAAAAGATCAGGGACTAACTGCCAAAATGGTTTATCAATTGCTTGCTCACAGCAAGTTCAAGTTGAAGCTGAAGAAAGTGAAAACAAGTCCATGAGAACCAAAGTACCATCTGGAGTACATCCCACTGAGAGTAGAAGTGATTTCAGGCATAAATGTGATGCGTTGAAGACTAATGACCAGAGGAGCTCTGGAATGGCATCAAAGGTGTCATACATGAAGATACAAAATGGTTATTAAAAAAACAAAAGAGAAAGAAAGGACCAAAATGGATGTCAGATGAGGCACTGGAATTTGATCTTGAACACAGAGTAGCTAACAGAATAAAAATTGATAACAAGAGAGCAAAACAGAGTCCGAAGGGCAACTTGGAAAGACAAACTAAAGTGTTGTAAGAAATATGCAAATGCTGCAGTTACAAAACTTAATAGAGTACTTGACCTTGCAGCATTTCTCAAGCTGGGAGAATTGAAACAAACCATTCATTCAAGCCTCCAGTTGTCATAGGAAAGAATTCCATGGACAAAATATTGAATGGTACAGAAAGTTTTAAAAGGAGGTAGAAGGAAGACACAATCATGGTACCAAAAAGAGGTGGTAGCTGTCCAGTCATTTCAAGATGTAGCATGTGATCTGAAGGAAAGAAATCTATGCTGCATTGAAAAAATTCCTGAGGAATTAAAAAAAAAAATGTTCCAAGAATGGATAGAGTACAAGCTGAGATGTTTCCACAAATGAAAACAATGCTGGAACCTCCATACTTGATCGATCTGTTTGCTAAGCAAATACTTAGAGAAACTTCACTCTCTGAAGATGAGCCCAGCATGGGGTTGGAGAGGATTGGGCTTAGGGGCTGACAGGTGGGTTCCATCGTCCTTCAACGGATCCTCTGCTTGAACCCCTCTTGGAAGCCAGTGTATCAGTCAGTGTCATTGAGGGCTTCCTCTGCTTCTCCAGGAACTGGCCGTTCCTCAGAACATGTCCAAAACCATGAGAGTCTCACCATCCCGACTGCTAAGCAGCATTTTGGCTGTACATCATCCAAGAAGGGTTTTTTTACTTTTAATTCTTTTGACAGTCCATGGTACTTTCAATATTCTTCACCAGCACCATAAATCAAGTGCACCGATTCTTTGTGATTCTTCCTTATTCAATGTCCAGCTTTCACACGCATCTTATTCTTAGGCCATTGAAGATAAGATGGCATGGATCAAGCACCCCTTAGTCCTCAGAGGGATATTCTTGTTTTCCAACACTTTAAAAAGGTCATATCCAGAAAATCGACCCAATACAATGTGTCCTTTGATCTCCTCACTGCTGCTTCCATAAGCATTGATGGTGCATCCGTGCAAGACTAAATCCGTGACAACTTCAATCTTTTTAGCGTTTTAGTGTGTGACATTGTTTCACTGTTCTCCATGCGGTTCCCGTAGCTAATTCTTCTGAAGTGGACAGACTCTTCCTTCTTGGTGGGCTGTTCTTTGTCTGAAAGCTCTGTTGTAACCTGCTTGCCTTGGGAGACACAATTACCAGCATCACAACAACCCACAGGCCAGCACAGTGTGACCAACTGAAAGACAAGTAGAAGGAAGATTACATTAAAAACGAAACAAAACAACCCCCCACCACACTGTTATTGAGTCAATGCTGACTCATTGCCACCCCGCCCCTTGGAGTTTCTGAGACTGTACCTCCATATGGGAGCAGAAACGCCTAGCTTTCTTCTGCCGAGCAGCCGGCAGCTTTGAACTGCAGCTGTTGCAGTTCACGGCCCGTGGAATAACCATTATGCAACCAGAGCTCCTTGGAAGTTTAACATCCTTCAGTTTGCAAATGACACAACCTTGCTTACTGAGCATCAAGAGCACTTGAAGCATTCACTGAGATATTCATGACAGGTATGTGGATTACAAGTGTGTCCATTCACTACAGGTGCATGGATTACAGGTGTGTCCATTCACTACAGGTGCATGGATTACAGATGTGTCCATTCACTACAGGTGTATGGATTACAGGTGTGTCCATTCAATACAGGTCCATGGGTTACAGGTGTGTCCATTCACTACAGGTGTATGGATTACAGGTGTGTCCATTCACTACAGGTGTATGGATTACAGGTGTGTCCATTCAATACAGGTCCATGGGTTACAGGTATGTCCATTCAATACAGGTGTATGGATTATGCTGCAACATGAAGATGACAAAAATCCTCACTCTGGATCACTAAGCAACATTGTTAGAAAATACTAAAGTTCTCAAGGATTTAGTTTTACTTGGATCCATAATTGATTCCCAAGAAAACAGAATCCAAGAGCTCAAAATGTGTGTTGAACTGGGAATGTTGGCTGCAAAAGAATTCTATAAAGTATTAAGGAGCACAGATGTCACTCTGAGAACTAAGTTCACCCGGACCCAAATCATGATATTTTCAATGGCCTTATACGCATGTGAAACCGGGCCAACGAGTAAAGACTGATGGATGATATTGAATCAGTTACTGCTGGTGAAGAATATTGAATGTAAAGGGGGCTATCAGAAGAACAAATGAATCTGTCCTAGAAGGACAGCCAGAAAGAAAGACCAAGTTGTGTGTCAATTATTTTGGATCTAGTATAAGGAAGGACCAGTGCCTGGGGAAGGACATCATGTATAATCAAGCAGAGCATCAGCGAACAAGACAAAGATGTTGCGTGAGGTGGATCAACTGATAGGGACTGCAACTGTGGGCTCAAACCTGGCAAAGGTGGTGAAAATTCTGCAGGACTTGCAGTGTTTCTTGCTGTTGAACAAAGGGTGTCTCTGTGTTGGAACCAGCTCAAAAGCACCTAGCAACAACATCATATTTGCAGAGATATTTTTTCAGCTTAATAAGGTTTACAGCTTATTTAAGAGGTCTGGTAGTGGGTCCTCAAATCATATATAAATATGAGGGAAGCCCTACAATGCAATATAATAGCAATAAGGATTTTGAATTTTGTGCTGTAAACATTTTTGTCTGTTTGTTTCTGTCCTAGCTGAACCTGGGAGTGGTACTTAACCAGACTTGTGGGAAGCTGAACCAGGTTCAATGGCAGGTGGAGCCTGGTTTGGGGTTGGCTTTCTTCCTCTGTGGCGCCTTGTTGTGTTATTTAAGAGTATGAGCTTTGTGTCCTTTTTTTCCTTCCTCTCCTTCCTTCCTTTTCTCTTTCTCCATTTCTTTCTCTCTGTGTGTATTTCTCCTTTTCTCGTTTTCAACTTAAAGAGCAGATCCGTTTTCCATTCAATAATACACACACATTTTGTTTCATGTCATTGAGAGCAATCCCAAATGTCTAACACTACTTACCCATTTCCTCCCTGTTTGTCCTGTTCCCATTCCTTCTTTCTTAACCCTTCTAAATTCTGTCCTTGAGAAATTGCCACACAGTCAATCTCACATGGTTAGTTAGTCTAAAGAGTGCATACCTCACTCATAGTATTGCTGCTCTCATAGACTTGCCTATTTGGGCTGAAAAACTTGAGCCACGTGGTGAGTTCATTTCCAGACCCGAAAGGTTGACAAAGGGTCCTGTCACCGGGGTTCCATTAGTCTCTCTTTGAGCAGTGAGCCTCGTATCTTTTCTGATTATAGATTTCTCTCCCACTCTATTTAAGACCTTCTAATGTGATCCCTGTCAGAGCAATTGGCAGTGGTAACTGGGCATCATCTGGTTATTCTAGGCTCAGGGTCCTGGAGGCTGGTGCTCAGAACCATTGGACTAATTGTTTCTTGTGTTTTCAATGCTGCTCTCTCTTCTTCCTCTGGACACGGAGACACCAATAGTTGCACTTCAGATGGAAGCTCACAGGCTTTTAGGAGACTCCAGTCCCTATTCACAGAAGTAGAATATGGAACATTATCTTGGTGAAATGTGTTATGTCAATGGACCTGGGTGTCCACAGAGACTATAGGCTTGAGGCCCTGATTGATTTCCTCATGGTGTTTGGTCATTTCATAACTTTGCTCCCTGTATGCTTCCTTATGTTCCTGGCTATGCTTGCAGGAAAGCCAATACTCATATGTAAGTATCCTCTGCGTGCATACACAGACTCTCATTCTTCCTCCCACTCCCATTCAGCTTGCCTGTCTATCCACACGTTTGTTCATAGATCACCACTACTGCAGGATTGTGTATATGATGGTCTTTACTTCTGTCAACTTTAACACTGACTCTCCTCTCTCTCTAGATATATATTTTGC
>NW_022103920.1:35206801-35209278 GCF_000313985.2 Echinops telfairi
TCTTCTGCTTTGTTTGACATTAGGCATATGAAAGTTGTATGCTGTGAAAATCCTTTTTTTTCTCTTTTTTTTCTATTTTGAATGATCATACCACTGACTATTGAAATATTGACATGATTTGCCAATTTGGCTAATGTAGTGATAGCTCCAGGCTACTATAAATTATCAGGTCTTCCCCCATTACATCATTTTAATCTTTTTAATTACCTGGTCTAGCCCATATTTTACATCTTTCAGAAACTTGTAGTTATTTCTCATCTGGTTAAGATTCCTTTCTCAATGTCTTTATACTGTTGTTTGTTGTGTGTTTCTGGTCTTGTACAGAGAGGAAATGAATGTGTGGTCAATTTGCATGCTTAACTTGGAAACCTAGCTTAGAATCAATCAGCAGGGTAATATTTTCAGAGAGAAAAATGTTTTTGCTTTGTAGAAAAGTTCCTGGGGAGGCTGAACTGGATGCATGAAGTTGGCAAAAATAAAAAGACTGAATTTTCTAAGTGATTGAATAGGTCAAACAGTGAAAGTTGCAACCAGTCTCCTGTTTTAAGCCTATCAATACCTTGTACTGGTTTGATAACCAAGGTTAAGTTACTCTATCTTTCTGAGGAAAGCCAATTTTCCTCATGTGTAACAGTGAAAGCTGTACAATGATTATGGAAGACCAAAGAAGAATGAATTGTCTTCTAACTGTGATATTTTTAAAGAATACCAAATCTACCACCAACTGCCATAAGAACAAACAAATATATCTTGGAAGAAGTACATCCAGAATGTTCCTTAAAAGCAAGGCTAAGGAGACTTCTTCCTATGTATTTTTGACATATTACCAGGAGAAATTAGTACCTGGAGAAGAATATAATGTTTGGGAAAGTAGAAGGTCAGTGGAGAAAAGAAAGAGTCTGAAATAGGATGGATTGACAAAGTGGATGCACAAAGGCCTCAGACATAACCAGAGTTATGAAAATGACGCAGGACCAGGGAGAAGTCCGCTCTACTGTACAGTGTCATGTGCAATAGGATGTGCTAGCACACAAGAGAAGCACACATCTATAACTCTTATAAATCATTTAGAATATATGACACTAAGGAAATAAACTCAAACCAAGTGGGGGAAAAAGAGTGTCAAGTCTTTTCTACCCTGGCTACCTCTCTGAATAAGAGTCGAACTTCATCAGGACACGAGTTCAATGTAGCTTGGTTCTCTCTCTTTCAGCCAGAAGACTTCTAGAAGCATATGGTTTATTCTCTTTATAGAGCTATTATTTTCACAATTCAAAGACAGTTTCATAAAGATATTCTTTGCCTGGATAATGATAAAGTCAGTAATAAATCAAAACTGGAAGACCAGGGAAGCTAATTTTCTCATATGGACCTTGAACCTTGGGCCCTAGCAAAAACCATGCCTTGAAAAAAATAGTATGGTCACCGAAAGATGAGCCTAATGAACAAGGAAGATCTGAAAAATGTCCAAATCTACTTTTTAAAAGCATTCTTTGACTTAGAAACATTTTAATCTTGGACTCAGTACAAAATTTCAAAACTTAAGCTCAATGAGACATAATAAGGCTAACCGTAAAATTCTTAGCTGTAGCAGCCTTTAATTATTGCAAGCTGTAGCAATGCTTCATAATGCTAACAGAGATGAGATGCTACGATACTCTATTTTCAAAGGTTGTAGGATTCAAGTATCCTACAAAATAATTACACTTCAAAGTGCTCCCTAGGCTTGAGACCAACAGAGGTGAAAAATCACAAAAGGAGAAGGTGAAGCCAGCCATGGAAAGACAAAAACTGTTGACCTTTTGTGGGATTTTTATCTCAGCTTACTGATGTAATCTAGCCATTGTAATTGAACTTATAGCTGGGTTCCATTATTTCAGATCTGGGGAACTAAAATTCATAGACTTATTCATGTTAAAACAGAGTAATGTGTTCAAAATATCCTGGTGAGAAGAAAATTGCCTTATGTCTTTGAGGGACCATAACAGTTTTGACAGTGTCTACAATAAGCCCATTGCAGGACATAACGGATCATTGAGAACAAAAGCTGCATGTATGACGTCTGCTGGGATCAAGGTTAAAGAAGTGGGATGAAATATTCAGGTTCAGCGCCGCTATTAATGTGGTGCATTCACATGTGGTACATCTAGCATGTTAATACTTAATGTGGTACTTACTCATGCTTTTCATAAAAAGCTTCCTCTGTCACTTATAATTTGAATATTTTTAGAAGATGAAAAAAATTTACAATGAACATTTTTCTCTTAGAGCATTTTAACTGTAGATTAAATAAGCAATTCATGATCAAAGGGAGCAGACACTAAGCTGAAGAATAAATCTTTCTAGCTGACAGAGCCATGAATTTATTGACCTATCTAGTAACATAAAAACATTTATCAATATCAGTGGTATATAGGCTCTGGAAAGCAATTGTATTATGCTCATGATAGCTATTGTGGCTTAGTTTCCCCAAAAAA
>NW_022103920.1:35209658-35210833 GCF_000313985.2 Echinops telfairi
AACCCCATTTCTACTCCTAATTTTCTGCTTCCTACTTTTGGAGTCTTTCTCCAGTGGTGTCCGCAAGTTTTCTTGAAAAAGGCAATGTTGTTTGGGCAAATAAGCTTTCATCTCCTAAATGGACTCACTTGCTCATTCTGGTATTTTTCTCCCTCCAGCTCCACCTACAGACTGTCATGAAGATTTCGTTTGGGGGAACAAAACAAGACTGTCTTCTGCTGGGAAACCCTGAGTGGCTCCACATCTTAATGCCATCATTCTCCGCAGGTGAGTTAAGCTCGTCACTGGAGGATAACTGCCATGGGGTCCAGGTACTTTCTTGCTTGGCAGCATTCTTGGCCTGACTCTGATCACTCCTTCTTTTCTTCCCGATTGCCTCATTCTTACCTTCACTTAGCCAACCATTTTACAGTCTTTACATTTTCATCCAAATTCCATCTTCTCATTGTGAGCTATAGGAATTGTACAGAGATTACTAAGAGGTTTGAACTGGGAAGGAGGCAAGGAACATGGAAATAGTGTAAGTGGAAAGAAGCATATGTAGAGATTTAAAAATTCATACAGATCTCCCCTTACAAGGAGCCCTGGTGGTGCAGTGGTGATGCACTGGGCTGTGAGCTGCATGGTCGGCAGTTGCAAACCCCCAGCAGCTCTGCAGGGAAAGGACTGGTTTTCTAATCCTGTGAACAGTTTCAGTCTCATAAATCCCTAAGGAGTCACTATGAGTCAGCAGTGACTTGTTGGCAGGGAGCTTGATTTGATTTCTTAGAGGTTGTGGAGAAGGAATGTATAGGAACTAAGGGCGTGTACGGAGTACAGCACTGATCATTGGTAGAGTCTATGCGTAGAGAAAATGAAGGAGATGGGTCTAGAACGCAGATGGAGAATTTAGCTTGAAAAGACTCTACTGAATGGGTGGAATGTTGGCTGAAAATGTAACTCTATTTGGACAAGAAAGAAGAGATTGAGGAAGTTTATAAACCATGATCCTAATTTTTCTTTTAAAAATGGAATGAGTGCTTTGAACATATGTAAGTGCTTATTTCTCTCACTTTCCTGTTTGGCTTTTATGATGTCAGGATGGGAACAACTTTGCCTTTATGTAATTTATGGGTGAATCAGTTGCAATGGGTACCAGTCCCAGGTGAGTGCTCATGTACTATATCTCAATATAG
>NW_022103920.1:35211625-35213269 GCF_000313985.2 Echinops telfairi
TAATCATTAGGATTGGTTTTCCTTGGACTTATTTGATAGAATGATAGGACTCCATTGTTGTGCTCTGTCATAGAGCAGTATCGAAGTCATCCAATATTTGCCGAGAATCTCTGCAAAATATATGCAAGATTCTGCATTAGGTTTCAGAAAGGCTATGGCCCTTGCTCATTTCTACACAGGTGAATAAATTGCTACACCATATTTAGCAAATGGACAGCCTTTCATTAACTGTGAATGATCATTGTGGGGGTTCAATTTTATGTCAACTTTATGGTACCTGTGTGGAAACAGGGGTGGAGTCCAACCTGTCAATCAGGTGGTAGCCTGGTGATGCCTCCTTGGGCGTGTAGGCTTCTGCATAAGAGAGAGATTGGGGGGAGATCTTTCTCTCTGCATATCCACTTTCTTGTGTGCTCAGACTGTGTGCCTGCCTCCAGGAGCAGGTCCATGTGGGCTGGTGCCTTGACACTTTCCACTGACCTTGGACTCTGCATCCAATGACCTGTGATCTGCTTGCTTCCCACTGCACCTTTTGGAGGCATTGACCTGAAGCTGCACGAGTCTAAAGAGAGCTCAGGCTAGCACCGGGCCTATGGACTTACATTGGACTGACCCGGGCTTGCTTATCTGATGTAAGACTACTCCTTGGTATATAGGTATTTTTTACACACATAGGAGTGTTACTAGTTTTGTTTCTCTAGACAACCCAGCCTAACAGAAATACATTGAAAATATTCTTCCATTTTAGCACAATTCTCTACATAAAAGTTTAAATTGGGCTTATATTCTACTTCAAAGGGATATAATCAAATGCGAGAAAAAGTGGACTATATGCCTTGCTTCATCACCATTCCGCACCACTGACCATCAGTGTGAGTTTTATCCTGGGAGTCTTTCTAGCAAAGGAACCTATAGTCCTCAGAGCTCCTGTTCAAACAGAAAAATACCATTTTCCATTACAAATGGAATTTACTAATCACTTCACAGAGTAAACAATACACCAATTTCCTGTTAGACGTGAATCATGTACTCTGGTAGCTCTTAAGGATAATTCATTTGCAACTTTTAGGAACCTTTTAATCAATGAATTGGCTGTAGTGTTAGTAATTACTGGCAAATCTTTTAGGAATTATTGTAGTCTAATAGTTCCTCGTCTATGTGAAGGTCTGAGAGTTTATCCTGCTGGTAAGCTAACAAAGTAATCTGCTACAGTTTGATGGAAGCTTTCAAAAAACACGAGACTCCGGGATCAAACACAAAGGAAACAATTAGGTGACATCTTTTGGGAATATCCACAGCAACAGAAGTACCCTGAGTAGCTTCATTCGCTTGTGCCAGTTTCTCGGCTCCAGTTGCCACAGGACAATTAAGGAAGAACCGGTGATGTCCACACACCTGATGGGTTGTGCTACAGGACAGGGTCTCTGAATTTAGGGAATCTCAGTTTTTTATAATGGGCTGCAAGCAAACCTGCCTACATTTTACCTGAGAAGGAGACATCCATCATTTATTCCAGAGGATAGTTAATGAATGTGTCTTCCCCTCGAGGTGGGGACACTGTGTCTTCCAAGCTGTCATGTACGTGGATATCCCTGTAAGATAGTCTGGACCCAAAGTCTAATGGCCAAATCTGCATTGAAGACA
>NW_022103920.1:35213754-35217914 GCF_000313985.2 Echinops telfairi
CCATTGACTAAATTAATTTATTAAACAGGAAAGAGTAAGATAAAAAAGAAAGGGTCTATTAAAAAATAATCGATTTATTCCTTTAGTTTATCTCATCTTTTACCACTTAGTTATTGAGTAAATTGCATTCGTGAATCTGATGTATGTGTAGATTTTAAAGGTACTTTTTCCCTTTTGGTTTAAAGAAGGAAGATTTTCCTAATTCTATAAAGTTTTTTTTTTTTCAAGAAATTGACCTCTGTGCATATTTTACAAGTGTGACAGAGGATCCAGTGCTGGTTCAGGAGGCTGGCGCTTTAGGTACTGGTTCCATAGCCAGAATAAAACTGGAGTCCCAGGTAAATAATATGATCCAATGTCAATATCAAGCTTGGCCAAGAGTCTTCAAAGAAACTAGCTCTCTGCTAAATGTTTTCTTATTTTTAGTTAGCTCATTACTTTGCTCCTAGGAGAGTTGTTGCTATCAATATGCGAATAGCAGTATGGGTAATTGGCTTTATTTTGTTAGAGGCCATCAAATTGATTTCTAATCATAGAGACTCCAAGTGACAGAGTAGAACTGCCCGGTAGACTTTCCTTGACTGTAATCAGTATAGGACCAGACCACCGATCTCTCTCCTGTGGAATGTACTCATCACTTAGCAGACAGATACTGGATCACTTGCACACCCGGGGCACCTTGGTTTAGATTACTAGCTACAATAAATTCTACATTTGTTCTTGCCGACATGGACATGATTGAATGTCACCTATTAAGACCTCTATAAATTCACTTTATGTTCCACTATTTGGGTACACATATTTTAAAACTTTTTATTGTGAATAGATGAAGATTTACAGAGCAACTCATAATTTTATATTCAGCAGTTTACACACATTCTGGGTCAACTCATTCACTGTAATCGCTTCAATGAACTATTAACCAAACTTGTTCCAGTGTTTCCTGTTTCCGTTCCTCCTTTTTACCCTAGCTTTTTGACTTTTGTCCTTGGGTCAAGGCTGTACTTTCAGTCTTACATGATTGGTTCTTCTAAGGCAGAGGTAGTTCACTTCCTGGCCTGAACAGGAAGCACCATAGTCTTGAGGGGCCCACCAGTCTCTTATCTGATTAATGAGCCTGGTCTACTTCATAATTTTTGAGTTTGGTTGGTTGCACGTTTTTCTCCGACTCTCTCCAGGATCTTCTGAGGTGATCCCTTTCAGAGTAGTTGGTAGCAGTAGTTGGGAATCATCTCGTTTTTCTGTTCTTCAGGTTGTGGGGACTGATGCATTAGTCCACTGGCTAATTGTTTAATTGTTTTCCACCTATCTTTCCTCTGGCCAAGAGAGACCAATAGTTGCTCCTAGATGGCTGCCCACAAGCATTTCAGACCCCAGTCTGTACCCAGCAAAGTCCAGTGTAAAGCATTGTCTTTAGTAACTATGCTATGGCAACAGGTCTAAGTGTCTCCCAAGACTATGGTCTTTTTTTTATACAGCTGTCAACATTGCCTTTTAAAAAAAATCATGTTATTGGAGGCTTGTACCACTCTTATCCAAATCCATACATCAATCGAGTCAGGCATGTTTGTACATATGTTGCCCTCATTCTCTTCTAGACATTTACTTTCTATTGAGCCTTGAGCACCCAGACCCAGTGACTCTTTTCCTTACAAGGTTTGGTTATGTCTAAAATAGTTTCATAACCCTTTTCCTTTATGTTCCACCACAGCCAGGGATATCTTCACAGGAAAAAGAAATACACATACACAAATACTTTCTGTCAAAGCCATGTATGTATTTGTGGTTATGCTTCTCCCATGTTCCCCTCCTACCTGTTCAGCATGCAAATCTATCCAATTATCTACTCATAGGTCACCACTGTTGCAGGGATGGGCATAAAGGGGTTTTTCCTTCTGTTGTCTTTGCAACTTGAAGACCACCCCCCATCCCGCTATGTTTTGTGTATTGCCTTCCCCTTCACCGAAGTTAATTCTTATCAATTCTAGCCCATGACTCCGTTCCTTCCCTTTACCTCCATGAAAGAATAATTCTATTTAGTGTGACAATCTAACTTAGACTTTTAGAAAAATAGTTCATACTAAACCCACAGGTTGCGGAGAGGGGCTGACCTGCCAAGGCCATGCAGAAGCAACCAAAGAAGGAAAAGAGAGTGAGGGACTAGCCCCCATACTGGAACACCAAGCCCTGAGCATGATGGCCCCGGCTGGAGCAGCTAAGGCAGAGAGAGGATTTAGGGCTGACAACAGCTCCAGGCATGATGTCCCCTTGCTGGACCATACCTCAACCAAGGACAATACTGGACCACATGGCAGGGAATTAGTCCAGTATGACCACCCCCACAATGGGGAACATAAACCACCAAAGAGGGAACATGACATATCAGCAACTGGAGATAAACAAAGCCATGAAACCCCTGAGGAGCCCCCCAACCCAAAAGACTTCAGGCTGGGAGGGGCAGTTCCCAGAGCCCTCCAGGACCAGTGGGGAGATAGTCAAAAAGCTTAGTGGAGAGATCTGGAATTATGTATGCTTTTTCATTTTGTTTTGGGTTTTTTTTTTTTTTTTGCTACTTTTTTCTTTCTTTTTATTCAATCTTTTGTTTTCTTTTTGTTTTGTTTCTGTGATTGTTGTTTGCCTACCAATATAAGAGAGGCATGGGAAGCAAGCCTGAGGAGAAATCAATGGGACTGATGCTTCAGGAGGGACCTGGGGGGAGGAGGGGGCAGGAGAAAGGAGCTGTGGACAAAAACACCACAGACCGGGGAACGCCTAGTGAATTAAACAACCGTGAGGAGGACGTACAGATCCTGGCCGTGTTGCAGCAACAGCAGTCCAGCTGAGAGGTATTACTAAGGTGCAGATGAAAGGCAAGCATGATGGTGGGGCAGGAGGAAAGTAAAAGGAAACAGAGGAAAGATTTAGGAAGCAAAGCTATGGATAGAGGTATAAACATAGGCGTGCACGTACGTAAATTTATTAATCCAGAAAAATAGAGGCATTGGCCTATGTATATATATTTATATGGCATTACATTGAGGAAGTGGACAGAATGGGCCTGTGCTCAAGCCCTCCTTCAGCACAAGAACACTTTGTCTTAACACCCTGGCATTCCATTATGCTCACCCTCCTGACATGATTGCTGAAGACAAAATGGGTACACAAGTAAATGTGATAAAGAAAGCCGATGGTGCCCTAATATCAAAAGATACAACATCTGGAGTTTTAAAGGCTTGAAGTTAAACAAGTGACCATGTAGCAGAGAAGCAACAAACCCACATGGAATAAGCACACCAGCCAGTGCAATCATGAGGTGTCAAAGGAATCAGATAACAGGCACCAGAAGACCCAAAACAACACCAACATAAAACATTGTTGAGAACAAGGGGGTCAGAGCAAAAACCCCAAACCCATCTGAAGACAATAGGACATCCCCTCGCAGAAGGACCAAAAGGAAGGGATGAATAAACCAGAGTGTAATATAGCAGCTCTTATTTCTCATGGATATATACCCATGAAACACACAATATTCCTCTGGTTCCTTAAGGCTTCCTTACCCCCCCACTATCGTGACCCAAGTCCTGCCTTTCAGTTCTGGTTAGCCCGGAGCATGTACACTTGTACAGATAAGAGCTCATGACAAATGGAATCCAGGTCAGATAAACCCCTCAGGAACAGAAATTCGAGTAGTGATACCAGGAGTGTAGGGGGTAGGTGGACAGAGGAGGGGAGGAAGGGGACACAATCACAATGATCAATGCATAATCTACCCCACCCCCTGGGCAATGAACAACAGAAACATAAAGAAGGGAGACAGCAGTTTGGTATAAGATATGAAAACAATAATTTATAATTTAGTAAGGGGTCATATGGGTGGGAGGAGGAAAAGGAAGATAAAAAGATGAGATGACACCAAGGGTTCAAATAAAAAGTAAATGTTTAGAAAATGATAATGGCAACAGATGTACAAATGTGCTTGATACAGTGGACATATGGAATGTTATAAGAGCTGTAAAGAGCCGCCAATTAAATGATTTTTAAAAAATGGTTTCATCCACTATTTTGTGCTTGACTAATTTCACTCAGCAAAATTCCCTTCAGATTCATCTATGCTTTGAGGTGTTTGCAGATTCATTGATATTCTTAAATGTTGGGAAATA
>NW_022103920.1:35219074-35220676 GCF_000313985.2 Echinops telfairi
CGCAGCCCTGCTTTGTTCCCTCCCGTGGATTAGCTTGCTCATCTATCTGTTTTACCCATACAGCTAGAATGTGTATTTCCTTTGACAGGAAGGGATGTCTTGTTTATCTTCCTATATTGTTAGATTGTAGCTTCAGAGAACTGGTGAGGAGGACCCAGGGTGCAGTCTTTGTTCTACATACCCCCAGTTCCTTCTCTGACTTCAAGCTAAAAGCACGTATGCACTTGCTGCCTTTCTTGGCCTCGCACACCCATCTGTTTTAGTCTTGCTTCTCGGCGTGAGATACTTCCTACTGAGACCCTGAGGGGTGCTTCTTCCCAAGTTTTTGGCTTACCTAAGAGACCCTAGAGCTGTTCTCGGATTACTTGTTCCGAGTTCTCACTATATGTTAGCACAGGCAGAAAAATATCTTCCCTGGTGTTGTCAGCCTATTTGTAACAACAACAATAACCACACAATGATGACATTCGATGAGGGCACTCATTGATTGGATAAGCAGATTCTTTTCCTACTTCTCTCTACAAACAACAGCGCCTGGCTTACATGGCAGTTCCCCAGATGTTAGGCTTTGTACGTGGCATCTGTCTGAAGTACGTAGAAGTTAAATGAAGAATATGTTCACATGTATATTAATATAAAATTTCCAATAGCCTCTTCTTTTTGTTGTTGCTTGCCGGCGTCTTGCATGTATCATGTCTTTGGCCCATTTGCGCGTGAAGTCTGCATCTCTAACACATATAGACTTGTCACAAACACACTGCCTTGGGGTCAATTCAGACTCTTCGGGTCCCTACGGGGACTGCTGAGTCCGTCAGGCTTTAGGGCAGCACACCTCTTCATCCTTTCCCGCAGGGTGGCTGGTGGGTTTAAGCTGTCAATGTTGTGGCTAGCAGGCCAATGCCTAATCTATAGTGTGTCCAGGGCTCCTTATATAGATACAGATAGATAGGTATAGATATAGATTCACATATTCTTCAATTCCAAGATTCACATTTTGATACATCAAAATGTTTTCTCATCGTAGCATGCTACCTACATCGATTTGTATTTTCAATACGCTTCTTGTCTCCCTAAAAGCGATTATTAATGAATAACCTATATTTTATTGGATAGCATCTTAAACAAGTTGCCCTTCAGTCAGTTCTGAGTCATGGCAATACCACATGTGTGAGAGGAGAACTATTCCCATCGGGTTTCAATGACTCTTCTATTTGCTTGGTTGGTTGGTTGGTTGCTTTTGTTTGTTTGTTTTTTCAGAAGTAGACCACCAGGGTTTCTCTTGAGCTAGCTCTGGTTAGACTCAAATGGACAAGTTTTTGATGGACATCCCAGCATGTTAACTATTTGCATCACCCAGAGACTTGAAGAGTATCTTTAGAACAAGCTAATAAAATATATTAAAAATAGTGAGTGTATGTCTGGTAGAATATGTCCTTTTACCAGAGTCCAGCACACATACATAATTGCTCTGACTCCAGGTTTTTGAAGAGACGGCGAGGCAGTCCCTGCCTGCCTTCAATATGGCATTAACACAAGATGGCTAGTATTCCTGGGGCTGCTGTAGCTCCAGCAACATGATCTTCCTCAGCCTGACATCACAGT
>NW_022103920.1:35221969-35223196 GCF_000313985.2 Echinops telfairi
CACTCTCCATCTCTAAACACAGCACAGTGAAGCTTCTCCTCACTGATCTCCCTACATTGCAGCAAATTACTCTCGCTCTTGTTGCTGGTGCAGAGTGAATTAAATTGAAGTCGGGAGTGCAGCAGCCTGGAGATGTGGCTCTCGTTTTTTGTTTGTTTGTTTGCTAAGCAATGTGATCAGCCAGCCAACAACTAACATTTTTTCCCCTTGCCTTTGTTTATTTGTCATTTGCCTAAACATGGCATTAAACAAGCACCTAGTAAAAAGAGAAAAATGTGCCGAAGCTGACAATAAGGACCAGCTCGTTGGCATCCCTAATGCGAATCCCTTTTCCAATCTGTCTCTCTCTGGATGAAAAGTGAACACAGAGCTACCCCAGCCAACGGTAATGCCTCAGCCACATAATATGAAGGCCCTCCTCAATCCAGCCTTTCAAGAGCTGCTTCAAGATATGAACTACATTCCAGGCAGCTATTCTTCCGGATCACAGATGCCATTGATACCAGGAGATAGTGTAGCCAGTGACCTAATTTACAGACTGCTGTTCATGTTCCAGGAGCTGTTAGATGTTTATGTTCTTGAAAAATAATAAAAATAATTTGAAGGGAATGCTTCAGGTCTCTGGGACATTGGCGGTGTAATGGGGGTGAAAGGTGGATAATCTGCCCTGGGAACTGTGAGACCTGGTCCAAAACTGCTTCATCCACAAGATCCTGTGCGGTGTATAAAAGTCCTCCACTACTGTTCCTTTGTACAAGGAGAGAGTTGGGCTTGTAAATGCTATGCTTGAAATCACAAGGTGGACAAAATTTGAAGGCATTTTACTCCAATTTAAGACCTGATGCGTTTCTTAGTAGCTGCTGTATTTCCATTCTCAATCGTGTGCAGATTGATGAGCTGGTTGATGAGGTTTGGAGTTTGCTTATTTTTTTCCTCTCCCCCTGCTGTTCACTTTGGGGCTAATTCAGTTCTTACAGAAATATGTTTCCCAAGCTGGGAAAATAACAAACATAGAAACTGAAAGCAGCCCACTTGGGTCCTTAGTAATGAGTCAGACAAAAAGGCATTGGTGGAAAATGGTGAAACCTTTGATTACAAGAAGATTTGTGAACTTATTGAAAATTCTGATGAGGTGTGGGAACATTTTCCATTTATTTTACGTGCTTCATTGCTACCGATGAGCCAATATCAGCTATTCTACAAGGAAGTCTGTTGTGATTTTTTTTT
>NW_022103920.1:35223967-35225346 GCF_000313985.2 Echinops telfairi
GTCTAGCTGGAATTGGGAGCATGATAGTGGGGAGTGGGGAGGAAGCATTAAAAAACAAGAGGAAAGTTGTATGTTTCATCGGTGCTGTACTGCACCCTATACTGCCTGGCTCGTCTCCTCCCCGCGACCCTTCTGTAAGGGGACTGGTAAGCCCTCTTTTTCAGAGCTTTTACGTTTTCTGTTTCTTCTGCATAGAATGCTCTTGCAGCCACTCACTCAGCTTTATACCACTTCTTTAAAACCGCTGTTGAAACGCCAACTTTCCGGAATGGGCGTACCTGCCAATTTCACATCTAAAACAACCCTCCTGTGCAATCACCCTGAAGGACGCCAAAGGCGCAGTGTAGAAAGCAGTCAGCAGATAACCAACGATGGAGACCAGTCAGGCACTCGGTGGGTGAGAAGTATGCCAACGAGATTAGATAAAGATTGTGAGGCTTCGAAACCGTACGGGGCAGCTCGCCTTTGTCCTATAGGGTCGCTGTGAGGTGAAATTGATTGATAGAAATGGGTTTGATTATTTAGAATTAGTGATGCACAATTCTCATATATATTGTGGAACTTTAGGTATATAATCTTGATTTCAAATTTTATTTGATAGAAGATTAAACCTTTTAAAAAAAACCAATCACTATTCTTGAAGTGACAGCTTGGTTTGTGATTGTGATTGGAGCATTTTATACATCAACCAGGACATAGCTATTTGTGGAAATTTAGACTAGTCAAGCCTCTCTTGTAATTAAGAAAACATTGTCATTATTGTTATACTAATTAGCCACATTGTACACTTATAGAGTACATATAAACACCCTATTTGGGGTAAGACAAGACTGAATATTTTTACTACTTCTGGCACTTTGCCTAGCTCATTGTATACTTAATTCATTTAATTCTAAAAAAAGCAGCAACAACAGTGGTGCCAAAACTCCATTGTGTTACGTGAATACCAAAGAGAAGCTCATTGTTTTCCACCACATTGAGTTTTTGTTTTCTTTCTTTCCATTTATTTCCCCACCACCTTGTTCCCTTTACCATTATCCTTTATTTTCTTTTTCTGGACTCTCCAGCTCATTTATTGTCTTCTTTCCCCTTCCTTTTACTCCTGTCTCTGCTGTCTTGAGTCCGCCAAAGGCCCCTGTGGGTGTCCTCAGCCACACTGGGAACGGATGAAGGGAAAGCCCTTGCAGGTGGCTGGCATAAGTCAAATCACAGTTGGCCAAAGGTATGTTATATATCTGGAAACTGGGTTATATTCATTCTAGAACAATTAACTAGATAATTGCTCTGGCATATAAAGCAGACTTGTACTATTCTTGTAACAAAATGGAAAATTTTGACTATAGTAATACCTAACACTTCCAGGAAATGTTAAAAAAAAA
>NW_022103920.1:35225446-35226524 GCF_000313985.2 Echinops telfairi
TCTTCTTTCCCCTTCCTTTTACTCCTGTCTCTGCTGTCTTGAGTCCGCCAAAGGCCCCTGTGGGTGTCCTCAGCCACACTGGGAACGGATGAAGGGAAAGCCCTTGCAGGTGGCTGGCATAAGTCAAATCACAGTTGGCCAAAGGTATGTTATATATCTGGAAACTGGGTTATATTCATTCTAGAACAATTAACTAGATAATTGCTCTGGCATATAAAGCAGACTTGTACTATTCTTGTAACAAAATGGAAAATTTTGACTATAGTAATACCTAACACTTCCAGGAAATGTTAAAAAAAAAACTGGCCCATTCTTGCTTTAGATCACTTAAATGTCTCCCATGCTTCTGTGTGTTCTCTTTCACCGGACATTTGCTTGCACAACCATTGTACCATTTTGGATCTGGATACCATTGGTCTCTCACAAAGGAAACGCCAAAGGCTTCTTGAATTAAACAAAATATATACCAGAAAAAGCAGATATATATGTACACCATATTTTTTCCCTTCAATTTCCCTTGGGCAGATCATGTTCCTGGATCAGTGAGAGCAAAATGGGCTAGGGAGCCCATGAGCTAGAGAGAGACCTTCACAAATGAAATGAAAGAGGATGACCCTGATCTGATGCTGATATTGTTCATACCATTGACGAGTCACTGCAACTGATCTAACGGTCAGCTACAGTTTTGATAACTTAGGTTGTGTAACTATCCTTTGTGCTTACTCTATAAACAGGGAAAATAGGATGGTTCTAGAAGCTCATACGGCAGTTGGAGAGTACATCACACCACAAGAAAAAATGCTGCAAAAACTTGGGAGTAATTTCTTTCTTAAAACAGGCATGAAGGGCTGAAATTGGTCAGAAGAGAGAAAAAGAGGTATCAAGTATAATAATATCTTGAGGCTTTGGAAAGAGAACGGAGTCTTGAAGAAGGTGGCAGGGAGAGAGAAAGTGAAGGCTGCCTCACCCAAGGGGTGCTTTGCCTTGTGTCCATCCAGGGCAGTGGGCATAGGAAACATATAAGCGTGGTGGAAACATGAGTTACAGTCGAGTCAGTTCTGATTCATGGTGACCCCAT
>NW_022103920.1:35227468-35229164 GCF_000313985.2 Echinops telfairi
TCCATTGTGTCAAGCACATTTGTACATTTGTTGCCATCATCATTCTCAAAACATTTGCTTTCTGCTTGAGCCCTTGGTATCAACTCCTCATATTTCCCCCTCCCTCCTCACTCCCCCCTCCCTCATTAACCCTTGGTAATTTATAAATTATTATTATTTTGTCATGTCTTACCCTGTCCGACGTCTCCCTTCACCCACTTTTCAGTTGTGCATCCCCCAAGGAGGAGGTTATATGTAGATCCCTGTAATCAGTTCCCCCTTTCTACCCCACCTTCCCTCCACCCTCCCAGTATCGCTGCTCTCACCACTGGTCCTGAAGGGATCATCTGCCCTGGATTCCCTGTGTTTCCAGTTCCTATCTGTTGAAGATGTTGGTAGAAGTCTTAATTTCTCTATCACTAGCTTTAGTAGCAGTGAGTATGATAGCTGTACTGATGGAATTTTCTTGAATGCAGAGAGCTATTATACTATAACAGATAGTATTTCAAGACAGATTTTGAAATGTAATTTTTGTTGAAGGATCTTTTGAATTTGTCATTTCTAGCATAGTAAACTATTTGATTGTCTGATGTAAAATGGCTAATACAAGTCCATCAATTCACGAATGCCTAGGATACAGATCTTTATGGTTTCCATTCCATTTTTGAGCACTTCCACTTTTCCTAGATATCATACTTTGTATATTTAAATTTCATTGACTAATACATGTTTTAAGACCCCTACCCCACTCATGTTGAGTCATGCCACATCAGCCAACGCAGGTCCTAAAGGCTTTCCTCCACTCCTGTGGTGAAGGTTGACCCTGCTCTGGGAAGGCAGCGCTTCTTCAGTCAAATTTTGAGTGCCTTCCAACTCAAGGGGCCCCTCTTTCAGCACAATATTTGACAGTTTTCCATGGCTTTTAATGGATTTCTCAACATCTGACAATGTTCATCTGCTATTCATAAGGTTTTCAGGGGAAAATTCCTCAGAACTGTACAGCCTATACTGTCTTTGAAGTCTAATCTTCGTCTGGAAATTCTGCTGAAACCTGTTTACCTTGGGTGAGCCTGATGGAATTTGAAATACCAGTAACATAGCTTCCATCATGATAGCAATACACAAGCTACCACAATACAACAAACTGACAGACAAGTGGTGTCTGTCAGCCTGGTAGAAACATCAGTTATAATGGAGTCAGTTCTGATTCATGATGACCCCATATGTTTCAGAGTAGAACTGTCCTTCACAGATTTTTCACCGTTGTCACCTTTGGAAGCAGATGAAAGCTTCTCTAGGGAGGTCTGAGTTAGCAATCTTTGGTTGGTAGCCTGGTGCTCGATGATGTACACTGACGACAGATGCCTCTGAGTGGAAGAATGGAGGGGTACTCAGGTTTGGGGAGTGACCATCAGGACAAGGTTGTAGCGTCTTATTTGCTGTCCACAGAGTGTGTGTTGTTTTGCACTCGGCTCCCTTGGTCGCTTTTCTCTAAAATAAGGAGGATGCTAAACCGTTTTTCTGGAGTTCTGAGATAATTAATTGTGATTTTCTACATTCATTGAAGAAGTGCTTTCTAAGCACTATCTGGGACTTTTTGCTAGGGGATAGAGAAGTGGACAAAACAAATACTGCTTTGTTACAAAGAGCTCAGAATTCCAGCAGGAAATGCAGATGCAACGATATACAATATAAAGTGCTTGAGACAGGACTTGGC
>NW_022103920.1:35230068-35232363 GCF_000313985.2 Echinops telfairi
GTTTAATTAATTTGCTGGTTTGGGAGCCAATTCATATGTCACTTCATTCCATAGTACAACCATGTCAAACCTAATTGTACAATTTCTTGCACACTTATACATGTTTTTCAAAACATACTTTTCCGCCCTGGATTTCTTGACATCATCCTCCACCTTTGTCTCTCCAACCCCACAATAGACCACCTCCCCCCAAAACCTTGTTATACTTTTTCCCTGTAGACTTAACATCCCTGGGTTTCATTTTCCAAAAAATAACAAAACAAATAACACATCATCAAGAGGGTGAGCCCCAATGGTGATGCTGTCATATACTCCAAAGTAAACAAACATAAGCAGAATATGACAGGATGGCCATCACTAGGTTGCCAGGATAATATGTGTCTTAATACAGCATACTGGGTGTTGATGTACCAAGATTTTGTTCACCGACCCACAGTACACTGCTCTTGGTACAGACGGTTTCTTCTACCTCCGCACCATATGTGTTCTGGTTTAAGTCTTTAGGGTACAAGTGTGTCAGGGGTAGAGTGCAGTTCACCCAGTGGAGTTCATGTGTGCCCCGAAGGTCAAGATTTCATGTCCTGGAGTTTGGCAGCATCAGTCTGGGTTACTGGGTTACCCCCAAATGCCTTAGATCAGCTCTGCCCTTGCAGTGCACGTTACTAAAGACCCTCCCTACCTAATGATCCCAAGAACATCCTTAGTCTCTCGTCCTCCTAAGAGAGTTGTCAGTAAGGGAAATACACTCATAGTACTGGGAGACCATGTCTTCAATCTTGGAAATCCTGTGACTGAGACTTAGCACCCACCACGCACACACACACACACACACTCTTTCTCTCTCTCTCTCTCTCTCCTCTACTCTATCAGGTACATTTAAGTAATTCAATGTGTTTGCACCTCCCCCCTCCATTTTTAATAGTATTCCAAGGAACACTTGTGGAAAATCATTATATAATTGGTATGTAAAATTTTCATCAAAATCGAATCTTAGAGAGATTATATAATTTGGATTTTCTGAACTGTGCTGTCACTGGGCACAGGAAGTAGACTGGGTGTTATTCAAACCATCAGTTCGCCTTTAATATGACTCTTTTCCCTCATATTTGGTATGTGATATGGATAAAACATTTGGTCTATTTTTTGAGCTGCTTCTTGAATCCTGCGTCAGCAACTCTTATGAAAATGTTGTAGGTAAGTTAAGTAGTAGCTGATCATTTACTCTCTCCCATTTTGTATGCACATTCTTCTCAATCTTGTTTACATTCAGAGTAAATAGCTCCCAGGGAGCTTAATGATACTTTCATTTCCATCGAGCTCCGGGATCACTGCTTTGGTCAGATAGCACCTTGCTATACTGAGCTAAGATAATGACTTTGCTAAAGAGTGTAATAGATTCACAAATGAGCTTTTATTAAATTTTTAGTAATTGTGGATTAAATCTTACAGGAATGCATAAAATATAGGACCTTTCATATTTATGTTCGTTGCTTTTAAATTAATTTAATTTATTACTATATATTTAATATATTTTCACTCAAATTCAGGTATATTGAAATCTTGTATTGTTTAAAATCTATTCTTTGAAGTCCATGCTTTTGAAAATGAAAGGGACCAGAAGGAAATCCTGTGTGCTTGTGTCTGTGTTTCTGTGTGTGTGTAAATGATATGTAAACTGTCATCCCCATGCTACTGAGGTATGTTACATGAAATAAGACATAGTGTCAGAAAGAAAATAGACAATATTTAAGACATTTGCTTCTTTGGATAAAAGGAACTTGTTAAAATATAAACCACAAGCATTCTAGTTAGTTACAATTTTCTAGTTATGTCATGGAGTGTTTCATTTTAAATTACTCAGAGTGGTGACCCTAAGCAAAACATAATCAACTAATGACCAGTAACAGTTAAGAATTTTCAGCTTTTCTGTTCTATAATTAAATGTAGCACTGCTCCTTTTAAACCTATATTCAGAATATTTTTATTCAAACACTATCATGCAAGTTGCAAAACAAAACATTTCTTGTACTTGAATATGCAGTATTTCTACTCCCCTCCCCCATACTATTGATCTATACTTATGAAGTCTTATTATGTCATCTTATATGTATATGCACAATTATATGACTGATATAAACTTGCCTATATCCATCACTCAATTTCACCAGTTATTGACTCATGTCAAATCTCATTTTTTGTCTACCCTACCTGTCCTTCTGTACCCAGCCTAGATAATTTTAACATTATATCATTTTCTTCAAAATTATTTTAGTATGTGTTTTTATAGTATTAAAC
>NW_022103920.1:35233580-35242688 GCF_000313985.2 Echinops telfairi
TTTACTGAGACTCACAGAAAACTCTAATGTGAATAGCAGTCAAGAAATAAAACCATCTCTGTAGCATCGAGCTGCACAATAGCCCCTTGAACTGGTAAAGACGTCACTGTGAGGACTAAGGTGCACTTGGCCTCATAGGAATGTGACAGCTGGTCACTGGAGGAAGAAGACTGGAGAAGAATTGATGCATTTGGACTATGATCTTGGAAGAAGGACATCATGCTTGGTACAACAGGCCAGTGAAAACGAGCAAGAAACCTCACACAATCAGCCGGCACAGTGGTTGCAACAAGGAGCTCAAACATAGCTGCCATTCCGAGGATGGCACAGGACCGGGCAATATTTGGCTCAGTTGCACATAGAGTTTTTATGAGCATCTATTAACAATAACAACAATAGAGTATGTATTTGATAATTTCCTGAATGGATAATTGAATTAATTTAAGCCTCAATGCTTACCTTGTCAAATAATTGTCACCATCATCAAAAAGTATGTTTTGTGCTTGCCACATAAATCTCGCCAAGAGAATCCTTTCATGCCATTTATTTTCACAGCGTCTTATGTTTTCTCAGAATTCCCTTTCTCTCATTTATGTCTTGACTTACATCAGCCTCTCATTCTCGCACGTTACTTGTTTTTCCAGTTGTGATATAATTGTGGTGCTCTGCCACATGATTGCTCCTGTGAATGGTATCCTGTATGTATGAACTTTATGTTCAATGTAACATTGGCCTCCTGCTATCTAATTGGTATGTCCATGCGTGAGTGTTTTTCTGTGTGAGGTGATCCACATGTCCATGTGGATGGTATGTGTTGTTCAGATGTGAAGGAATATGTGTGTTCATGTGTGATGGCATATATATATGTGTATATGTATATGTATCCAATTTCTAATTATTTGTGCTCATAATAGCTTTATGTAATGATATTGAAGTGATTGCAGGTTTAGAGTAAGGTTAGATAGAAGTCTTAGTGACTTGACACTTCATCATAAAATTTCTGATGACTTCAGACCTCCAGCATGGGGGTTATAGTTTGGGAGATTATCATTTGGCCTCAGAAATATCTCAGACAACATTAATAAAGCTTAGAAACAGCAAGGACTCTCACTGAACTGAGGCATTTGGTGCCGGCTTAGCTAAAGCAATGATAAGATTGGTGATTAGAAAAAAACCTGCCAAGCTTTAGAAAAGATCAACCCTCACAATAACCTAGAAAATGAAGGCTGACAGGAAATTGATTGCTTGACTCCACATCCATTAACTGCAAGGGGGAAAGAACTGGAAGGAGAACAAGCGATGAGCGCGCAGACTATGCGTTGTAAAGAGGAAGTCCTACTTACCTAATAGAAGTCAGGAACATGCTTTCGTATTTGCAGTGTTCCCTGTTAGATTGATAGACAAGGTTTGGATTAAGCAGCACGTTGGGTACACTCTGACCACGTCACTGCTCTGTGCTCTGCAAGTCTACACTTCTTACGTTCATTTGGAGATTAATTTCAGCAAATGAACAGGGCGGGAAGTAGGGAACACCACTGGTTGCTTATGCATTGTGGCAGCTCAGATATGGCATTAAATGGAGAAATGAGGTAAGAAGAACCTTGGCTGTACTTATTTGCCGGAAATTCCATGTGCTTTGCTTCCTTGTTTCAGGATTTCATAGATCTAGATTCTATGCCACATAGCAGAGAAGTATAGCAGATATGTCATCAAGTCAATTCTGAATCCCAGAGACCCTGTAGGATGGAGAAATGCTGCCCTCGTTGGATTCTGAGATTGCCACCCTTTATCGGAGTAGAAAGCCTCATCTTAACTCAGAGAGGGCCTGGTAGTTTTGAACTGCTAAGCCAGTGGTTAGCAAGCGAACTCGTAACCTCTCCTCTGCAAGGGCTTCTTGAATGTGTGCTACCCACCAGCAACTGAGGAGGAATCTGGACTCATAAATTGTCTTCTGACTTTAGGTCAGGGAGGTAGGTTCACTATTATTTATGGGAGCATGGATCATAGTTACAAGACCCTATCTGCAGGATAGCATTTTGTTCATCCATAGGTAAATAGAAAGCAAGCAAACAATAGGATGAACTTAAAAATAAACACAGGGCAAGATAATGGAATGAGCCGTCAAATTAATTTGAAGAACACACTTCTCAAAATGATCTTCTCAGGATTCGCACAGGAATTAGAGATGGACAGTTGACAGAGTCCGTTTGTTTCTTCACTAGCATATGCAAAAGAGAGGAGATTTCAAGGAGCAGTGGAATAAAACGAGGGAAGAGGAAGATGGCAAGCAAAAGAAGGGTTGCAAACAAACTAACCCCCCGAGCTTCAACCGATCAGAACCAATTCTGTCATAGCCAGTACAGTGAACCCGGGACATATCCAAAGATGTAATCTGTGAGTACTCTAGAACCAGGGCTGGAACCGGGAATGTTACAGTCAGCCTCCTGGGAATGGGAGGCTTAGAAGCAGTTCAGTGAGTTCTTTCAGGAGGCTGCTGCAAGAGATGGGATTCTTGCCAGGCGATGGAGAGTATCACATTCAAAGCAATGCCTTTGGCTACCATTTTTGAGCCAAGCATGGTGGTTTGAAACTCTGCTGGTCAAGAAATTTGGTTGCAACATGTACATGGTCTTTATTTTCTGGGAGAGAGATTACTTTCCCAGCAAAGCATCCACCCATCGTTTTTCTGCTCTGGTTATGTTCCGGACACCTGAATTTTACGCGTCTCTTTTTATTTTCATTTACTTTGTCAGCCATGACTGGACCAGAAGAGCCAGGTCAAAAGTTCTGCTAAAAATGCAACTGTAATATATTGGAGGTATTAGGGAAGAATAACAACTGGGGAAAATAAAACCATCAGAGAATACACTTGTGAAGTTCTCTGAAGACATAAAAGAAAAATATAAAATTAACATCATGGTAGAGACAATAATAGGCCAGAACAGAGAATGCTAGGCTAAAAACAATATTTATGACTACAATTTTAAAAATCTTTATCTGGACTAAATAAAATTCCTGTGAAAGTATACTTAATGAACTCTCCAAAATGGGCCAAGTGTTTGTGCCATGCACAATGTGCTGGAAGAAATGTGACAGAAAGGGCAGCAAAGGACTGTTTGGCCTGTTGTCCCCCCAGGAGAAGGAAGTGGATGGAGAGCTATCTTAGGAGACAAGAGGGAGAGGTGTACTTGTCAAGATTCAAAGTCTCGGGCATATAGGAAGCATCTCTTTCTTATTCATTCACTCAACAAAAGTGGTTCTCCTCAAACTTCCTAATGCCGTGACTCTTTCTTACAGTTCCTCAGGTTGTGGTGACCCCCCAACCATAGCATAATTTACATTGCTACTTCATAACTATCATTTTGCTAAAGTTGTGAATCGGGTGACCTCACTGAAAGGGTCGTTAGACGCCCCCAAAGGGGTCATGACCCACAGGTTGAGAACCACTACTCTAAAGGGTACTATTTTTCAGTTCCCAAGAAGGTACCATCCAGGTTATCTCTATGAGAGATTAAATATATGATATATCATAGGAAACACAATTAGAAAAACATTTTTCCTTCCTTTGAAAAAAATTGTGCAGAATAATGTAAAGGACATTTACTCAAATCCATAAACCTTAAGTAATGACCTTCCATATCTTCAAATCTTCAGAAGGCCTCAGCCATCCTTTTAAATTAATAAAGAGTAGTAAACAAGCCAATATATTTTTATCTCTGTCTAAGACGGATTATCATCCATCTTAGCCTAATAGGTCCATGAGATAAAAATCTCTAAAGGCAAAAGAAAATCAGTAAAAGGTGCTACATGTCATTGCACACATGCTCAAGAAAGGATCTCCCTCTGCCAAGAGACTCAGTCAAGTTGAAGTCTTCCAGTTTCTCAAGACAGATTACAGAGAAAGAAAAATATAAAGAAAAGAAATGGAAGAAGAACAGAATTCTCAGGAAAACCACTACCAGGGTTAGTTGCTGGCAAGTTGGTCCAACTCTTCGTAACCTCATGTTAGAGGAGAGTAGAACACTAAGGGATTTCAAAGACTTTGACCTTGGAAGGTAGATCTCCAGGAGACTTTGGGTATGCTTGAGATCTAGTCTTTCTGTCAATAGTCTATTGCTGAATCCTGTGTGCTCCCTAGGGCATTTTCCAAATAAAGAAAACACTGTACATAGCCATCATATTAAAAGCAGCTGCATTTAGGGGAAAACAAAAAAACTATAAAATCAGGAAAGGTGGTGTGCATCAGGTTTGCGTCCTCTCACCATTCTTAGTCATTCTCTGTGCTGAGAACATCATTAGGAAAACTGTTAACAACATGAGGTGCAAATGACAGAACCTTGCTTGCTGAAAATGAGGAGGATTAGAAATGCTAGCCGATGAAGACTCAAGATTTCAACCTTTAGTGGAGATTACAACTTTACATTACATCTTAATGTAAAGAAGACCAACATCCTCACAACAGAACCAAAAGTACCATCATGAGACATGGAGAAAAGGTAGAAATTGTCAAGAATTTTGTCTTGCTTGTATACGCAATCAAAGTTCATGGAAACAGCAGTCAAGAGACCAAAAGATGTGTGGCATTAGGTAAATCTGCTTAACAAGATCTTTTTTGAGTATTGAAAAGCAAGGATGCTACTTTGAGGACTAAGGTATGCCTACCCCATGTCATGGTATATTCCGTTTCCTCATATGCATGTGAAAGTTGGACGTTAAAGACCACCAGAGAAGAAGCAATGCATTTGAATTGTGGTGCTGGAAAAGGATATTGAAGTGCCATGGATTGCTAAAGGGACAAACCTATTTGTCCTGGAAGAAGTACAGTCATAGTGCTTCTTAGACACAAGGATGGTTAAAAATCATCTTAGATACTTTGAAGAAAGCAGTCTCTGGAGAAGGGCCTCATACTCCATAAAGTAGAGGGGCAGCAAACAAGAGAAAGGCCCTTTGTGAACTCTATTGACACCTTGGCTGCAACAATGGGCCCAAAGAGAGGCCCATTGAGAGGATGGAGCAGGACCATGCAGTGGTTCATGCTGCTGTGGGAACGGTAGCTATGGGCCAGAACTGACTCAATGGCTGCTCACAACAACGATGAGGCTATTGGAAGTGCTATGGCTTGGCTCAGATGCACCTTAGCCTCAGAGTGACATTCTTGGTCAACATTTTAAAGAGGATTTCTGCAACAGATTCGCTCAATATATCATTTGATTTACTGACTGCTGCTTCCATGAACATTGTGAACCCAAACAAAATGAAATCCTCGACAGCTTCGATATTTTCCCCATTGATCACAATGTTTTCTATTGGTCCAGTTGGGAGATTTGGTTTTTGTTTTGTTTTGTTTTTACAATAAGTCTGCAGCCCTTGATTTTCATCAGCCAGTGTTTCAAGTCTTCTTCACTATTAGCAAGAAAAGGTTGTGTTATCTGCCTATCACAAGTTGTTGTTGTTTAACATCTTGAATAAAAATACTGAAAGTATACACCACCGGCACACCTTTTTCCTGATTTTAAACCAAGCCGTATTCCCTCGTTCTGTTCAAATGACTACCTCATGCTCCATGTACAGATTCTGCATAAGCACAATTATGTGTTCTGGAATTTTCATTCTCCTCAAAGGTGTCCATCGTGTTTGTTATGATCCACACTGTCCAATGCCTTTGCATAGTCAAGAAAATACAAGTAAACATATTTCTGGCATTCTCTGCTTTAGGCCATAATCCATTTGACTTCAGCAATATATCCCTTGTCCCATATATGCTTCTGAATTACACTTTCATTTTTAGTAGCTTCCCATTGATAGACTGCTGCAACTGTTGAAAGATTTTAACCAAAAATTTACTTGCATGTGATAGTACTGCTATTGTTGGATAATTTCTGTATTTCGTTGGGTTGCTTTCTTTGGAAGTGGCACAGCCATGGGTTCCCTCTGGTCAGTTGTCAGGGAGCTGTCTGCTACAGGTCTTGCAATAGGAAAGTGAGTGCTTCCAGGTTTGCAGCAACAGGCTGAGACATGTCACTGGATAGTCCATCAATTCCTAGAGCTTTGTTTTTGGCTAGCCTTCAGGACCTTGTTTTTGGCTAACCTTCTTGATCCCATGCTAGCTCTTGAAATGGTTGACTTGTTTTTGATACAGTGACTATATTAGTTCCATCGTCTTTTGATGCTTCCTGCCTGGTTAAATAATTTGCCTAAGGAACATTTCAATATTGTTGCTTGAGGTTGACCTTTTTCCTTTCTTCAGTTCTTTCAACTTGATATATACTGCACATGTTCTTCTTTTTTGGTTTGTTTTTCTAATTCCAGGTTTTTATACATTTCATTATAATATTTTACTTGGTAGTAAGAGTAAGTCTCAGAGTCTCTTCTGACATCTACTTTGATCTTTTCTTTCTTTCCTGTCTGTTACATGACCTTTGCTTTCTTCATGTGTGATGTTCTTTATGCCATCTGTAATTACTGTCCGACATGTCAAATATATTCTGGAGATAGTTTATAAATTCCAGTAGGATAGAGTCAAGGTCATATATTGGCTCTCATGGACTTGTTTTAATTTTCTTCAGCTTCACCCTGAACTTACCTATGAGCAATTGATGGTCTGTTCCATAGTCAGGCCTTGACCTTGTTTGGGCTGTTGATGTTGAACTCCCCCACTGTCTCTTCCTACAGATGTCAATTTGATCTTTGGATATGATATCTAATGGTATCCACATATATACCCTGTTTCCCCAAAAATAAGACAGTGTCTTATATTAATTTTTGCTCCCAAAGTTGCGCTAGGTCTTATTTTTCCATGAAGAAGAATACGGTACACATTTATTGTTTATTGTTTTATTAAAAGAGACCTCGCACTTCCTGTCTGCTCCGGCTGCACTATGGCCAACAGTGAGCTGAGTGGGGGCGCCCACTATTACGGTCCAGAGTCCAGAGTTACGGTACTTCGGGGGGCCTTAATTTTGGGGTGGTCTTGTTTTCGGGGGGATGACTCATATTTCAGCGAGAGGCAAAACTGTAAATAGGTCTTATTTTGGGGGTATGTCTTACTTTTGGGGAAACAGGGTAGTTGCCATTTATGTTGTTGAAAAGTCAGTCTTGCAAACTTTCACTATTCAATCTAGAGGTACATTATTCTCTCTAAGACCACATTTTCTAAAATAAGCATTCCTTCCTCTTTGTTTCCAACTTTCTCATACCAAACGCACCTATAATTATCATTGCATCTTGATTGCATGTTTGATCAATTTCAGAAGAAACACATTGGTAAAATTATTAAATTTCTTCGTCACTAGCTTTAGTGGTTGATGCATAAGATTGAAGAGGGTTGTGTTAACTGGATTTCTTTGTATGGACATAGATATCATCCTATCACAAAAAACATTGTATTTCAAGACAGATTTTGAAATGTTCATTTTAATGATCGCACCACCATTCCTCTTGAATTTGTCACTTCTACATAATAAACCATACATATGTTGGATTCAAAATGGCCAATACCCATTCATTCAAGCTTGCTACAGCTAGGATATTGATCTTTATGTGTTCCATTTCAATTTTGATGACTTCCAGTTTTCTTAGATTCATACTTCAAACATTCCAGGTTCTAATCATTGGTCATTATTGTGGCTGGCAAGTTCCAAATTTGTGGGCAGGCAAAAGGCTGGATGCTTCTTGTCCAGTTGCAGAAACTGACTAAAGCCCAAATCAGCAGGTCAAATGACAACTTTACTAACAGGAGGTCAGCTAGTGACATGTCAGATGTAGGATAGAGTGAATTTTACCACAGCAGCAACATGTGTTGGATGTAGATCACCAAAAAAAAACCCAAAACAAAACCCTTTACCTTTGAGATGATGCCTAATCAGAACAACCATGTACATCAGATAAGAAATACTTCTTAGGGTATCCAAATTAGTAAATCTTTTTGGGAGCAAAGAGCCTCTTCTTTCTCCTGAGGATGGCTTGTGGGTTTCAAGGACCTCCGGATAACAGCCCAATATTTAACGCATTATGCTACCAGGGTTCTTGAAAGGCCGCATTTGCAAGGAAACTCTCCTTACATTAAATTACAAAATAGAGGATAATTACCTAATACTGAGAATCAAGGCCTAGTCAAAGTGAAACATAACATCGCTGAACACATCCTTTTATTGTTATTTACATAGCACCTGAGCTTTGGTGGTACTAATGGGGAAGTGTTCGATTAATAATTGCAAGTTCAAGTTCACCAGTCTCTCCTTGGGAGAAAGATGAGGCTATATGCTCCCACAAAGATTTACAGCCTTGGAATTGATTTGATGGTAGCAGGTTTTGGCTTGGCTTATAACAAAATTTCACCTATAACCTGCAAGAAATTCTGTGCTTGATGTTCTTGAAGAGATATTATCTTAATAAAAAAATCTTAATTTCAATTACTCTGCTTCAAATTTAGTCTACTTGGACTCTTTGATAATATCTTCATTTGAATTTATAGTAATCACACTTTGTACTTTAATGATCTTCTTTATCTACATAGAACAAAATAAAATGGAAAAGGCTTTATAAATGGTAGCTCATTAGTTCTCACAGTATTTTGGTGAAGGAGGATGCAATGGGTTTGATCTCCATTTTCAACTGATCCCAGGGGAGAGTTTAAAAGCTTTGCCTCAAGTCAATTGAGATATCAAAGAGGGTGTTTCAAGTCTTCGGCCATTAGCCCTGTCACTAATGGACCTGCAAAAATAAATCAGGAAAAGTTTTTTGTCTTTTTCCCTAAATTTGTTTTCTCAGCTCCCCAGGGAAAGACTTGCTCAGGGGGATATACATAGCTGTTATCTATGGGACTCTCTGCCACTTGCCACATAACACATATGTGGTACTTAGGTTTTATGTCGACTGGCACTTAAGGAGGGTAGAGTCCAACCTGTCCATCAAATCAGAGCCTGATGATACTTCTCATAGGTGTGGCCTTTTTTATAATGAAGGAAGCGGGGACTCCTCTCCGATCTCTTATGCCCTTGACTTTCATTTTTACTGGGACACTGTGTCCATCTCCAGGGGTAGTCCCAGGTGGGTTGCCTGAACCTGAGAGCTCTTAGCACCCTGCCATTTTACCACCAAACTTGGATC
>NW_022103920.1:35246571-35250591 GCF_000313985.2 Echinops telfairi
AAGAAAAAATTAAAACACAAGAAAGAAAAGCTTGTAGTTAGTTCAAGGATCGCTGGCCTTTAGGAGTGTTTTCCAGTCCAGTCTGTTGGGGCACCACGCCCTGGCCCCAAAGTCCACTATACACTTTTTATACTCAGAAAAGTAATATCAATCCAATATTATTATATAATATGCAATACAAAGTCACATTTCTTAATACTCAACGATGTTTCTCCTAGTTCTGATTATTAAAAACCTTCAGAATCTAATTTTAAAAGTGCTCAATAAATTTACTGTGTTCGATCACTTTGAATTCTCTCAGTCTTTACCAGTTTCCCTGTCTGTACACACCCCTCTTGGCTTTGAAAACACATTTTTTTTGAAGACCAGTGGTCAGTAGATTTACATGTGTCTTCTAATTTTCTCATGTTAAGTTTCAAAATAGACCTGTGTTGTCAAGAGTATTACATACACCATTAAGCGTACTTCTTAGAACATTACACCATGAAACACATAATGTCATTATTGCTGAGATTTTATTTGTTCACTTGGTAAGGAGTGTGCTGGCCAGATCTGTTTTTTATGAAAACATCTTTTCTCTTTGCAATGTAATGGGTTATCTGTTGGTGCATAGTTTGAAATTGTATGGATATCTTGTTTTCCAATCACATTCGGTTAAAATTGTTAGCATTCACTGCCATTCTTACCTGTAATGACTTTTAAATGGTGTTTTCAAAATAGCTTACCTTCTCTTTTTTGCCGTCAGTAATCTAGCTTTTGTATTGTGAGTACCCAGGCATCTATTTCTGATTCTTAGCTTTTGGTGCTGTAACCTAAAGAGATACAAATGGGTTTTCCTATAGCATGATGATACAAATTATCATGCATCTTTTCTTTTTAGAGAAGAGAACTTTTTCACGATTTCTAGAGCAAATCCGAGCACGTTGCTGCTTGTGTTACATCCCACGTAATTGAGTCCAACGATGCCCAGCAGAACAAGCATCGCCGGGTCCTGCACCCCGTCACAATCATTTCATTCTTGGAGCCCACTCTTGAAGCCATTATGTCCAGCCATTTTGTTGGGGGGGTCTTCCTTTTTTCTTCTTGACCCTCTTTGTAATCAGCATGTTCTTTTCCAGAGTACAGAGGCAAAAATCTCAGCCTCCTGGTTTCTATGGCGTGTTCAGGCAGTATGTTCTTCCGGTCGTGCCTGGTATAGTTCATCTGCTTTGCCAACATTGTCATTCAAATGCATTAATTGTTCTTCAGTTCCTTTCAGTCACTGTTCATTTCTTGTACACAGATGAAGTGATTAAAAATACCATAGCTTTGATTAATTACAACTTCATCTTCAAAGTGATGTATTAGCTCTTTTACACTCTGAAGACGTCCTCTATAGCACAGTTGTTTAATGCAATACATATTTTGATTTCTCAACAGCTCCTCCCATGGTCATTGACTGTGGACCCAAGCAAAATGAAATCTATGACAACTTCAAATTCTTTTTTTCTTTATCATGATGTTGTTTATTGGTCCAATTTTGATGGCCTTTGTTTTCCTTACATTGAATTGTAATCATATTGAAAGCTGTCTTCCCTCATTTTCATCAGTAAGAACTTCAAGTTCTCTCAGCATTCAACAAACAAGGTTGTGTCATCTGACCACCATAAGCTGCTAATAAACCTTCCTCTAATCATATATTCCAGCCTTTTTTCTTATTTGCTCAGCATATAGTGTGAATAAATATGATGAAATGAAATAACACAAACACCTTTCCTTATTCTAAATGATATATTATCCTCTTCTGTTTGAATTCCTATCTCTAGGGCTATGTATAGGCTTCACAAAAGCACTATTAAATATTCTAGAATTTTCATTCCTTGCAATGTTATTAAGCGTTTGTTAAGATCAATACATTGGAATGCCTTTGCATAGTCAACAGGTATACATCTTTCTATTATTTTCTACTTCAGCCCAAATCCATCTGATGGCTGTGATGGTGTCTTGGTTCTATAGTTTCTTTTGAATCCTGTTGATATCCTGCTGTCACCACCAGCTAGGTTTTTGTATAATTCATGGAAACCGTAGATGCCGGTACATTGAGTCAATTTGACTATGTGTGAAAGACACTATGTTTGAATGAATCTCCATCTTCAACAGTTCACCTGGGCTCTAGACAACAGAAAACCCTAAATTAAAAACCTTTGAGCAACTTCTTTGACTATGCCTGAAATATTTAGGAACTGAGAATAGGTATAGAGTAATTATTAAATTTGAGTTGCAGACTTACACAGCTGGGTCATCTTGACCAAATTCTTTCAATTATCTGTACTGAATCTCACTAATCTTTAAAATGGGACTTATTAATGCCCACATTGTATGGAATATTTAGGATAAAATGGCATCATGTAGAAAGTTTTCAGTCTCATGCCTGCCACTGTATCTTGCTTGAAACAATTCACTTCATTAATGGTAGCTAATGGTATGATTTCTGCTACTACACGATAATTCAAGATGGTACTCCTCTGTCACATATATCAATTATATATAATTATGATTGTATCCAAATGCTCCTATATCCATTAACAGCAAAATATAAATCAAATGATAAAATTGGCATCCATTGGCTCTTCCATGCTATAGACATTTGTAAATATCCTGTATGAATTTTGCTTATAGGAGATAGTGGCAATTTTTTAAAAAAGTCACATTGCAGGTTGCTAAAATTCCAACTGCAAGTTGTTAAAATTCCTCTTTCAAGTCATTGGCACGTATTTTTTTTCCCCACAAGTGTCTTGCTACAGAAACCAACTCAGGATTTGGTACTCAGTTTCCCACACATGATGTCTGGTACTGTTCCGTCACTACACATCGCATGATGCCCTTTCTAGTTTCCTGACAGAGTGCCCCAGGAAGGACTGCTCCTTTGACTTTCCTTATTTATCTCTTTCTTTCCTCCTAGACATCCAGATTTGCTTTGTCTCTTTCTTCCAGGAACTCTGAGCTCAGAGTTTTTTATAGCTCTTTTTTCTTCTACTGCAATTTCACCTTGCCAAGCTGTGTGTGCTGCTCTCTGAAGAGTTAAAGCATAGTCCAGCTGCTATCTGATAACAGCATGCCTTTGAGTCCATCTTCATTTATCATAAATTATCTTATCATGCTGCACGGAGTCCTTGCAGTGTTCAGCCAAATTGAAACAAGCTTTCTGAAGCTCAGCCTGCGTTGTCTGCTCTTAATGGCTTTGTCTTCACGTTGAACAGGGTTAGCGCACCTTGGAGCAAAATCAACTCTGAAGGCCAGGCATTTTTAATGGCTAATGGAATAGGGAGATTCAGTGCAAAAGACTTGAATGATACTATTTATACAAAACTTCGCTGAATTGAGCAAGGCCCTCAGGCTAGAAAATCTTCTGGAGCTATCTTTTCTTTTTGTCTTTTCTTTAATGAAGTGATACAGCATAAAAAAAGTCTCTAGGGAGTAGTGTCACTATTGAAAACGAGCACCAAAGGGTTCACCTGGAGAAATACTGAAAAGCTGAGAGATACTGAAAGAGAATGTCATTGACTCTCCCCTTTCTTTTCTCTTTAAGTTGATTTTCTTTGGGAGAAACCATAGCTCTCTATGCAAAATATAAAGAAACCTAAACAACCAACGTAGTAGCAATTTTTGGAAAGGAATATGCTAGGGTGCCTGAGTGTGGATGCAACAGGATCTTAATATAAACGTAAGCCCCTCCCCCAAGAAGTTTCGTATTCAGTATTTTATTTACTGTGGTTAATATATAGGGAGCCTTGGGTGTGTTGTGATTACAAATTGTGCTGTGATTTGCAAGGTCAGGAGTTCAAAACCCCCAGATGCTCAGCGCGAGAAAGACAGGGCTGTCTACCCCCCTAGAGTGAAAGTCACAGAATCTCACAAGAGCAACTTCCTTTATGAGTCAGAATCGGCTCGATGATAGTGAAAGTGAGTGAGTCATGGTTCATACATATTTGAATTAAATTACATATACATTGATGCCTCAAATGTTGCATCTCTCATTGT
>NW_022103920.1:35250737-35253018 GCF_000313985.2 Echinops telfairi
GAAAGTGAGTGAGTCATGGTTCATACATATTTGAATTAAATTACATATACATTGATGCCTCAAATGTTGCATCTCTCATTGTGGGTGGGTGGTGGTATGGGGCTGCATCAACTAGATGCCACAGAGTTCGGTTTTGTTGGAGGAAGGTCATTTTGTAGTTAGGTGATGAGATGGTGTTGCAGGTACGAAACAATGAAGTAGTCTTCCATTTTGTGACCTGCTATCTTCACCTTTAACTTTTGTGCTCAGCTAATTTTCAAATAAGGATTTCGCCCTGAGGAGTTAACCACGCCATAAGTGATTAGTGGTTGTACTGCAATTTCCACTCCCTCATTTGCCTTGTCCCCTCTCCTCTCCCACAATGTGAACTCGAAGGGCATAGGAGAGTGCCCGCCTCGCTCACATGAGTGTTCATCGGGACTGGCACAGCTGCTGGCACAGACAGTAACTTGACGGATGTGTAAAATGTTAGGCCATAATCACATATCGTTTTTTCAAGCATGAAAGTGCATTATTTCTATTAATTTGACTAAAATATTTCATTTTCTCCATTTATGCTCCTCTCTCTCTCTCAATCCCCCTTGCTTCCTTTCTGTACAATAAGAATCATTTAGATAATTTTAGCAAATAGAACAGGATGGGTACAAAGAATTCTTTGTCTCACTGAACTAGATTATGATTTAAAGCTATTTGAAAATTTCTGTAGAAGGGGTCTCCTGTTCACCTCTAAGGCCAGTTTAATTTGTTACCAGTATATTCTCAGACCACAAAAAACCAAAAATGTACACCTTAGTAGAACCTGAAATAAAGCTAGTATTTCATGTACAGCCTCCAGATATATCATGATTCAGTTGCAAGAAGTTGATCGAAGTTAATGAGTCAATGGTGTAAGCCAATCTGTATGAAAGCCAAGAACAAACAGCTACATTGCCTACGTTGTCTCTAATTCTAAAATCCAGAAAACTCTGAGGCATGAAATACTTCATTTGGAAGTTTGCTGCCACCCCCCACCACCCACAATATACCCTAACTTGAACTGGCATGAGGCAATGTCAAGTCTTAATTATGAGAACAATTATATGTTCCTTTAGAGGAGTCCTACTGTTACAATCAACATGCCAAGGTGTTTTTGTTCATTGGTATAAGGATCCACATATCTTGGGTGTTTTGTATGTGTGGGGAATAAGTGGGGGAATTCAAAATAATGAATTCTGAACTCAAACTAGATCTCTGTACCCTTTCAGAATTATATTACATTATCAGATTCAAAATATGAGCTATCTATTTCATTACTTATTATCAGTAGGCACCCATTAGAGTGAGTGACAAATTATAGCCTATAAGATTTGCACTATAATTTATTTGGAGCAGCAAAATAAATCGGTTTCTTTTTATTAAGTTATATGCAATGCCATGAGCGAAATTGCATCAAACAGAGAAAGGTGGTGTCAATGGAATTAACAATACAGAAAGCAATGCAGCCGATCTTACAGCTTGAATGGGTTTTCAGATGAATGGCAAGTGGTGACAAGGTTTGAGGTAGGATCCAAGATTAACTAGCCATCATTGCTTACCAGGCATTGTGCTTGTGCTTGGCTTTCAAACAGAGTAGCTTATGCCATGCCCAGATCCAGTCAACTCCAAACGAAAAACTCAACATTTTCCAGCACTGACAGCTCTTCAGTAACTGTGACGATACTTCCACTGCAGCTGAATCCTCATCTGTCTGGATGGATACACAAGGAACTAGCCTTGTTTCCGATTCCGTAGAGTGATATGTATGGACTGAAATGCTGCCACTGAAATGAGTCAATGCCATAGTTGATATTTCTTAAGGGTTCCGGACTGCACGTCTGATGACCATAGATTGTTTGATATCCGGCATTATTGCTACCAGTGTTAGTTCCAGAAAGGGGGTGGGCAGGGATGTCAGTGCTTTTTTTTCCTTCTTTCTTATACCTGGGTCTTTATTCTTTTTCTGCCTTTCAATCTGTCTGTAATGGACCCTGGTGTACTTAGAACCAAGTGGTTAAAAATAGAAGCTTTCAAGGACAAAGGAGAGAAATGGATTGGTAAATATTATCCTTTCAAAAAAAGTAAAATAAAGTGCTTGACACTGACATGTAAATGGACTTGACCTTTTTCTAATATTACATGTTTTGTAAAGTCAAAGAAAATAGTTTATACTACTCTTTTTCTGCTACTTCTTGCACAGCCCAACAACAACAAAACTTTTTCTTGAAGTCTTGGTTTCAAGGCCTATTTCTCAGATTGGTTGGGT
>NW_022103920.1:35256135-35259989 GCF_000313985.2 Echinops telfairi
TTCAGTCAAGACCGATGGAGTACCATGCTTTGTGAAGATCTAAGTTTTTCTTCTTCAAATTCTACAGGGCACATTTTAGAAGTCAATGGATAATTCATGTTAAATGTTTCAGAGGCAAGGTTAAATCCATGCTTCTTCATAAGAAAAACTCTAACATTTCTTTTTAGATTCGCTGTGCACAAGTAGAGAAGTTTTGCCATCATATAATAAGATTGGAACATTTTCATTTTAATAGTGGAGTTTGAACTCTGACAGAACCGTTTTTATTTTCAGAACATTTGAATATCTATATATTATATCAAATTCACTACCAGCCGGTTAAATACAACTCATCACAACCCTGAAGGACAGAATCAAACTTTTCCGCATATTTTGGAAGCTGTAAATCTTTATGGGAGCAGAAAATTTCAACTTTCTCTTGCAAAGCACCTGGTGCATTTGAATAACTGACCTTGTGGTTAGCAGTCAAACACATAACCCACCACGTCATCAGAGCTCCTTATTTATTGTACAGGAACTCCTATTTCTGGCCCATGAAGTGATACTTCAGTAAAATTCCAAGTTTCTGTAATTTTCACTGTTCAAATATATCTTTGAACAATCCATGCTTATGGAAGAAGCACTGAGGAAATTGAAAGACAGAATGCAGTGGGTAAATCTGCTGCAAAAGAACTCTTGTAGAGTTGGAGAACACGGATGATTCCTTGAGGACTAAAGGATGTCTGGCCCGTCATGGTATTTTCAATCACCTCGTGTGCATGTGAAAGTTGGACATTAACTCAGGAAGACCAAGGAAGAATCAATGTGCTTGAATTGTGGTGCTGGTGAAGAACATTGAAAATATCATGGAGTGTTGCAAGAACAAACAACTCTGTCTTTGAAGCAGTACAGCTAGAATGCTCCTTATAGGCAAGGGTGGCAAGGCTTTGTCTTACATACTTCAGACATGTTGTTAGGAGAGATCAGTCCCTGGAGAAAGGCATCATGCTTGGTATAGTAGACAGACGTGAACAAAGACGAAGGGCCTCAAGGAGATGGTGTGACCCAGTGGCAACCCTGGGCTCAAACACAGGGACAATTCTGAGGATGGTGTCAGACAGGGTGGTATTTTTTTCTATTGAGCATAGGGTTGTTATGGGTTAGAACTCACTTGGTAACACCTGATAATAATAATAATAACAATAATAATGTTCATAATAGTAGTACGTATATCTTTGAATCTAATGACACCATATAAGCATGAGTATAACGACCGAAATATTTAGTGCCACACAAGCTAAAAAATGCCAACAGGTATTTCCTCTATCTCAGGCTAGCTAGCACTACATTAAAATATGCTTTTCTTTTTTATGGGCAACTAGAGTGAAGGGTGATACATATGGCATATGCGCTTTATCTCAAAAACTAGAGCTATTAAGAGAAAAGTGGTGCCATTTTTGGAATCATTGTGTCACTGTCAAAAAAATGTTCCCCTATTCTGTGGGTTGTCTTTTCACTCTTTTGATGAAGTCTTTTGATATGCATAATTGTCTTCTATTTCGTCGGTCGCAGAAGACTATTTGTCTTCTAGGTGTGTTTCCTTCTTTATAGTGGACAGTGTGTCCACGCCGGCAAAGAGACTCTTTAAGTTTGTCCCTGTTTTTCCACTGATGACCCTTGTCGTTCTGAGATTTAGCTTGAGTTCGTTTTTGTTCATGGGTCGAGGCAAGAGTCTTGCTTTATTCTTCTCCAGATGGAGATCCAATTTTGCCAGCACCAGTTGTTGAAGAGATTACCTCTTTCCCAGTTAATATTTTTTGGCCATTTGTCACAGATAAGTTGTCTGCAGGACAATGAATTTATTTCTGGGTTCTCTGTTCTGTCCCATGTTTCTAAGTCTCTATCACGGGAGTGGTACTGGGCGATGTTAGCTACTGTGGCTGTTTAATAGGTTTTGAGATCACGAAGTGAGAGGCCTCCTACCTTGTTCTTCATTTTATGAAGTTCTTTTCTTATCTTTGGTCTCTTTCCTCTTCATAGGACGTTAGTCATTCATTTTTACATTTCTATAAAGAATGAAGTTTGGATAGGGTTTGGGATTTCATTGTATGTGTCAATATTTGGGGGGCTATATTGGCGTTTTTACAATACTGTCCTTTTTCCTGAACATGACATATTCTCCCACTGAGATCTCATTGGCTTCTTGCAGTACTGCTGTACAGTTTTCTTCAGTGAACACTTCAATGAGTTTTGATAAACGCATCCAACGATGCAATTCTTGTCACCATCAAGATGTTTAATACTTTCATCCACTGCAAAGTACCGCTCTGGTAAGGGCCTCACTTCAAAGAGTCAACCACTTAAAATAATTCTACCACCATACTTGATTTGCCTCACAGAGTATCTGAATCCCCCCACCCACTATTGTGTTTCTGAGATACTTTCATATTGTATTCTTATTTTTTCCATTTTTAATGGTATGTGGTAGTTTATTATGGAAAGTAACATAATTTTTGTTTCAATAGTCTGTTTTCATTGTGGTGCAAAGGTAGGCCATTTCAAAGTTTGGTTGTCATGAATAAAACGGAACGTTTTTGGACATATCTGCTTGTGTATCTGTCTTCATTTTGACTGGTTGAACACCTAGAGCTGGAACGATTGGACCGTCGGGTAAGGACATGCTACACTCTATAAGATTTCACTGTGTACAATTGTACCTTGTCCTCAGAAGTGTGAATGTTTCCATTTGCTCCACATCTTCTTCAAAACTGCATTGTTAACCATATTTGCCAGTGTTTAATCTGCTGATAATTTTCATTGTACATCTAATGAGTAATCTGGACAGATTTCTACATTGCTACCCTGACATTAGAATTTGTGAGAGTGGAGGGAGGTGGGAAGAAATAGGTATTAAAAGAGGAAAGGGGTAATAGATAAAGAATTTTGTTTTGAGAATAAATTGGAAATATGCTTCTGGATTTCAGAAGAAACTTTGGGAGGCAGATTTAGAATTCCATGATGTTATACATGAAAGTATATTTCACCCCCAGTGAAAGGATGAAATTCACTTTGGTTATGCGACACCTTATCATAAGACAAGTTTCTCCAGTGTCTCTCTTCCTCCCTCTCCTGAGGTGCAAGGAGGCACAGTCAAGGAAAGAGGAGGCTCTCATTATGTTCTCACTTATTTCAAAAGTAAAGACTGTTGTTATTGATATTCCTTAATAAGAATAAAATACATGTTCCCCCAAATAAAAGACCCTTTCAGAATTAAAAGTCTGGTGTTCATAGTTATTTCTTTCCATGTCCAAGAATCATCCAGGGGAAAAATTATCTACTAAAATGTGTTCTATTCTTACTGGTTGGATTTTTGAAAAAGTTCTAGCTCATCTATCATCCTTCAAACTTACACGTCACCCACAAATGATTATTTTCCCTGATCAAGAAATGGTTCTTTCATGGGTTTGCTGCTTGGTCAAGTCACTCTCCTCTCATTGTGCACCTAGGTGACAAACCAGAAATGCCCAATAGGATTCTGGAGGCTGCACTCCTTCTGAGACTAGATGGCCACCTTTTCCTCCCACAGAGCAAACCACCAACCTTTCAGGCATTAACAGTTGGGTCAGCACGACTCTTTTCTAAATTTTATCTGTCAGTGGATACGCAACTGCTACTCAAAGTCTATGTTTCAAAAAATTACCTACAGATTTAGATAAAGGCAAAAAGCAAAGCAAAACAAAAACACATCGGCCCCTAAGATCCTGATTCATAAGCTATGGGAGAACATAAAGGGACCTAGTTTTTTTTATTTAAATCATTTTATTGGAGGCTCATACAACTTTTATTATGATCCATACATACATCCATTGTGTCAA
>NW_022103920.1:35260526-35267658 GCF_000313985.2 Echinops telfairi
CAACCCCTCTGCAAAGGCATGTCCACTTGCCTACAGATGGGCTTTGGGTCCCCACTCCGCACTCCCCCTCATATACAATGATATGATTTTTTGTTCTTTGATGCCTGATGCCTAATCCCTTCGACACCTTGTAACCACACTCGGAACCTAAATTTTAAACCAAACTCCATAGGTAATGCTGAAGAAGGTAAACTACAGAACACATTTTATAAAAAATTATTGTTGATAAAGAGCGAGAACTTTTGCTCTTAGTTCCCTGTTGTTCATTCTTCTTTCAGAGTGTGTGAAATTGCATCTCATTGGAATTCATCTTATGATCTATTCATATATAATTCTTCTTAAATCAATTATGTCACCTTTCCTCAAAACATGTAATTCATAACAAATGAATGTACAAGACATTCCATCCATTATGAGTTGTATCTGAAGTCATACTACTTGAGTCTCAGGAATCAATGTATCTTAATAGTGATTTCCCACTCATCAGACCAAACTATGACTTCAGGGACGGTCCACTCAATTTTTACACCTCAACTGAGAAGATGAGATCCATAATTAGCTTTGGAAGAACTCAAAGTAAAATGTGATTTTGATGATATCTTTCAATCTTATTGAGTTTATCGTATAATGTAAGCTGGGCTTTGCATTAGGTTGGTAATTACAAAGTCAAGGAGAAAGATGAGGCTTTCTACTGCTGTGAAGATTTACGGTCTCAGAAACCAGAGGAGCATTTCACTCTGCCCCACTATGAGTCAGAATCAACTTGGTAGTAGTGAATTTGATCTTATAGAAAGGAGGGAAACCATCATATCCATAGTCTCACCTAAACTCAAGAGGGAGTCATGATACAGAGTGTATATATCAGCAGGAAGTCATTATAGTGTGTGTGTGTGTGTGTGTGTTTGTGTGTGTGTAAGCAGGAGTCCTTGGGTGGTTTAACTTTGGTTTCTAACCAAAAATGTGGCACTTTAAATCCACCCAGATGTACCTCAAAAGAAAAATCCCAGCCATTGAAAAATAGCAGTGGGTACCATTCTAGCTAAAGCATACGGAGTACAATGAGTTGAAGCAGCTCAAAGACAACTAGTAATATACTAGGCAATACATTAGGAGGCAGGGGTGTTGGTTTGTGTGATTTTTCTTTGTTTAATGAATATCGCTTACTGCCTGTTACTAGGTATTCACCAGAAATGTAAATAACTCTTCTTTCTTATATTGTTGAGATAGTATATTTCGTAACAAATAAAAATACAACTTGAAGTTACCTTTTCATTTTAAAGAACTATCAACTACTTTTATTCCTGCACACATAAACTGGGCAACCTACAACTGATTTACTTTAAAAGCAACATAAATTTAGTGCTAGAAATGTGAGGAGTTATTTGGTGTTTCCCATGTTATTTATTTGTAATACACTATTCTCATGTAGCCTATTTCTTCTGTAATTCTTCGGTGATATCAGGTATTTCAGTCCCAGATGTTATTTTCCTCACTGAAAAGGGAGTCTTCTTTAGGACATACCAGAAAACACCCTGATTATAAACGTTTGAAAGGAAACGATATATTTACATTGTTTACCTAGAATACACGTTTCCTTTTCTTTTTAAAATAATAATGGTAGTTTTGTGGTACTTATTTTTAAAATATTTAAACAGGTACAAATATATATTGTAGACATAATTACACAGAATTGAACAAATCTTAAAATTAGAGCGGTAACTCCTGAGAAACTGTGATCCAGAAAGAAATATAGTTTATGCTCAGTTTTAATTTTGAAAATTAAAATCATTAAAGTATACATACTACTAGTTCACTTTCAGTCTTAAATTTTTATTGAATAATTGAATAGGATGATGAAAATACTGAGATTTGAAAGCATTTTGAGTACCATTAATTTCGTGGTTGTTTTATGGACTTTATACAGTACCCAGCAACCATTTTCAAAACATCATTTTTTATAGGATTCAATTTAAAAGGCAAACTAAAGCAGAACATCAGCAGTAAATATGTAAGAACAAAATGAGTCCTGGTGCCACAAAAGCTAAGTGTAGGCTGGTGATTCAAACAGACCAGTGGCTTCTAAGAAGACAAGATCTGTGACATCTAGCTTAAGAGATAGGAGATCTATCTTAGGAGCAAAGACCTGTCAAACTGTAGAAGGCAGGTCTATTCTGTTATATAGGCTCATTATTTGTTGGGCTTTAATTAGCATCACACAATAGCAGCAATGCAAATTTAAAGTTGTATGGGTAACATCTCATCAGGTTTTAGGAAAGATATAATATTCCCTGCAAGAGATGTTAAGTATTTGCTTTCCCTGTCATTTATTCTTGTTTCTCTTTTCCTTCTCCCTCTACCAATGCTGTGCATGTTACTTCTGTAACAGGATAATTGTACAGATGCATTAGCCCGTAGTCTGTGTGTACATGTGGAGCTGAGAATTAAATATTTGATCAGTGATGGTTGTTAGGAAAGGTGCTACACCGTTTGCTAGTGAGTTCTATCAGTAGTCACACACACACACACACACACACACACACACACATAAACAAACTCATTGCTCTCAAATCAACTCCAACTCATATTGAGACTATAGGACCGGGTAGAACTGCTCCTGTGGGTATCTGAGACTATAACTCTTTCTGAGGTAGAAAGCCCCATCTTTCTCCCTAGGAGCAGCTGGTGATTTCACACTGCTGGACCTGTGGTTTTCTGTGCTGAGGTGGCTGGTGTGTTGCTGCGATGCTGGAAGCTAGGTCACTGGTATTTTAAAAACCAACAGGGTCACCCAAAGTGAACAAGTTAAGAAACTAAGGACAGACTATGAAGAATTAATGGACTGTCCACTTCTGAGGGATTAGCCATTGAAAACCTTATGGACAGAATATTATCAAAACATTATCAGATACTGAAAACTTCATGATAAGAAGCAGAATACTGTCAGATATAGTGCCCAGAGATGAGCCCCTCAGGTCAGAAAGCACTCAAAATATGACTTATGAAGAGATGTCTCCCCAATGTAGAGTTGAACATAATGACATGAATGGAGCAAACCCTTTGGGACCTTCACTTGTTCCTGGGACAGAACCCAGAATGAGAAGCAGCATCTGCCTTTATCAATTCCCTTAATTGATAATCAGAATTTCGAGTGTATAAAGTATGACTCCAGGGACACTGAAAGTTGGAAACAAGGAAATGGAATGCATAAGAATGGACATTCTCGGCATGAGTGAGCTGCAATGGGCTGGTACTGGCCACTTGGAATCAGAAAATCTTATGGTTTACTAGGCTGAGAATGACACAATCAAAAGGAATGGAATGGAATTCATCTTCAAAAGGACTTTTCAAGTTTTATAGTGAAGTACAATATGGTCTGTGATATGAAATATCTATCAGAATTAAAGGACATCCAATCATGACAACTATTATTCGAATTTATGTACCACTCATGAAAGCTAGTGAGGACAGTATTAAAGAATTTTACCAATGTCTTCAGGGTGAAATTTGCCAAATATGCAATCAGAATGCTTTGATAAGTATTGAAATTGGAAGGTAAAGTTTGGAAATGAAGAGGAAGGAATAGTAATTGGAAAATATGAACTTGATGATAAACATGAAGCCTAAGATCAGTCATATAAAATAATTTGGCAAGACCAATAACTTCTTCATCACAAATACCCTTTTCCAACAATACAGAAGGCAAAATATACCCATGGGTTTCTTCTGATGGAATGCACAAATATCAAATTGACTGCATCTGTAGAAAACTATGATGGAGAAACTCAACATTAGCAGCTAAAGGCAGGCCAGAGATGACTGCATAAAAGACCATCAAGTGCTCATGTAAGTTCAGATTGAAGCTGAAGAAAATTCAAACAATTCCATGAGAACCAAAATACCACCTGGGTCTATCTCACCTGGATTTTGAGGACATTTCAAGAACAGATTTGATGCCCTGAACATTGATGACAGAAGACATAAAGAACTGTGAGATTACATCAAGAACATACATAAAGAAAGCAAAGGATCTAAAAGAAAGAGAAAATCAGTGTGGATATCAGGAGAGTGAAACTTGCACTTAAGCAAAGAGTAGCGAAGGGAAATAGAAGAGATGATAAATTCAAAGATCTCAACAGAAAATGTCAAAGGGCACCTCGAGAAGACCAAGTGAAATATAATAATTAAATGTCCCAAGATCTAGAATTAGAACACCCAAAAGATAAACCACGCTCAGCATATCTAAAATTGAAAGACCTCAAGGAAAAAGTCAAGTCTTGATTTGCAATACAGAAAGATTCTGTGGGACAAATATTGAATGATGCAGGAAGCATCAAAAGAAAATGAAAATAATACACAGAGCCATTGAACCAAAAATAACTAGTTGACATTCATATGTTTCAAGGGGCAGTATATGACAAAGACCCAGTGGTACTGAAGGAAAAAGTCCTCACTACATTGAAAATATTAACCAAAAACAGGGCTGCAGAAATTAATCGAAATGTTTCAAAAAGCTGATGAAGCCCGAAAAGCACTCACTCATCTATGCCAAGAAATTTAGAAGACAGATACTTGGGGAAGAGATCTATATTTATACCATTTCCAAAGAAACATAATGCAACAGAATGTACAAATTATAAAACAATGTCATTAAAATTATATGCAAGTAAATATTTGCAGAAGGTCATCCAAAAATAGTGTAGCAATACATTGACAGGACCTATTAAAGGTTTAGGCAAGATTCAGAAAACTATATGGAACAAGGGACATCATGTTGACATAAGGTGTATCTTGGCTGAAAGCAGAGAATACCAGATAGATGACTTGTGTTTCATCGACTATACCAAGGCATTCAATTGTGTGGATCAGAACAAACTAAGGATAGCCTTAAGAAGAATGGGAATCCCAAAACCCTCCACTGCACTCATGAGGAACTTGTACATGGATCAAGAGACAGTTGTACAAACAGAACGAAGGATACTGCATCGTTTAAAATCAGAAAAGGTGTGCATTAGGGTTGTATACATTCACTATTCTCATTGAATTTTTATGCTGAAAAGATAATCAAAGAAGCTGAGTTATATGAAAAAGAGCATGGCATGAGGTTCGGAGGAAGACTTATTAACCTGTGATATGCTTATGACACTCCTAGCTTGCTGAAAGTGAGGAGAACTTGAAGCATTTGCTGATAAGGGTCAAGGATTGCAGCCTTCAGTATAAATTGCAACTCAATGTGAAAAAAACCCAAATCCTCACAACTGGACCATTAGTTAACATAACGATAAATGGAAAAAAGTTGTAAGAGACATTGTTGTAAAAAAAAGTTGTTGTAAAAGAAGTTGTAAGGATTTTGCCTTGCTTGAATTTACAATTAGTGCTCATGGAAGTAGCAGTCAAGAGATAAAAAATGCTTTGCGTTGGGTATACATGTGAAAGTTGGACCTTCAATAAGGACGACCAAAGGAGAATCAATGCATTTGAATTATGGAGTTGGTGAAGAACATTGAAAGTACCATGGACTGCTAAAAGAATAAGTAAATCTGCCTTGAAAATAATATCCTTGAAAGAGTCTCCTTAAAAAGAAGGAGGGCAAGACTTAATTTCACTTACTTTGGACATGTTGTCAGAAGACACCAGTCCTCAGAGAAAGACATCATACTTGATTAAAAAAATAGAAGGGTAGCAAACCCGATGAAGACCTTGGACAAGATGGATTGACAAATCAGTTGTGTTGATGGTTCCAAGCATAAGAACGCTTGTGAGGAAGGCACAGGACAAGGCTGTGTTTCCTTCTGTTGTACAGGAGTATGAGTCAGATCCGACATTGGGATTCAGTGTCATATAAAACCATGCATGTGATGAAATTCATGCTTTCATGAACTTTTGTAATTTTCAGAGTTGCAGGAAAACTATAAAGTAAAGATGACAGTTAAGAAAACTTTCTGGGACAGTTCTACTCTGTAACAAATGAGGGGTCAATACGAGTCAGGATCAAATGGAGACAAGAGGACAACACCAATGGTAGAATTAGCATAAATGATTTTGTGTTTGAAAAGTCATGGTTATATCTTGTGACAAATTACTGAAGTAGTTGCTGAATCTATTAAAAATATTTACAGGTGGTCTATTCTGAGAGAAAACATGTTGTAACCACAGGAAATTAATGAATAACACATGGCTCTTAAATTCAAAGTTGTGTTAGTCTGCGTAGACCAGAGAAACAAATCCTGGGAGACGTGTATGTGTGTAAGTGAGAATTTTAGATAAAAGAGAAATTGTATATTCAGTAAACATCCCAGCCCAGTCTAGATCAAATCCATTACTCCGATACTAGCACAAAGCTTCAATACCAATCAATAAATTCCTCTTCAGATTCACAAAACGCATGCAAAGATGCTGAATGCAGGTAGATCACAGGACAGTGGGTGAAAAGCCTTGTGGATCCAGTGGCAGTGTAAGCATCAGGCAGGGGTCTCAACATGGCTCCTCCAGCTCCAGGGCACTAGCGTAGCTCCATGCGTCTTATCAGCAGGAATGTCTCACAGGGCGTGAGTGTGTATCCCACCTCCAGAGAACATTTATCTCCTCAGCACCTCCAAATGAGGTCATCAAACTGCAAACTGATTGACAAGCTAAACTCCATCCCTTCACTCTTAAGAGTCTCAATTTGACAACAGATTGTGTAACTACCACAAAAGTTTACAGTGCAATGAAGAGCATTAAAATGTGATTACAGAGCAATGTAAGCAGTTTCAAATTTACCCACAAAGTGCTATGAGCATCTGACCTAAATATCAGAAAGGGAATTATGGAAGTTTATAGGAGAAAACAAATCACAAAAGGAATAGGGAGAGTGAAAAAAACACGAAGACTATCAGGCAGACAAAGGGGCCATATGTACACATTTAAAGCTTACAATTACATTGATTTGAATATATTGCATTGAATCATACGAGCAAGTAGTAAGAGAGGAATCTAAAGAAAGAGATACCAAGAGGATAAGGGGCAGGTGCAGGGAGAAAGGGGGAAATGATCACAAGGATCAGCATATAAACCCCTCCCAGGGGGATGAACAACAGAAAGTGGGTGAAGGGTGACAGAGGACAATGTAAGACATAAAAATAAGAATCCATAA
>NW_022103920.1:35269140-35270470 GCF_000313985.2 Echinops telfairi
ATGCTGTAATATGAATTAGTAGCCTCTCTAGACCCCAGTGTCTTCATCTGTTAAATAAAGAGCCTGACCTAGACATTTACAAAGATTCTCCACTTCTCTAAAGCCTCACAGCCATTCATCCATGAACGGTGATCTATAACTCACTCTGTTGACATAATCCTACACATTCTCCTGATTCTGACTTTTATAGCTGCATCTATACTCATATCCTATTTCTCCACATGCCCTGCCTCTCATTATTTCCTATTTTCTATGAATTGGTTAATCACTTGGAAATTCTACATAATGACTGAGATGAAAAAAACAAAAACCTCATATTCTGATCATTCAAGGACAGCAGCTTTCAATATGAATTACAACTTAACATGAAGAAAACCAAGATCCTCACACCTAGACCAATAGGTGACATGAAAAGATTGAAGTTGTTAGGGATTTCATTTTACTTAGATTCCCAATCAACTCTCAAAAAAGTGGCAATCAAGAAATAAAATGATGATTTACATTGGAAAACCTGTTTCACAAGGCCTATTTAACTGGCTACAGGCCAAAGAAGTCACAATGAGACTAAGACCTACCCCAAACGGTGGTATTTTCAGTTGCTTCTTATGCCTGTGAAAATTGGGAAGAGGGGAAGACTGAAACAAAAATTGATGCATTTCAATTATGGTTTTGGCAAAGAATACTGACAGTATGGTAGATTACCAGAAGAACAAATAAATCTTTTTTTTGAACAGATAAGCTGAAAGAGAAATACATCATGCTTGGTAAAGTAGAGGGTCAAGGAAAAAGATAAAGACCCCTACCAAAAACATTGATGTATTGGCTGTGGCAATGAACTTAAACATAACAATTGTGAGGGTAGCATGGGACTTGGCTGTGTTTTGCACCATTGGACATAGGTTTCTCCAAATCAGAACCAACTCTACAGCAACTAACTAAATAACCAACTAATTTGCTCTGAGTTAGTTCACCCAGTGACATCATCTGGAAAGATTCTCTCTGGTCATAGTAAATTTTTTTGGTGTGAAATCAGTTCCATTTGAACCTCATTTTTTGTTGTTGTTGCAATGGCTGATTTAAGAGAACAGTGTGACTATGAAATTTTGCTTCCTGCTTAGGTAAAATACTGCAGAAACTTGTGATGTTCAAAACTGTTTACAAGGCCAGTGCTTGGGGGAAAAACTCACGTGTACTGGTGGTTTTCTTGTTTCAAAAAAGGTGAACACCACTCCTCTATCTGTCTCCAGGCAGGTGCACCCACATGCAGATACGCCCACCTACTAGTACATGACATGAAGACATCATTGCTCCAACCCCATCACATGCATGC
>NW_022103920.1:35274429-35275823 GCF_000313985.2 Echinops telfairi
CATCCTCAAATGACTCAAATCATGTTAATTTTTCAATTTTTTTGGTGGGGCAAGGGACGCAAAATAAATCTGAGGAGGCAAGATTAGGGCTATAAAGCAGATTCTCATGACAGCTTTTGTTATTTTTAAAGAATGAGCAGGTGAATTCTCATGATGAAAAAAAAATTGTTTGTGCAACTTCTGGTCTTTTGCAATTTTCTTAAAATGTTAAAACAAGGTCCCATGATGACCCCATGACTTTTGAGACAACCTATCTAGATTTTTTCGTTGGAATTGCAGAAAAACCAACATGCTCTTCTGTACTGATTTCTGCCTTGCATTTCATTGTCCCAGCAGATCCCCACAGAAGGCACTAGTAGGCATGGAGTCCACAGTAGTGAGAGAACTGAGATTAAAGGAGCCTTGGTATCATAGGTAAATAGTTCAAAACCACCAGCCACTCTGCTGGAGAAAAATGAGTCTTTCTATTTCTAAAAAAAGCTACAGTCTTGGAAACCCACAGAGGCAGTTCTACCCTGTCCTATACAGCCACTATGAGTCAGAATCAATTTGATGGATGAGTTTTGACTTGTGGCAAAATATGTTAAGTAGTGGGCTTCTAACTACAATGCCAGCCATTCAATCCCCCCAACTGATCCTCAGAGGAAAGACAAGGCTGTCCTCAGAAAGATTTACATTCTTAGAAACCTAAAGGAGCAGTTCTACTTTGTCCTATAGTGTTGCTGTGAATAGGAATCAATCAGATAGTAGTGGATTTGGGATGGTTTCAATTAAACTAAAACACATTTATTGCAGAGAGAAGTTGTTTAAAGCAACTCACTGATCGCAAAGACTTGTTTGAGCACATTTTGACTGTTTAAACACATAAATCCAAACATTATATTTATATATAATATATAATAAGGATAATATATAATATATATATTCAACAGTTTTGTTAGGACATAATCCATATATGACACAATTCAATAGTTCAATCATGTGAAGAAGTATTGTAATATCGTTACCAAAATCAATTTTAGAACATTTTCTTTTTTCTTGTACTCCTGGTTATTAGCTCCAACCACCATTTCCCTCCAACCACCCCGCCCTACCCCAAAAGAACCCTTAGGCTAGTTATTGTCTCCACAGCTTCACCTATCCCCTATACCGTAAAGCCTACAGAGACACAAGAGAGAATAAAAAAATCTAACAATAGTAACAAAATTAAATAGAGACATAGCCCAGTTGGGAAGAAAACAGAAAACATAAGAAACTAAAACAAATTTAAAATGGGCCAAAATGGAGCTCAAATGATAAGGTGTTAGATTTTAACGTAGTTAAACCTGCCGTAATCCACTTCCCAATGCATTCCGTATGATAAAAAGACTATGTTCAGAGGGGATTACTTCAAG
>NW_022103920.1:35276819-35283746 GCF_000313985.2 Echinops telfairi
TGAAGGATCATCCACCCTGGATTCCCTGTGTTTCCATTCTTTTTAATAGCCAGGCACTATCTAATTTCTTCACGTTTCTAGCAATACTTTGTGATTTACTCTCATGTATTCTCTCGTCTATTGTTCACACCCACTAGCTGCTCCTGCTGAGAAAGTGGAGACGGTCTGCCTAACCTAGTGGGTTTTAGCTATGGTGTCCTTTATTTGAATTCACATTCTAAAGAAGCCAAACTCAATGACGTTTAGTGAATTCTAACTGAGCGCTCCTGTATGTTTCCAAGTCAGTGAATCTCTACGACAGCAGACAACTTCACCTCTCTCTCCTCCATAGCAGCTGGCGTGTTCAAAGTGCTGCCCCCATGATTAGCAGTCTAACGCTTACCCTGTACTGCCAGCAGGACTTGCTGGAGTTTATCCTTTGTGTCTATTTGGCTTATTTGTTTCAGTTTATATTTTCACTTTAATAACCTTCTAATGAAAATTTTCTAGATCATCTTGCCCCTGATAACTGCTACTGCCACATAATTCCCATACCATGAGTACATTTGTAAAGTTATACCAAATGAAGACTGAAAGCACATCAGTCCCAGCTTCCTTGGGACTTACATTCGGTTTTTGTTCTTTTTGTATTACCTTTGCGTATTCAACACTTACCTGTTCCCATTAGCTGCTTTTAGAATCTCCTGTGATTTCCCTATCATCATAATCATAGTGCTGTGATCTTATTTTATTTACTCTGCTTGGGATCTATTGAGCTTTCCGGACAGGGGGACAGGTATTTCCCATCAGCTCTTAGCAATTTTTGGCAATAGTTGCTTTACATGGTATCCTGTGGTCTCTCTCTTCTCTCCTCTGTGTCCCATATTTGCAATGAGAGCGTATTACGTCTTCTCTATTTAACCTCTTTGTCATTTGTCTCTGTGTGCTACATTCTGGGTGATATCCTCCTTCACTCCTTCATGTTTACTCTTCATTTGTGAGCTGTGCCTGACATGATATTTAACCTACTCGTGACAATTTTAATTGATTATATCCACACTCTACCTTATAGGATTCCTAGTATTCCTTTGAGAATTCCTATGTCTTTTTTCTCTCTCTCATGATGGTTTAATTATTTGAATTACTTGGAGTATACTTGCTTTCTAGTTTCACTTAAATTGTGATTTTTGATGTGAGATTTTGAGGCGCTTAATCATCTGCTTTTTATAGATATCAAGTCCTTTGTTGCAGACAGCTTCCTTTTAGATTTTGATATTTTTAGAGGTGTACTTGAACTTCCTATGTGGGATCTGTTTTTCCCTCCGGCCTTGCTGTGTGGCCTGGGGTGTGAGGCTCCCGTGGTTGCAGTTAAGCTTGTGTTTTGCTAAGTTGGACTTAAGGTAGACCATTTCAGGGCCATTTTTGTTTTCTGCTATTGTTACTATCTGACCTTGGGATTTCTTTACCATCTTCTAGTATAAATCTATACACCACCCCCCACTGAGAAATACAACTGGAATTTAACATTCTCTATAAGTATATATTTCCCCCCCATTTAGAGCCAGGATAGAGAGCTTCCTTTGCTTCTTCCTGGTTGTAGATATGAGAATATTTCACTTCCTCCTTGCCTGCATCACCTCTATCAGGGGAACCTGGATTTATGCAATGTTTTAATGGCCACTTCCCTCCTAAGTGCCCAAGGTCGTCAGTGACACTGGATGTTAAAAGTCCACCCTCCAGCTGTTTCTATCAGCCCAGAATTACCACTCTGGGTATCAAATCTCTTTCTTCTCTTGCCATATGAAAAATTTCCTTCTTTTTTTCCCATGATTTTTTTTCTTAAGTACCATGCATAATTATTTTTCACTCAGTATTTCTACATGTCAGTAGAGGGGTTTCTCAGTGCATAGTCTGATCTTTACTTGAAACAGACATCCCCATCCTTTCTTTTTAAAGAGTTGGAGATGAATGTGCAAAAGAACTTAGCATACCTGAGCTATTATTATGACATTATTTAGAATTCAAGGTTTTTTATTTCCTTTTTGGACCTTTTACCTTAATTCCTTTTTCTGATTATTCTCTTTCTTGTCCCATTATGACCTCACTCAATAAAGCAACTTAAGAAGCCACTGATGCACTTGCACCTGATTTTGCAGTATTTTCTAAGTATCTGAATTCCAGAAAGCCCAGTGGTAAGTGGCTTGGACACACCTGTGCTGCATAATTTTAATGCCGTTAATGGTTATTATAATGAAATAATACTCTCCACCACTTCCTTCCTCAAAGGTGGAAAAATGCCAAGTATCAGTATGCTCTTGACATTGTCCAAATCTTTTTAAAATCTCTTTTCTTTTACTTTTAACTTTTGTTGTGATTTGAGTGCAAGTTTTCAGAGAAAATTGGGTTTCCATTAAACAATGCATACGCCTTTGGTTTATGACATTGATTGTTGTCCCCACAGTATCACATCACTCTTACCAATGCCTCCCCACTTTTACTATTTATATTTGTTTTCCTCTCATGTCCATTACTACTTTATTCTCAAGCAAATGCTGCCTTTTGGATCTCCTAGGGTTGTTTGCCGCAAGTTGTACATACCTCCCTGATATCACAGTTTATCTCCCAGGCCTATCTGTCATTTTCCTGAAGGTTGAACCAAGATGATGAGTTCAGCTCCAGGCTTCAGTGGTATCTACAGCTCCTAGGTTCCACCAGTCTCTCTCCCACCAATACACCTAGTCTTTTTCATGGGTTTGATTTTATTCTCATATTTCTCGTATTCTCTCCAGGATCCTTTTAGAGCTGTCATCAGTAGCCACTGAGCACCATCTAGATTTTCTTGTCTCGGGATTGGAGAGGTTGTGGTTCACATGGTCCATTAGTTCTTTCAGCTACTTTTCACAACGCAGCTCTGATTTTCTGCACTCTCCTTTGCTGTAGATGGGGGGATACCAATAGTTATACTTTAGATGACTGTTTGCAAAAATTTAAGACTATAGGCTCTACTCACCAAAATAGAATGTATAATATTATCTTTGTGAATGATGTTATGCCAAGTTAATTGACGTTCATGTCTCCTGAGATTATACCCCTGAGTCTCTACATCCAGTAACTCATGCCTTCAAGGTATTTGATTATTGTTAAGGAGTTTTCCAAATGTTATCCTCTGTATGCTCTACTATATTCATGGATATATTTGTAGCACATACAACTTTATATACAGAAATACCTTCTATCAAATTTATAGGTATCCATTCCATTCATCTACTCTCATATGTTCAGTTTGCATGTGACATTATCCAATCCTTCAGAGAATCTCTTTTGCCTTAAATATAAAATAATTTCATACACATCTGAGTTTGGTGCTTCTAAAATTTAAGATAGCCATTATACACACTGAAGGAATGTTTAGGTGATTCCTTAATTGGACTTCCAGTTCAGATTCTATAATAAATAATATGGATTCATTTATGGGGGTGGCTTCTATGATTAATGTAGCAGAAATGGGATGTGTTAAGGAAAATCTTTTGGAAAATAATATGATTGGGAGTAGAATTTATTTATATTTGTAACTTATTTTTATTTTTAACATAAGATCATGTATATTAGTTAAATTTCATTTCCTATTAAATCATAATAATTGCTCATATTTCAAGACTCATCAGTTTCTCAAATGTACTTTATACTTTAGAATATTATATCAAAGTTCATAGATCTCATTTAGGAATCAGTTGAAACATTGAAATTAATGCACAAAATTATTGATCAGAAAATGTATAATATATTTCTCTGTATTTCAGCTTTATAGTAGGGATAAGAGACTTTTAGTAGTTGCAGACTAGGTCTGAGTTTCATCCTGCTTCATAAACAAACAAATAAAACCTTAAACCAAATCTGTTGCTATGCAGTGGTTTTTGACTGATGTCCATTTCATGCCTTATATTAATCTCTCTGTGGAGGGTGTTTGTTGTTGTTGTTGTTTTGGCTATACTCTGGTAGATCACTAGGCTTTTCATCTGTGGTGCTGTTTGTAGCTTCAAACTGACAAACTTTATGTTATTTAATAAGTGCAAATTGGCTGTGTTACCAAAGTACTTTTGTGAGCAATAAAGGGATTTAAAGAAGGGGCATACAGACAGGAGTGCCTGCCAAATCATGAATCTCACCAAATTTTATGATGAATGAGTTAAAGATCAGAGTTTTCAGCCAGGGTGTTACAATTCCTTTGGCAAACAACTTAATCTCTATTTCTGTTGGATATAAAGAGAATTCTGCTATGATATTTGACCACCTAGAGAAATATTTTTGGCTTGCTAACTCTATATCTTTGCACATTTCATTGCAAAATTTTATTTTATTTTATTTTATTGATCTGTTCTTTGAAATTTTCTGCTCTTCTATTTTACTTTATTTTTTTCTTAAATATCTTAGCTATTCCATTATTAAAAGTAAGTTTCAGAATCTCTTCTGACATCCATGCTGATTTTTTTTCTTTCTTTTTTGTCCTTTAAAAACCTTTGCTTTTTTCATGCATGGTAGTCTTGATATCATCCCACAACTCTCCAGGTATTCTAACATTGGTGTTCAATGTGTAAAATCTGTTATTGCAAAGTTCTCAAAATTCAGATGGAATAGACTCAAGGTTTTATTTGGCTCTCATACACTTGTTTTAATTTTTTTCAGCTTCCACTTCAACTTACATATGCGCAATCAATGCTCTGTTCTGTAGTCAGCTCCTGGCCTGGTTTTAGCTACTAATATTGAGCTTCTCCATGGTTTTAGCTACTAATATTGAGCTTCTCCATGGTTGCTTCCCACAGATATAGTCAATTTGCCTGTGTATTAAATCTGGAAAAGTCCACATGTATAGTCCCCCTTTGTGTTGTTGACAAAAGTTACTTGGATGAAGAATCATTGGTCTTGGAAAACTGTATCCTCTCATTTGACTTAATCAGTCTGTATGCTGAGTATAATCAGAGAAGCTGGATTATATGAAGATGAACCCTGCATCAGGATTAGAGGAAGATTCTTTTAACAACTTGCAATATGGAGCTGACACACCCTTGCTTGCTCAAAGTGAGAAGGGCTTGAAGCACTTGCTGATGATCAGTGATTGCAGCCAGCACTAAAGATGCACACGCAAGGCAAAGAAAACAAAAATCCTCACAACTGGATCAGTATGTCACATCATGATAAATGGAGAAAATGGTTGAAGTTCCCCAGAACTGGATCTTGGTTGGTCCACCATCATTGCTCCTAGAAGCAGCAGTCAAAAGATCAAACAATACATTGCACTGAGTAAATTGGCACAAGACTGCTTGAAAAAATGAAAAACAAAGAGGTTACTTAGAGGTCGAAAGTGCATCTGACCCAGGCCATGCTATTTTTAATGACCCCATGCATGTGACATTGAATGAGGAAGACTGAAGAAGAATCAATGCATGTGCATTATGGTGCTGGCAAAGAATTTTGAAAATACCATGGACTCCCAAAAAAGCAAGCAAATGTGTCTTGGAAAAAGTACAGCCAGTAGGTTCCTAAGAGTCAACGATGACATGACTTGGTCTCACACACTCTGGCCATGTTGTCTGGCGAGGCCATTCCCTGAAGAATCATGTGAAGCTTGGTACAGTAGTGGGACAGCAAAAAGGTGGAAGACCTGGGATAAAATGGATTGACAAAGTGGCTTCATCTATGAACTTGAGGACAAGAACAACTGTGAGGATGGCAAAGGACAAGACAGCACTTCATTCTGCTGCACGCAAGGTTGCAAGGAGTTGGAACCTCTGGATGGCACCTAGCAACACCAAGGACAGCAGGGAAAGTGACCACGGATAGAGACCATCTTATCAGTAGATCATGCTCATAAGGCTTTGCGATTCAACTAATAAAAAGATTATCCTTATGCAGGAATACCAATCATACCACTTCCTTGAAAATTTTGTTACACTCTCTAGACTAGCCATACAAACAGAAGTTCATTTAGAGGAGCTACTTCTCATTAAGATGTGAGGCCATCAAAAACCGAGAGAAGAATTTATTCTTACATCTTCGTGCAAAGCAAAAGCACCACTGCTTATTAATAAATAAGTGTGAAAATATATTAAAATGCTTCAAATGTATGTGTAGAATTTAAATATCACGAAAAGGAAAACCCTGATTAAAGAGATAAAGATATAATTTTTAAAAATCATTTTATTGGGGGCTCTTACATCTCTTATCATAATCCATCCATCGTGTCAAGCACTTTTATACATATGTTGCCATCATCATTTCAAAATAATTTCCTTCTACTTGAGCCCTCATTTTTCCCTCCTTCCCTCATGAACCCTTGATAAATTATAAATTATTATTTTCATATCTTACATCATCCGCTGTTTCCCTTCACCAAGCTTTCTGTTGTTCATCCCCATGGATGGGAGGGCTGTCAATCTTTGTGATCAGTTACCCCTTTCTCACCACACTTATCCCCTACCCTCCTGGTATCATTATTCCCAGTATTGGTCCTGAGGGATTTTTCTGTCCTGGATTCCACGTGTTTCGAGCCTTTATCTGTACCAGTTTACATGCTCTGGTCTAGCTGGATTCGTAAGGTAGAATTGGGGTCAAGATAGTGGGGCCAGGGGTGGTGGTGAGGAGGAAGCATTAAAGAACTAGAGGAAAGTTGTATGTTTCATCGTTGCTATACTGTACCCTGATTGACTAATCTCTTTGTTGTGACACTTCTGTAAGGGATGTCCAATTATCTACAGATGGGCTTAGCCTCCCCACTCTGCCCTCCTCCTTATTCACATCGGTATGACTTTTTTGTTCTGGGTCTTTGATGCCTGAAACCTGATCCCATTGACACCTCATGATCATACAGGCTGGTGTTCTTCTTCCATGTGGGCTTTGTTGCTTCTCAGCAAGATGGCCATTTGTTTATCTTCGAACCTTAAGACCCCAGAG
>NW_022103920.1:35284110-35286560 GCF_000313985.2 Echinops telfairi
ATTTCCTTTTACTTTCCTCTTGTTCCACTATCATGTTCAGCCTTCATTTGGGTTTCAGTAATATCTCTCTGTTACATTCTCCTTGATCAAGCTCCACCAGGCATCCTAAGCCCTCCTCGACATCAATTTTAGATCACTTGTTGTTCCCTTGTCCCTTGGCTTGGTAGACACCCCTAGCCTTTCCCCTGACTCCTCATCTCCTGTGGCCCCCTGGAACCTTCAGTCCTGTTGTTTTCTCCTCTGAATTGTTTATCCAAGTTATCTAGACAGACATGCAGAGACAATAATAAGCACAAAAACAAGACAAAGCCAAGCAAAAGAAAACAAGAAACAACAAAACACCAAAAAACGACAAAAAAACTAACAAAAACAAAACTTATAAATAGATCCAGGTCTGTTTGTTGGCCTTTTGGAGTGTTTTCCAGTTGAGTCTGATGGGGTGATACTCCCTGACCCCAAAGTTTATTTCTGGTATTCCCCAGGGATTTCATTGCTTTGCTCCCCTTGCTGCTCTGTTGCATGACCTTATCATTTTGCCCTGGTGTGGTTGGGTTAGATTGGGCACAATTCCTGCACCTTGCCTCTATGGTTCAGTGAGGGAGGTCGTGTCTTGTGGTGGGGCCAGCCCTATGGTCCTCTGTGCATTGGCTGTTCTGGCCAGGAATATTGTCCTAGGGGCTTGGTAGTCCAGGATGTATTCCACACTCTCCTTCCCACTACATTTGCTCCTGTGTGCTCTGATCAGATATGACTCTCTCCCTGAGCTGTAGTTTCACTGCTGTCCTCGGAAGTGCATTCTTCTGGGGAGGGAGGGGAGGTGAGATGTCTGGGGCAGGCCCCACAGACCTCTCTATTGGTTCCCTGCTTCATGCTGGTATGTTGCACACGCCTCCACACACTGGGTTGAAGTCTGGCCTCTCTCTCCCTCTCCTGTGGAGATATAAACAATACCCTCCCCCTGGGGGGCGGTTAGTGTCCTGTTCCCCTGCTTCCCAGGGCTTTCTTTTCTCTTTCTTTCCCCCTTCTTTTTAGTTGGCTGCCATATGTATCCCTGGATTGTGTCTGGCCCCTGCCATAGTACCTGAACCTCACCCCAGGAATATATGTATATAGTAGCTTTTGCCCTATTCCCCCTTTGCATTTTTAAGCTTACCTCAGCATACTCATGTTGTACTTGTCCTTTTTGCTTGGCTTACTTTGCTTAGAAAAGTTTCCTCCAAGTCTTCCCATGCATTTATCACTGCTTTTTTAGGCATGTGTAGTACTCCATTTTTTCATATATGTACCAAAGTTTTAATCCATTTGCCCATTGATGGAAATTCGGGTTGTTTCCAAATCCTTGCTGTTGTGAACTGTGCCACAATAAACATTGGAGTATAGATGTCTGGCCTTGCCTCTTCTGAGTATATGCAGAGTTTGGGAATTGCTGTGTCATATGGTAGCTCAGTTTCCATCTGTTTTAGATATCGCCAAATCTATTTCCAACACTTCTTACTTTCTGATTTTTTGAATTGGGCTATCTTTGAGGGTGTTGGGTGGTATCTCCTAGTTGTTTTAATTTTCATTACTCTTATGACTAATGATCAAGAACATTTTCTCTTATCTTTATTGGCCATTCAGATTTCTGCCCTTGTGAAACTTCTGTTCAAGTCTTTTGCCCACCTCCTTAGTGGGCAGTTCATTTTTTTTTATTGTAAGGTTGCAAAGTATTGTTGATTTAATAATAAGGCCTTTGTCTGATGTGTCATTGCTAAAGCTGTTTTCCCAGTGTGTGGGCTCTTTTATTACTCTCTTGGTGAATTTTTTAATAAACACAGGGTTTTTATCTTCGGTATATTCCACTTGTCAATTTGTGACTCCTCTGTGTTTGTGTCCTTTCCTATTTCTGATAGCCTATGTATTCCCTGTGTCAAGGATCTCAGGTTTGTCCCAGTTCCCTCATGGATGGCCTAATAGTTTGGGGTTTTACCTCAAGGTCTGTTATCCCCCTTGAGTTTATACTTGTGCATGGAGTGAGGTGAGGGTCCTGCTGCATTTTTCTGCAGGTAGATAACCATTTTTTTCAGCACCACTTGTTGAAAAGGGCATCTGCTTCTGGGCCCTTATTAAAGATCAGTTTTTATTAAAGGTCGCTTTTCAGTTCTTTTCCATTGGTCTGGGTATCTGTCATTATACCAAGACCATACTGTTTTCACCACTGTCGCTACATAATATGTGCTAAGGTCAGGTAAAGGAAGCCCTCCAACTTTGTCCATCTTTTTGAGGAGTTCTTTGCTATTTCTGGACTTCTTCCTCTCTCCATATGAAGTTGGTTATCAGTTTTTCTAATTCTTTGAAGAAAGATGTTGGTATTTGTATTTGGATAGTGAGTTAGTTAATTGTGCCAGCCTGGCCGATAATCACATGTGGTGCTGGTTGAAAGGCAGAGGGATAAATGGGTGGTGAAGCCT
>NW_022103920.1:35287558-35302306 GCF_000313985.2 Echinops telfairi
ATAGCTTTTGTTATATTGAGGAAGTTTCCTTCCATTCCTATTTTCTTGAGTGTCTTAAACAGGAATGGGTGTTGCATGTTGTGGAATGCTTTTTTCTGCATCTATTGATATTATAATGTGGTTTTTATAATTTTACATGTCAATGTGGTGAATGATACTAATGGTTTTTCATATGTTGAAACATCCCTGCATCCCTGGCATGAATCCCACTTGGGATTTTTGTTTTATATACTTTGTATTCTATTTGCCAGTATTTTGTTAGATTTTTACATCGATGTTCCTTATGGTTCATTGGTCTGTAGTTCTTGATTCTTGTGGGATCCTTGCCCGCTTTAGATATCAGAGTTTAACTCGCTTTATACAAAGAGTTTGGGAGTTTGCTGTCTTTTTCTATGTTCTGGAAGAGTTTGTGTAGGATTGGTGCCAGTTCTTCCCTGAATGCTTGGTAAAATTCTCCTGTGAAGTCATCTTGCCCAGGGGATTTTTTTGTTGGTAATCCCTTGATAATCTTATCTATATTTTCAATTGTTATGGGTCTATTGAGATTCTTGATGTCCATCTGGCATAGTATAGGGAGGGATTGTTTTTCCACATATTTGTCCATGTCTTCCTAGTTGTTAAATTCATTGTAGTGCAGACCTTTGTAGTACTGCGTAATTATCCTTTTGATTTCATTAGGATCTGTTGTAATGTCTCCTGTTTGATCCTTCATCCTTTGCTATTGACATTTTGTCCTCCTTTCATTAGGTTTGCCAGTGGTCTGTTGATTCTATTAATCCTTTTAAAGAACCAAATTTTAGCTCCATTAATTTTTTTCTAGTTTTCTTGTTTTCTCTTTCATGAATCTGAGCCCTGACTTTTATTATTTCTTTTAATTTGCTATTAGTAGGATTGTCCTGTAGATTCTGCTCTAATGGCTGTTAAGTTTTGTGTCAGCATATATCTTTATAATTTTATTCTAGAAGTTTTCTTTCATGTTCATTGTTTACAAAGGATTCCAGTGACTAGAATGAAAAGTCAAATCTAGAGTGCACTGTTTGAAATTGAAGTACCTCCTGACCATTCTTTGAGTTATTGAATAGAGACGGCCCCCCCTCCCCCGCCCCCGGCACAGTGTGGTGCTAATATATTCATCACACTTACAGTATTTTAAAACTTAGACCATCTGGAGTTATCTTCAGAAACATGTTCACCACTCATTTCTGTAATACATTTAGGATTCACTATGTTAACGCATATCTTCCCATTACTAGGCTTTATTACAATATTTGACACTTGGCATTTTGCCTTTGCTAATTTAAAGTGTCTTACCCAAATGCAAAAGGAAAAGAAAAACATCTTTGCTCATCAGACCAGATAAAGAGAATCACTGCTAACTGGCTTTACATGATAATTCTTGTTATCTTACATAATGGACAATAGACAAATATGTTATCAGTAAGGCATTTTGTAAGACAATTATTTCATGGTTCTTCCATTCTGGACTTGTTCTTCCGTAAGAGTTATACAATGAGACTATTATATGAGATAGCAATATTTCATACTTTTTCTTAGCTTACTTTTTCCTTCTTTGATATTTAATTTAGGATATAGTCAAATTGATATATTGCAATGAACCATTTATAACATGACTTTATATTATCTTTCATCTTTTAGTTAGCTAAGTGTGCAGAAAATACCCTATCATAAGAATTAAGAGACACGTAAGTCTCCACTGATTCACCTTAAGATGGACATCAAGTTCTCTTTTCTACATGTTTACTCTCCCTTACTTTCATTTAGACATAAAAGAAAAATAAGTATTTTTCTCTTGGTTAGATATAAAGGCAATATATACTGATGCCTACCTTTTAAGATAATATAATTTAGGCAGGAAAACAATGCTGTGGAAATTATGAGGAATTAAATGATAAATGGACTTCATAGGTGGCTACTGTTCCTACCTGTATGAGGCCAGCAAAATCTCCATGCAGGAGAATGTCCCTGAGATAAGTTTAGAACGACAGGTAGAGTTATTGACAAATGATGAACGAGAATTTTAGGTTGAGGAACAAGTATGTTCGTAATCACAGGTGCATGAAACAAGATGATAGATTTGGAGAAGTCCAAATAACTCCATTTAGTTTCAACAAAGAGTGTGGTCAGGGAAGTGAAGTAACAGAAGATTAAATGCCAATGAAGCTGACAAGATTAAGATCAGGAAGGACATGCATTTTTAGAAAGATTGCACAAGGAAAGCATTAAGAGGAGCTGGAAAGGTCAGTTGGAAACCAATAAAGGGATAATAAATATCTGCACTGATGATTATCTGAGGGACATTAAGTAAGTAGATTGCACAGATATAGGTTCTAGTTGGACTAGCATCAGGGTTACTCAGTTGGTAGAGTCAGCACAAATTTCCTAAATTATAACGGGGACATATAGGAGGATAGTGGATCTACTAAAAATATAGAGAATGAAGGTTCAAGTACCAGCTTTATGAGAGGTAGCGTGATGAGCTGATATTTGATTTTCAGACTATTGTATAAAGGAATCTCGCTGGTAAAGGGAGGTCTCGGTTGGGCTGCTAACTGCTAGGTTAGCAGTACCAACCCCTCAAAGCTCCATGGGAAAAAGATGGGGCTTTCTGCTTCCCTGGAGATGCACAGTCTCTGGAATGCAGAGATACAGTTCTACTCTGTCCCATAGAGTTTTATGAGTTGGAAGTGAATTGCAGGCAGTGGGTTTTGTTTTTTATTTGATTTGTACATTTAAATAGATATGCTTTGTAATTGTTGGTTAGAGGGTCTTGATTTCAGTTGCCTTCTGGGCTACTAATAAAGTTGTGGAAATGTTCACCATATTTGATCTTATTTCATGAATCTTATGTATGTGTTTTGAGAAATAAGTAGCATGATGGTGAAAATAATTTATCTTCACAATTATAAAGTAGCTGCCATTTATTTGATGTTCTGGATTAAGTATTTATGTAAATCATTATTTAAAATCTTACTGCAATTCTATGGAATTACTAACATTTCAAGTCACTTTGCTTGTTTGTCTACATATATAAGATAGACATGGGAAACAAGCTCAAGGAGAAATTAACCAGGGCAACAGTGCTGGAAAGACTTGGGGGAAGAAGGAGGCAGTGAGGAAAGGACGTGCGAGTGAACAAAAGCATGGATAGGGAAAAACTAAGGAATTTAAATCAACAAGGAGGACATAGAGATCCTGGGGGTGTTAGAGAAACAGCAATCTAGCTGAGAGGAAGTACTGAGGCAGAAGTAGGGTGAGCATGATGGTGGGGCAGGAGGAAGGTAAAAGGAAACAGAGGAAATATCTAGGAAGCAAAGCTATAGATAGACATATAAGCATAGGTATGTGCATATGTAAAAACATAATTCATATAAATACAGGTATTGGCCTATGTACATATATTTATAATGCAATATACTGAGGCAGTGGATGGACTTTGGGCCTCTGCTCATACCCTCCTTCAAAATAAGAACACTTTGTTCTAACAAACTGACATTCTGTAATGCTCACCCTCCAGGTACAATGTCTGAAGACAAAATTGATGCATAAGCAAATGTGGTGAAGAAAACTGATGGTTCCCGACTATCAAAAGATATAGCATCCTGGGATTTAAAGGCTTGAAGTTAAACAAGCAGCCATCTGGCAGAAAAGCAACATGCCCACATGGAAGAAGCACACCAATTGGTGCAATCATGAGGTATCATTGAGACAATTTAATAGGCATCAGAAGACCCATAATAAACAAACAAACAAACAAAACATATCATTGAGAATGATAGGGGTCGGAGCAGAAACCCAAAGCCCATCTGTAGAAAATAGGACATCCCCCCATAGAGGGGTCACAGGGAAGGGATAAATCAACCAGGGTGCAATAAAGCACCGATGAAACACACAATATTCCTCTGGTTCTTCACCCCCTACTACCATGACCTCAGTGCTATCCTCACTTAGGACTTGACCAGAGCATGTCCATAGGTACAGATAAGAGCTCATGACACACAGACTCCAGGAACAGGAATGAGAATAGCTGTGCCAGAAGGGCAGGGGAAGGTGGGGAGAGTAAGGGAGGGAGGGTGAACCAATAACAATAATCGACACATAACCACCACCACACCCTCCAAGGGGACGAACACAGAAACCTTGGGGGCAGGGACACAGTGATAGGTGTAAGATATGAAAAAAAAATTTATAATTTATAAAGAGGTCACAAGGGGGAGGGGAGGGAAAAGAGAGGAGCTGGTGTCAAGCGCTCAATAGACAGTAAATGTCTAGAAAATAATGATGGCCACATATGTACAAATATACTTGATACAATTGATGCATGGATTGTTATAAGAGTTATAAGAGCCCCGATAAAATGATCATATATATGATAAATATCTGTTGAAAATAAAATAAAGTCACTTTGTAACTTGTCCAATATCACACTTTTAAGTGTTGGAACAAAAATTGAACATGGCTCCTTTGACTCAAAAGCCTACGTTGGACCAATGGTCTCCAGGCCTTTTGATTTATTTCTTAGAAATCATTCCTATTACAAAGTTTGCCATCTATAATTGATGGAATTGGTGCTTTATTTTTTTTTTTAATACTAAGGTGACAAGAAATCTTAGGCAGAATTCAATCCAGAAATTAATTTTCAGTCAGTACAGACAAAAGAGCAAATGGAAATATTCCTTTGGAAGTAGAGCTTAAAACAAACAAAACAAAAAAACCCTGGTGTCTGTACATCTAAGTATAAGGAATTCCATTTGAAAAGAAAGTTGTTGAGAGTTAAATTAATATTCCCCCAAAATTGTACGTGCTTCAAACTATTTTAATATATTGCCTATGATTCTCACAATAGACCTGGGAAGCAGGTATTCTCATTTTACAGTTTAAGACATAGGCAATCAAGTGATTTCACAACTACTTTCCCATTTTGCATATTATCATAATCATGGCATTGAAAATATAAAACTCATAAATTGATATGTTAAAAGAGCTAATCAGGGTTATTATATGTAGTCAAATTGTATAAGCTTTAATTTCTTAAAATTTTCCAAATGATCAATTTTACTTTTCCTTGAACAAATGTGATTTTCTCTTCACAGAGACTGAAAACTTAGTTTAGTTGATTTTTAGCCAAACTACAGTATAATTTTATTGATTAGAAATTATCAATCTTAGTCATGCATTCAATAGGATTAGGAAATGAAAATATATAATCAACACATGATAAGAAGCCACTCTTTTGGAAGGAAAGTAATCCTTAAAAAGAAGTTACAAAAATTATTTGTTTGAACATTTTTGTTTATTTACTAACAGACCAAAAATTATTATCATAGCACATGTATCAGTAGTTATTAATACAAAGAGAGCATGCTGCTTGCTGCTGGCCTATTCATCCACATAAACAGCTGTTGTCTGAGGGTGGGAAATGTTTTTCTTTTTCAAGTAAACAGAGCACTATAGATTTATATAGGTTGATGTGGATTCACTCCTACAAATTTACTTAAAAATCCCATAAGTAAAATGATGAATGTGTTCTTATATAGAATTATACAAGAATTGTATAAGAATTAGGTACTCTAATAGTTTCATATTGGAGTGGCTTTAAGTTCTATATGTATATATAGGCAAAACACAGCTTTAGTAAAAGATGTGCTGCCCTGTTTAAAAAATACTTCAACATTACGTAAGAGACAGTTGAAAGTGATATTTTAAATATACTTTTCATACTCTGGGTCTCCAATTCAGAAATATGTATAGATATAATAAATGATGTGAAATGGTCAAAAGACAAAGCTGAACTCTATCCAGTAGATTTTACTGGGACAACAACATGACTAGTAAAAAATTAAAAGAAAAAGTTCATGTTGTCCTATTGTTATCAAATAAAGAACAGCCTAAAAGCTAAGCACTTTAAAGATGGGTTTTCTTTGAAATTCTAATTGCACTGGAAAGAAGCATGGCATGAAGTGGCAGACTGGCAGTTCAAGGTTATTTGGGGTTTTATGTGAAACAACATCAGTGTTTGAGAACAAAAGTGTCGATTCTGACTCTGAATAGAGACACTTTAATCATTGAGAAAGGTCTCCTAAGGATAAGAGAAATGCTGAAAAATAGTAGAATTAAAATTGAGTTTTTCAAGAGATCATAGAATTGCTTTATGGGTAAAGGTTTAATCAAACCCAAATACTGCTCTTTTGCTTCAGAATTCGTGGACCCCTGGGATTCAGTTCTCTGTGACTGAGCTTCCAATGCCTAGTGTACAGACCCGAGCATGTCATAGGGGGACTGCAGGGACAAGGATGTGGTTAAATCCATATCCTCAAGAAGACTACATTGTAGTGGGAAGTATAAGAGAGTAGAAAATAATAGATAGCATAAAAATGTTTAACTCTCAAAAATCATAAATACAATATTGTGTAGAATTCAAGGAAGGAGTTACTTGCACTTCACAGAAAAATCGAAGTAGTTTTCTGAAGCCTCTGTTTTCTTCACGTTGAGTTGTAATCCATACTGAAGGCCACAATGCTTGTTTTTCTTCAGTAGATGCTTTAAGTTCTCTTACTTTCAGTAAGCAAGGTTATCTCATCTGCATGTTGCAGGGTGTTAATAAGACTTTATCCTCTCCTGATGCCTTGGTCTTCTTCACATAATCCAGCTTTCTGATCATTTGCTCAGTAAACAGATTGAATAAATATTGAAAGGCTAAGAAACAGATTCTTGATTGAGTTTTCAGGTAGAAGCTCCTTAAGTGACACTGTAGGTTAAGTGCTGCCTCTTCTAACATCAGAAAATCACTGACCACAAAGTCAACAGCAGCTGGGGAACCATAAATCCTCACATGGGGACCTATAGGTATCATCACAAATACAGTAAAGCCTGAAATTGTCAAGGATGTCATCTTGCTTGGCTCCACAATCAGTGCTCATGGAAGCCACAGTCAAGAGATCAAATGGCTCATCTCATTGAGCAAATCTATGGCAAAGACCACTGTAAAGTGATGAAAACGATGTTACTTTGAGGGTTAAGGTGCCTCTGAACCAGTCCATGGTATTTCCAACTACCTCAAATGCATATGAACATTGCACACTGAATAAGGAAGACTGAAGAAGAATCAAAGGATTTGAAGTATGGTGATAGAGAAGAATATTGAAAGTACCATGAACTGCCCCAAACTAAACAGATCTGTCTTGGAAGATGTACAGTCAGAAGACCTCTTAGAAGCAAGGAGGGAGGGACTTTGTTTCGTGGATTTTGGTAGTGAAAGAGAGGAAGGCCCTCATTGATGTCGATTGACACAGGGACTGCAAGAAGGGGTTCAAACATAACAATTGTGTTGTTGATGTAAAGAGAGACAGGTCCCTGGAGAAGGACAGCATGCTTAGTAAATGGAGGGGGAGCAGGAAAAAAGACTACTTACAACAAGATGGATCGACCCAGTGACTACAAGCATAATAACAATTGTGAGGATACTGTAGGGCATGCTGGTGTTTTCTGTTGTACATAAGGTTGCTATAAACTGGAACTTAACAAAGTTAGTGTGACCACTTGATTAAATGTCACTTTGTTGCAATGTGGTGGCTTGCTAGTTATTGTGGTACTGCAAGTTATGTCATTGGTATTTCTGATACCGGCAGGGTCACCCAAATGAACAGTTGTTAGCAGAGCTTCCAGACTAAGATCAGGGTATAGGCGGTCCAATTCCGTGTTATTAGCTAATGAAAGTTTTATAGAAATAGTGAAACGCTGTCAGATGCTGCAAACTTCATGAAGAGCAACAGAGTATTTGTTAGATATAGTGGTAAAAGATGAACCCTCAGATCAGAAACAAAGTAAATTAACTAGCACAGAGTGAATTCCAACTCATAATGATCCTATAAGTCAGGGTAGACCCATAATGACCGTATAGGTGAGGGTAGAAATGTCTCTGTGGGTTTCTAAGACAATTTATGTGAATAGAAAGCCTAGTCTTTCTGTAATAGAATGTTGGATAGTTTTGAACTCCTGACCTTGCAGTCATGTGTTACTCAGGTCAGAAGACACTCAACATATGACTGCATAAGAGCTGCCTTCTGTGATTTAGGTGGAGTAAATTTTCAGGACCTTCCTTTGCTGACAGGGCACAGTAGGGCACAGCTCAAATGGTAAAGAAACAGCATGCTTATAAGGTAAAAGGGTCCTGAGAGGAAGGGCCTCCATGATATGGATTGAGACAGTGAGTGCAACAATGGCCTCAGACATAGCAACAGTTGTGCTGTTGTTATGTTTGATGATACCGTGATGGGAAGCATTTCATTCTGTTGTACATGGATTGCTATGACTCTGAACTGACTCATAGGCATCTAACAACAAGACTAGAAAGGCATAATGAGCCGAGCCAATAGAAGAAACGAAAACACCAATTGAGAAAAACAGGTAGAAGAGCCTCGATGATTTTTACCAAATGATTCAGTTTATGGGTGTTAGTATCTAATAATATTTGTTGTCAATCCATATTCTTCTCTTTAGATGATGCATATTCTTGTGCAATATTAAATATCCCAGAACATTTATCTCCCTCTGCACAATAAAATATGAAAACTTTACTATCTACTTTCAGGAGTTATGAGAACCTGATAGCACAATGATGTTGCTCATTGTAAAAAGCAAATGATCAATGAAATATTTTATGATTGACATTGCTATTGGTTCTGTGACTAAGAAAGCTTATCTAACAACTGTGTATCCAGTAGATGTGATGGCATACAAAAGATGGAAAGACCAATAAGGAAGGCAGGAGGAAAGACACACAAGAACAAGTTCCAGGATTCAGCACCATGTTTTTTTACAGCAAATAAAGGAAAGAAAAGAACCAAGGGTGACTTCATACTTTTGAACCTAATTTTGAGGCAAAACTTGGGAAAGCCATTATAGGCTTTCTTCTGGCAAAGATGAAATATATTTCTGAGGTACTGCATTTATGGGTTGAGTATTTTTTCCTCCATTGAGATGGGTTGCACAGGTGGTTAGAAATGTAGATCGGGGGCTTGGAAAAGGGTTTGGAGTTATTGAAGAGTATTGGTGATCACAAGCAAGGGGCTAGCTGAAGACCTAGTAGGGAAAGACATCACTGAGGGCCAGCCTCTTCCTCAGAATAATAAGGTTGGGAAGGGTAGGGGGTGTGTACCCACAAACTTCCAGGCTTGACTGAAGATATATGTATATTTGTATTTACTGTTGTTGCCAATACATTTATAAATGTGGCCGGGCTTACGGGGAGTAAAGTTATGAAAAGTTAGACATAACTGAAGACTTCTAAAGAATAAATCACTGGACCGAGGAAAATCTTCAGTGAGATGACTGACATTACGTAGAACCACACGTTAGGTGGAACTCAAGTATAACAACCATTTGAGGCTGGTGCCGGACTGGCCACTGTTACATTCCGTTGTACAATGTTTCAGTCTGTTGTGTATTCTGTGTGGGAACCACCTCAAAAACACCTACCAACTAAAAGCAAGAACATTAATATAAAACTCATAAAGAATATTGCAGTTATGGAAAATATAATAAGGCTCAAGTTTGAGAAGCTAGCAGAAAGGTGGGAAGAATTTGTGAGTGCTTGTGAGTGAGAAGCTTGGAGCTGTATATTATTTTCAAACAGAGACTGGGAGAAGAAAGGGGAAAGGTGACTGATGAGAAGAGGCTGAATAAGAGAAAGCAGAGAGGAGATGAAAGGAGAAGGGAAAGGAGGGGAGAGGAGTAAAAGGAAGGGGAGAGGAGAGGGGAGAAGCAAAATATCAAGAATCTTTGATAGAAATAACATCCACTAGTAAAAAGGTGTGATCATTTGGCTAGTCTGATCTAGCTGGTGTGATTTTGTGACATTTCAGCATTTAACAAAAACAATGTTCAGTCTGTTCTATGTAAAGGGCCCAACTCTGCTATGATGGAGTGAGCAGTGATTCTATGATACAGTGAGCAAGTTAATAAGAAAGAATGTACAGGAAACAGCTTCTTAATTGTTCATTGGCCACTAAAAATTTCTCACCTGTGAAAAAAATTTATTTAGAAAGCTCTTTCATTTTCTTGAATAAACCCATAGTAGTTGCTAAATTAATGTGTTACTGTTGATATAATTAAGTTAAAGTTAGTTTTATAATTAATGCCCTGTTACTATATTTTTTCTGGCCATTAATTTACTTCATGGTCCAGTGAAATAATCATTTAATAAATGCTTTCTGAATGGACTGAGAATATGATTGTGTGTTTCCAAAAGTAATCAATTTTCTTTCTTACTATTATCAAGAATTTCTCTAAACTATCAACTTGACCCAGTACTTCCTAATATTATCATATTATGCAATAAAATATAATATTAATTCAAAGTCAAAAATCCCTCTTTGCTCCTTAGTGAGGTCCAGATATGATGATTTCTTTGTAGCGTCATATGCTATTGTCTCAATTTTAGATATGTGCTGTAAAGATGACCACATCAACACCCAGCTATCTTACACTGATGCTCCACAGATGGTAGTTTCCCACTGTCCCAACTGGGCAGGGCAGTTCCAGGAATTTGTGGACACTTAACTAGTGTTCGTAAATAGTATCCATAGTTTTCTTTTTTCTTCCTTCATCTTCAATTAGGAAAAAAGGTGTCCAAAAGCCTTTTTAAATAATTGACATCATGATAGTCATTAAATGTTCACATCTTCCCCTTTGCATTGTACTTAGTAAGGGATTCCCAAACAAAGTCCTTGGATAGCAAACATCAAAACTAAACCTGTTGTCACTGAGTCTATTTTGAACGATCGTGATCCTTTAACACCGTTCCTCCCACACATCCACTGCTATGGAGTCAATCCTGCCTTAAAATCACAGTACAAAACTCACTGTTGCGGGATCAGTTCTGACTCGTAACAACCCTGCAAGACAGAGTAGAACCGCTTGTTTGGATTTCCACGTTTATAAATCTTTATGGGAGCACAAAGCTTCCTTTTTCCTCCTGCAGAGGGGCTGGTAGGTTAGAACTGCAGACCTTATAATTAGCAGCCCAACCCATAATCTATTATTCCACCGGGATCTATTGCAAAGTTTGTCCAACTTTTATAGAAGCATATGCATTAAGCATAATTTAAAAAATAGATTCCTATGACTGAACACATCCAACATCCTCTAGGTGGGGACAATTGGAATAGAGATGAAACTGATGACAATCGATACAATTTTCTGATACCGAAAGGGACGCACTTCTCTCTGTGTGACTCATTCAAAAAGATGATATGGTTGCTAACAAACTCTTTTCCTAAGATCCAATTGATGGCAAATTGACATCAGGTTAATTAAATAGTATTTTAATGAGACATAATCAAAATTTTCCTAGAGGAGCTGATACCAAGGACTCAATAGAAAGTAAATGTCTAGAAAAGAATGAAGGCAACATATGTATAAACATGACTGATGCAGTTAACGTATGGATTGTAACAAGAGTTAGTTGTAAGAGGCCCCAACAAAGTGATCTTTTAATTAAAAAATCTTCCTAGTATTATAATCAGTTTCTTCTTTCTCAGTGTTAAAGGAGCACACTCCATACTTAATAAAAATTTAACTAAAAATATGATCTATAACCTGATAAAAATATGATATATAACTCTTCTACTAAGAGTTCTTTTCCTTTGTCTAATTTGGGGGTACAGGTATTCTCAGACTGTAAATCTTGACTGGAACAGACAGCTGGCAGCCTCATCTACTTCTCTGCTGTATTTCAACTGCCACGCTTGCTTAACAGCCACATGCCTAACCCAGAGCTCCAAGCAAACAAAACAAACAAATGAACAAGCTCACTGCTGTCAAGTTCATGCTGACTCACCGTGACCCTCTAGGATAGGGTGGAACTGCCCCTGCAAGTTTCCAAAAGGATCTTACCTGGAGTCCAAAGTTCCACCTTTCTCCCGGACAGTCGCTGGGCATCTTGAACTGCTGACTTTGGAGCTCTCATCCCAAGCAGAAGCACTACACTACCAGACTCCTTAAATTAGTGCAGGGGAGTGGACGACCTGAGGGGTGACAGAGGTAACCTTCTTGGCTCCTGACCAAATCCACTAAGAAGTATTTGACTGGTTTTGAAGCATTGTCTAAACCTCAAAGAGTATCCGATCAAATTTGAGATACATGCTCTAGGAATTTGAGAAAGCTTATTACAAAATGTAGTCATTAACCTGTTTCAATCAAACCTATGATTTTGATATTTTTAAAAGATTTTTAAGAGTGTTGACTCTGAGCAGGTGCCCCTGAGTCTGAAGTCCATTTCCAGGATTCCTCAGGAACTTCTTGGTTTTGCTCCCCTTGGTGTTCGGTTGCACTCCCTTCCTGTTTTGGGAGCGTCAGACCAGGCACAATTCCCTCATTGTGTCTCCAGTGCTGTCCCCTGAAGCTCTGTGGGTCAGTGAGAGGAGGTTGTGTCTCACGGTGGGTCAAGCCCTATGGTCCTCTTTCTGAATTGGCTGCTCTGAGCAGGAGTGTCCTCCTCGGCTGGGTGGGCCAGGTTGTGGTTCTCTCTGTCTCTCTGTCTGTCTCTCTGTCTCTGTCTCTCTCTTTCCCTCTTAGTTTGCTCCCCTGTGGAAGAGGCAGACCTGCCACTCTCCCCAGGCTGTATCTTCAGTGTTGTCCTTTGTAGTGCAATCTTATGGGGAGGCAGTCAACATAGCTGGGACTGGGTCCTGTCCTACAGACATATCTGTTAGTTCACTGCTTCCTGCCTGTATGTTACCCTCAAAGCTTGATGTACCAGGTTGAGGTCTGGTCCCTCTCTCTCTTTTCTGTTGAAACATAAACAATACCCTCTCTGTGGGTGGGTTAGTGCCCTGTTCCGCCACTATCTATGTCTTCTTTTTTCCCCCCTACCCTCCCTTTTAGTTGGCTGCCATATGCATCCTTGGGTTGAGTCTGACCCTTGCCAGAGTACCTGGGCCTCGCCCAGGAATTTATGAATTTAGTGGCTTTCCCCCTATGCCCCTAGAGCTTTTTAAGCTTACCTCAGGGGTCTCATGTTGTACTGATCCTTTTTGCTTATTTTGCTCAGCATAATTTTCCTCCAATTCTTCTCATGAAGCAATATGCTTCATGCATTCATCACTGTTTTTAGGGATCATAATACTCTATTGCATGTATATACCATATTTTAAAAAATCCATTTGTTCATTGATCAAAATTTAGGTTGTTCCCAACTCTTTTTGTGATTGTAGACTATGCCATGAAAAACTTTGGAGCACAGATGTCTGGCTGTGGTCTGTTTCTTACCTCTTCTGGGTATATTCCCAGTAAGGCGATTGCTGGGTCATATGGTAGCTCAATTGGAGCATACATAAGGATCAGCAGACAAATCTAGAAATATTTATAGCCCCTTTTTCCACATCTTCTCTCATTTTTTTAATGACTATCTGTATAAGATAGGCAAGAGAAACAATCCTGAGGAGAAAACAATGGGGTGTATGGTTCAGCAAAGACACAGGAGAAGGAAAGGTGGTGGAAAGGAGGAGGGGGCAATAAACTCAGGGACATGGGAACAACAAGAGATCTAAAATCGATGACAAGGAGGGTATAGTACTCGTGGTGGGGTTTGATCAAGTGTAAATATTCAAGAGGAATTACTGAGATCAGAATGAAGGTCAAACATGATAGTGGGACGGGAGGAAAGTAAAAGGAAATAGAATAAAGAAATAGGAGGCAAAGGACATTTATAGAGATGTAAATATAGGCACATACATATAGTTATATATGATAGTTATATATTATATATTTATAGTTGTATAATGATATATGTGTTATATAATATAACCATATTATATTTATCTAATGTATAGTTATATACTTATAACTATAGGAACATGAATCTCTGTACATGTGTTTATATGTTAAGTATCAAAGTAGCAGATGGATATTGGGTCTCTACTAAAGTCCTCCCTCAATACAAGAACACTTTGTTCTATTAACATGGCATTATGTGATGGTCACCTTCCCAACACAATCGCTAAAGTCAAAATGGGTGGGGGCACTGAAGCAAATATGGTGAAGAAGGCTGATGGTGCCCAGCTATCAAAAGACATAGCATTGCGGTTTTAAAGGTTTGAAGTTAAACAAGTGACCACCTAGCAGGGAAGCAACAAAACCCACATGGAAGAAGCACACCAGACTGTGTGACCATACGGTGTCGACAGGATCAGGTATAAGGCATCAGAAGACCCAAAACAAACAATCATATCATTGTGAAAGAAGGATGTCAGAGTGGAGATCAAAACCTATTTGTAGACAATTGGCATCCCCTCACAGAAGGGTCATAAGGAAGAGCCAGTCAGGCTGCAATACAGCACTGATGAAGTGTGCAACATTCCTCTAGTTCTTTAATGCTTACTCCCCCCACTATCATGACCCCAGTTCTACCATACAAATCTGGCTAGATCAGAGCACATACACTGGTACAGATAGGAGCTCTCTACACAAAGAATCCAGGACAGATAAACCCTTCAAGAACAGTAATGAAAGTGGTGATACCATGAAGGTAGAGGGCAGGTGGGAGGAGAAGGGGGAGAAAGAGGGAACCAATCCCAATAATTGATGTTTAGCCCCCTCAGGGTGGGGGTGAATAACAGAAACATGGGTGAAGGGAGACGGTGTAAGATATGAAACTAATAATAATTTATAATTTATCAAGGGTTCACTAGGGTGGGAGGGTGAGAGGGTGTGAGAGGGAGGAAATAAGGA
>NW_022103920.1:35302672-35316109 GCF_000313985.2 Echinops telfairi
CATGTCTCTATTATTTCCATTTACCATGATGTAATCTATTGGTCCAGCTGTGAGGATTTTCATCTTCTTTACATTGAGTTGTAATTCATAGTGAAGGCTGCAATGCTTGACCTTCATCAACAAGTGCTTTGATTCCTTCTCACTTTTATTCAGGAAGATTGTGCCCTCTGCATATAGAAGGTTGTTTGTTAATAGCCTTCCTTAAATCCTGATGCCACATTCTTCTTCATATAAGCCACCTTCTCAACTTATTTTATTGGTATATGGTCCATGGTAGAAGGATAAAATTCTAGCTATTCGTTCTACACAGTTCTTGGATAAGCGGGGGGCTCCTTTAGTATACCATACCAATTACCAAATCAAAAAAACACACGCATGCCATTCAAACCTTGTCTCTGGCTCTGTTCTGCATGCCATCCCTCATCTAAGTCTTCTTGCAAGTGAGATAAGAATTGAGTGAAGAGAGACTCTTCTGAATCGCCTCCTGGAAACATCTGTCTTAAAGTAGGAGTATTTACTTTCAGAGAGAATAAAAAAGACTTGTAAAGAATGTTAATCCAATCTAATAAGTATTTATATATGGGAATGTACATCATTAAAAATACATACAAAAATTGCAATTGAACTACCTGGAGGAATTTTTCAAAAGCATATTGAGGCAAAAAAATTTGAGCTGAATGCTGACAAATGAGTTCAACTTAAAAAGGAATGAGGTAGATCTATATACATTGACCAGCAGTATTTTTCAAGGCATATTGAAAAGTGTGAAAAACGAGTTACAGAACAAAATGTGTAATATGATATTCCATAAGAAAGGAAAGCAAACTGTAATTCTTCTGTACATTTATATATTTTCATACATACCAAGGGGCTTGACAAACCCTGTGGAAATAAGGAACACGATGACGGAGCATTCCCATGGACTTTTCCTAGCCCTCTCATGTGTAGACCAGGGTCTGCCGTAACATAGTCCAAACTGATAACAAACATTACTTCTGGGAAGCAAGGTTATCACTGTGCTGCTCTGCATATTCACATACAATTTAATTTCCTCAACCCCTCTCATGTGCCTTCATATAAGCTTATCTTCATGATTATTGTTATTATTGGGCACCATAGAGACTATGCTGGCAGAGTGACAACATGTTACAGTAGAAACATCCTTGTAGAGTTTCATCAGCTTCACACTTACAGAAGCAGACCACCAGAATTTCCACCTTCCAGAGGGGCTGAGTGCGTGTGACTTTTTGGTCAGCACCATTGTGCTACCTGATTAGCAGTACCATGAAAAAAAATTTTTTTAATTACAGAGGTATTTTAAAAGACAGGCTCATCAGATAACAAAAATGCACAGTAGTATGGACAGTGGCAGTATCAGATCATAAAATGAGAAGCATGAGAGAATTTATATTTTTGAATGTTAATATTAGGCATTGTGGAACAGACCCCAATTGCTCATATGTGAGTTTCAGATTGAAGCTAAAGAAAATTAAAATAACTTCACAAAAGGCAAAATATGACCTTAACTATTATGCTGAATTTGTACAGGATTAAGAGGTAGTTGTGAGAACAGAACAAGGGAATCCTGCAAGGTTTAAAATCAGGAACAAATACTATCACCATATTTCAATGTGTATGTGGAGCATATATGAGAGAAGCTGGATTACATGAAGAAGGTGGCATCAGGATTGGAGGGAGACTCATTAATAAACTTTGATCTGAGGAAAGCACAGCCCTAATGGCTGATAGTGAGAAGACTTGAAGCCTTTCCTGATGAAGGTCAAGGATTGTGGTCTTCAGGATGGGTCACAATTCAACATCAAGAAGACCAAAATCCTCAACAAAGAACCAATAGGTAATGTCATGATAAGCTATGAAAAAGAGTGACGTTTTCCTGGATTTTGTCTTGTTTGGACCCACAATACTCGTGGAAATCTAAAAAAAAAAAAAAAAATTCACTCAGTCCGACTCATGGCCCCCTATATCAGACGGGTAGAACTGCTCAAGGAAGTAGCAGTTAAGAAACGAAATGACGCATTGGGTAAATTTGAATTAGGTAAAACTGTTGCACAAGACATTTTTAAATATTGAAAAAACAAGGAATTTACTTTGAGTACTAAGAGTGCCTCATCCTAATAATGGTACAACCAATGACCTCATATGCACATGAAGGTCGGTCACTGAAGAAAGAAGACCAAAGAATGGATGCATTTGAATGATGGTGCCAGAGAAGAAGACTGGAAGTACCAGGGACTGCCAAAAGACAAACAAATCCGTCTCGTAAGCAGTAGAGCCCAAATACTCCCGAGTGGAAGAATGTTGACATTCTCTTCTGTCCCTCGACGTGAGACAGGAGAGACCAGGTCCCGGAGAAGGACATCGTGCTTCCTAAAGCAGAAGGGCGGAGACAAAGAGGAGGCCCGCGAGCACGTGAAGGAACACTGGCTGTAGCCAGGGGCTCAAACGGCAGGACAATTTGGCGAAGGTGCCCGAGCAGGCAGCGTCTCCTTCGGCTGTGCACAGGGTCGCCATCGGTCGGAAATGACTCAATAGCACCTAGCAACAACAGCATGAGTTTCAAGGAGACAGTGCCAGCCAGTGAGTCTGGAAATACAGGCCTGGTTCAGATTATAAAGAGTTTTAACCTTATTTTCTTTGAGGTCTCTAACCAGGAGGGTGATGTGGTCAGATCTAACATTTCGGCCGTGATGTGGAGTATTAGGTGGAGGACTAATGGAACTAGTTGACTAATGGAACTAGTTCTGGCAGACAGACTAGTTAAAAGCTGTTGCAAGACTTGCAAGAAGAGAGGCTAGTCACTAAGACAAATGGCAGTGGGGCCAATTTCAGTAAGACATATTTAATCAATATTTAATAGGTAATGAAATGTAAAAGTAAGAGGGATGTCAAGAATGATGTCAAGACCCCAAATCATGATTTCAGGGAACATGCCTGGGAGATACGTGAGATCATGCTGACTCACATACTAAACCACTGAGTCCCTGACCTAACTCCTGACCTGGTCTCAGAGCTTCACCTGGGGTTGAGCCTGCCAGTGGGCACACACTAATTGGTCCCACATTAGATGTAAGAAGTCAAATAGGTCATCACATTGTGTTATGAGCCAGCTTACATCTCCCAATCTTATTCCTAAATACGTTTTTGGCTGAAATGAAGATACACTACATCCATCTATAGCATCCCTTCTGTCAGTCATCTAATCCTTCTTTAAAGGAAACTGCACATTTCGTTCGACTAGATCTGTTCTCCATAAACGGTTGCTGTCTCTTGTTGATACTCTTTCTTTCCAACCACGCAAAACTGATTTAAAACATTAATTTGTTTTCCTAATTATTTACAACAGGATTATGACTCTATAGTTTTTCAAATCTAAAACCCTTCCCTTTTTAAAATTTTCATTTTCCCCCTTGAATATCTGAGTAGCATTTACCCACCTTCCAGAATATTTCTATTATTTTTTTATCAAGTAATCATCATCATCTCTCTGGATTTTTGAGCACCATTGGAATATATCAGCTGCATAGGTGGTCACTAGAATTCTTGGTATTGATTCTGCATTCATCTTCTGATGCAGACAAAAATGGAGCATGTTTTAGACAGCGTACAAGGCAGCCTGTTTGTCTGAAACTCGACGAGCAAGCTGGAGAGCAATGCGTGATGAGTTTATTAAGGTAAGAATACGCACATCATGTAAGTCAAATTAACACAGACTGAAAAACCAGGCATATCTCAAAAGTCATTACATCATTATGCTTCCATGAACAGATGAGCAGGAGCAAATCCAGTGAACTGTACATCATACACCCATGTAGGCTGAATATGTATATATTAGATAGCATCACAGCAATAATAAGCATTTACTGGGTTCTTTACTAGCAAGGCTTTCATGGCAACTTAAATGCTTACTATAGTTCATTCCTTGACGCTATTAAAACCAACCACACTTCCAGTCAATTCAAACTCATAGGAAATGTATAGCATTGTCCCTATGGATTTCTGAGGCAGTCCATCTTGATGGTAACAGAAAGCCTGTCTCTTTCCAGAGGAATGGCTCGTGGGTTTAAATGCTCACCTGGTGGTTAGCGGCCCAACACGTTACACCACCAGGGATCCTCTGACTAAATCCTAGGCAGTGTTAAATTATTTATGTAGTCCCATTTCGTTCTTATAGTATGTTTACAAGGAAATATTTTAGTCAGAGTTCAGATAAAGAATAAGTTCCATCCTATTCAATTTAAGCAAAGAGTTGTTTATGGTAGAATATTACATATTACAATATTGCAACAAAAGTATTGAAAAGGCTAAGAAATTGATTCTAGATTGAATTTTCAAGTAGCAGCTCCAAAGTCATGCTACAGAGAACGTACTGCCTCTTCTGAGATCAGAAAGTCACTGACGACAAAGCTAGTGGTCGCTGGGAAGCCACAATAGCCAGGTGGTTGCCACAACCAGAGAACTGTCATAAATCAGAAGCCGCCGCAGCGGCCAGCTTAGCAACCTTTCCATGCCAGCTACAATCTGCCCTTTCAGAGTGGATGGCCCTGGCAGGTCTCTTGGCACTTACAATGCAAATGATTGGGCTCTGCTGAGAAACCACATGCCTCCACTACCTCTTTGCCAGAATAAAAAGCAAGAGCAGAAGAAACTCCGCATCTACCTCGCTTCTGCCTTGCAAATCTCAAGAAAGTACTTACGATTGGTCCATTGAAATCACACCTAGAGTGAGGCCAGGAGATGTGGTTTTTAATTGGCTTTATTCATGTGTATTTAAACTTCAGTCAAGTACAATTCATCCACTGAAATGGTAGAATGGGATACCTTTTGAGAAATTACCTAGTGTGCAACCACGTCCATAACATGGACAACATCCCCATCTTTCCTCACTGTTGCCTTCCCTTGCCTCCCAATTCTTACCCTCCTCCACAGGTACCCGGCAACCATCAATCTACTTTTGATCACCTCGGTCTTACCTTTTCTAAAGTTTAATGTGACTAGAATCATAAGATCACAGATACAGTCTTTCTGTCCGAATGTTTCCATAGGCATCCAGCTCTTGCATTTGCATGCATTGTATGTACCATGAGCTTATTTATTTTTCTTGCTGAGTAAAAGATCGTTCATTGTATGGAAGTACCACATTTTTTAAACACTCATCTAATTAGATATTTAGGTTTGTTTCTGGGTGAAAGCTAAAGAGATTTTCATTTCTGATGAATAAATTCCTAGGAATGGCTTTATTGGTTCATAAAGGATGTGTACATTTAAGTTTATAAGATATTGTCAAACACTTTTTCAATGTCATCCAATCATTTGGTATGTTCTCGGGTTATGCAGGAGAGTTACTGATAAGCTATGTCATAACCAACATATGATACTATGCTTTTTTCCCTATCAATTCTAGTTGGCATATAGTGTTGTCATATTGTAGCTTAATTTGGATTTTCCTAATAATTTCCTAATGACTAATAAAAATGACAAACATTTTTTCACACACCTTTTCATCCAATTCACATATTTTAAGGAAATTATTCAATAATGATAATTTTTCAAAACAATGTTTCTCTTTTCATTAGTTTACAAAAATCGGTTATACATTTTGTCTTTTAAAAGTTCTTTGTTAATACAAATAACTGACAGATATTTTATTCCATTCTGTCCTGTCTTTCTATTCTTTCCAGGGAGTAAAAGTTTTCATGAAGCTTGAGCTATCAGTGTTTTCTTATACTTCACCCACTTTTTCCTTCTGTGCTGCCTTTCCGTCATCACTATTGCTGTCTGTTCAAGCTCTCTGATCTTCTCGGCTTTGTTGTGTGTGTTTGTTACCTCTTCCTGTGTGATTTTGAGGTAGATCTTGTATTTTAGATATTGTAGTTCCATTGCTTTCAGTCTTCTCAAATCTTTCATCATTTTCATGTCTCTCTTTATAATGTGAATATTTTACTTCCTTGAATATCTTTGTAAGATTAAAAACCATAGTATCAGGGTCCTTTGCTATCAATGGCACCATTTTTTTTTTTTTGCTGCTGGATCTTTCTCTATCGGTTCATTTTTCTCTTAGTTTTAGATAATATTTTCTGACTTGCTATTTGCTGAGATTTTTATGTTGAATGCCAGGCATTTTGAATTTAAAGATGTTGAATGCTAAACATTTTAAATGAATGTTAAGCTTTGTTCTGGAGTGTAGATAAGTGACTTCAGTTCCGTTTAATCCTTTTGTCATTTTCTTTATTATATTTCTTCCTGGAATTATAAATATAGTTTTTTCTTTGGACAAACATACTTTCAACACTAAATTGTGACCTTTCTAAACATTATCCACTGGCTTATGTATGATACAGTTTAGCCTCTAATTGGTAGGCTCATAAAGTATGCTTTGAACTTTGAACAACAAAAGTGGGGGGTAGGACCACTAATATCCAACACAGTAGAAAATCCACATACAACTTTTAACTCTTCCCAGACTGAAGGACTGTTTGTCCACTGTTGTGTTGACCAGAAGCCTTATCGACCACATAGTTGATGAACATGCATTTTATATATGGCTGTGACGCTGTCAGGTAAACGTTGGGCTCTAACTGCTAGGTCTCTGGTTCAAACTCATCTGTCCATCAACAACCCTGTGTAGGGTCGCTGTGAGTCAGAATCAAGTTAATGCCAGTAGGTTTGTTTGGTTTTAATTTTTTATTATATGCTACACCAACATAAAAACTACATTTTCAATAGGTGATAGATAGCTATGTCATCAAAAAAGTGCGATTTTTTTCATAATTACTGTTTGAGTTGCAGCATTAGCTTCACATGGTTCTTTTTTCTTTCTTTCTTTCTTTTTTTTTTACAATGACCCATACCCTGGACACGTATATCTTAAAATAACAGTCAACAGGCAGCTGCAGAGCTCCATCTTCAATGCCTATCAGGAAACAACTATTTCTTGTAATGCAGGGCTTGTCTTTGCTTGTGGAAGCCCCTCCAGCATCATCCTATGGGTCCTATGATGGGATGTAGTGTTTACAATTCTGAACTAACGGAGCCATGGGAAACCTCATTTTACTGTGATCTGCTGTCTGCTGGCCAGAAGAACTGACATGGCATTAAAGAAAAACCATTTCTCCCTTTTCTCTACACATCCCCCCGCCCCGCCCCCCACAGTTTAAATCCATGTTGTGCAAGGGTCAGCTAAATGTACAGAATTATGTGCTCTTGGAATTACATTTCCTACTCTTTCATGGTCTTTCTTGTATTGTTTTTGTTTTGGGGGAGGTGGGGGCAAAATAATTCAGAAAAAAAAGTAAGTTGAAGGATCAGGATGAGGAATACAACCTGATATCAGAGCCTACGTCCTCAGCTATTCTTTTAGCGTCACCTCTAATTTTCAAATAGTCATACCACACCACACTTAGCTGATTATATTCTATTAAGATCTATTGGGTTCAGTAACATACATTACAGAGAAGACCCTGGGACCCTAGACCACTCATTAAAAGAGAGACAGCCAGGAGAGAACAGCAATTCAAGCCATGGTTCTTCATCTGCAGGTCCAATGGGACTCCGGATAATTGCAGTCCTCATTGTTACTCCAGCTAGATCCCCCAGAAATGAGGACAGGAGAATCCCATTATCCTTACATTTAAAACACTTTCTCTCCATCTCCTTTTATTTTTGGTTATTTTTAGGAAGAGGGACTTATGTTTTTCATCCCATTAGAATTCATGAAAAATTAGGAAAGGCAATGAATGTAATTAAATGGCTCTGACAAAGAACTCTACCCTCTAAAGGGCTTTGAATAGCTAGTGCATAAAAGCAGCAGCATTCTGTTATTTGTCAATGCATTTCACTCACTTAATCAACATCTACTGCTTAGTCTCAAGAACCATGGTTTCATTAATCACGTAAGACAACAGATTTTATTTGTAAACAGCTCTCAAAGGCCACATTGTGTCCTCAATTTGCATGCCAAAATCCCACTGATATCTAGTCATGTGAAGATCAAGGTCATACCGTGGATAATATTTTTACTTTCATTTCCACGTGAGAAACTTTGGTGAAGGCATACCACGTTTATATCATTCAAGTTTAAGCACCAGCATAACTGAATGGGGTCCAAGACCAAATGTAAAGGCTGATATGTTCACCAAATTGTTACCATGGATTGGACACCTCACAGATGGGCATGCGTATCTCAGTAATAGGAACACTCTGATCAGTCCTGCCCACATCAGAACTAACCAATGAGTCCAATCACAGCATCCAGCAGAATGTCTGCCTTGAAGCCATCCCACAAAGGGCTATTGGTCATTCCAAATCAATAGCTATGCTTGCTGCCTCTCTCTCTCTTGGCTTCAAGCGGATATTGATGCAGGGAAAATCATATTGGTTAAGAAAAATAGGAGCCCATGAAATTGTTAGACTTAAACCTGCTTCCTGCAAAGGTAATTCTCTACAGTGATTTTTATCTTTCAGCACCTTGAGTGATTACATGATTTAGAAAGCTTTATCCTAATTTGTGCCTTGTTTTGTATCAAGGAGTATATTATTTTCTTCTGAGGCTACAGGGATCATAATTTCTATGCCACTGTTGTTTTGGAGATGAAATATACACTTTATTACCTCAAGCAGCACTTGATGCATTATATTTAGCAAGTATCCAAACAAGTCAAGTGGAAGAGATCCTGCAATAATCACTCAAGTGAAAAGGTAAAGTCAAATGGGCAGAGGTTGGGAATTTATAAAAAGATTCAGCATCCTCCACTTGGGAAAATACCATGTGCTCATATTTTCCTGTCTTTCAGAGCCAATATTAGAGGTGATGGCCCATTTCAGGTCATAAAAACAACAAAAACAGTTGCACTGGTTTTAAACAGGTTTGCTAAAGATTAAAAGTCAATGTTGCAATGTCCCCATTTTTCCTTCTTTATTTCAATAGATCCCCCCCTGCTTCTGCTGTTTAATGCAGGCTTGATGCCAAAGCCATCTTAGAAAGTCTGTTATGCCAGATGTCACCCTTTTGCCCTTTTGCACGATCTGCAGATTTTATTTTAGCAAATGCTGAAGCCCAACTTAGCAAGCATGCATTTTCTACAGGAAAAGAGATATTTGAATAACACCTTTTGTATTTTGAATACCATTCTCAAAGAGCATAGGACTTCATTCATGCACTCCTTCTTTAGAGAAGGATTATCCATGGCTCTATTGGACTTAAAGGGAGAACTTTAAAGACTGTGCAGATTAATATTAGTGTCATCACTCACAGTATAAGCTGATGGGTACGGTTTAGCGGAATGGTAGAGTTGTTCTTTTTTTTTTTTTTTTAATGGCTATCATTCCTAGAGAAGAAAATAAGGGGAGGGCACGGCTACTCGAGTTAGTAATTCATGTCTGCTCTAGATCACCAAAATAGAACTGTAGACAGTGGGACCACCCCCACAGGGCCAGCGCCTCGCTGGAACAGACCTATCCAACCAAAATATGCTTCATTCAAACAAATCCTCGATGAGGTTGTGAGACCTGGAATGAGAAGTCCCTGGAACACATAGTTAAGGAAGGCGAGAGGAAACTCCTGGAAGAGTTGGCAGTCCACTTCCTTGTATACTTTTATATAGTTTGCCAACTTCTTGCTTTGAAAGTTTCTATTTAGAAGGTGGTCAAGTCTCAGGTGAATCTAGTCGGAATGTAGGACATGAGAAACTCTGAATCTTAGTGAAAGAAATGACCGCAGAGGAAGGGAGGCTTGGGTGAACACACAAGTTTGTCTTAGAAAGAAGTTGTTCTTGCTCACTGTCCAGTGCAGAGAGTCACCTCAATTTATATCTGGCAAATTTCTTTTCCACTATACAGACCTAAGCTGTAAAATCATAACAACATTAAAGTTAGATCATCACAGATCTTGTTCTTTGAGTAGTGCTAATCTGAAGTAGGAAGGAATGAGCTGGTTGACAGTCTTTAAAACTCTACAAAAACAACCTTTTAAAAATGTGTCTTTAAGGACTGAGACAAAAGGTTTTAAGGTATAAGAATTCAATGACAAAGAAGAAGCCCTGAATGTGAACCAGACTTCTCATTTCATGTGTAAGGAATGCAAAACCTGGAGACAAGGAGAAATCTGTTTAAGGTCAGAGATATAGTCTTTTCCCTTCTTCCCCTGACTCTTTCAACTACATTTCAACGAAAGCACATTCTGTGTGGTGGCTCTGGTCACTTGGCAGTGATACCGAGAACCACTGCTCAGGAGGATTCTCTCTGTGACTGTATCAAAGCTCAGGGGAAAAGTATTCTGTGATTGATAGACCATGAGTGCAGTAGGCTCATGGAGATTTGTGGTGACATAAATGCTATATGAATTCCATCCCCAAGCCAGCTGGCAATACTGGGGCCACCAAGTTACCAAAAGTTATTATATGGTTGAACCTTGAGGTAAGGAGCAGAAACAGGTTGTTATGAAGATCAAATATTGCAGCTTTCCATATGGATTACAAATCATTATAAAGAAGACCAGAATCCTCAAAAATGGACCAGTGGGTAAGTAACATCATAATAAATAGAGGAAAGATTGAAGTTGTCAAGGATTCTGTCTTGCTTAGATACACAATCAGACTCATGGAAACAGCAGTCAAGAGGTCAAACAACACTCTGCATGCTGAAATCTCTAAAGTTTTAAAAAGCAAGAACGTTGCTTTGAGGACTAAAATGTGCATGACACATGTCATGCGATTTTCAATGACCTCGTAAGCCATGTGAAAGTTGGACTCTGAATAGTGAAAAGGGAAGAAAAGTGATGTGCTGGAATTATGGTGTCGTGGACTGCCAAAAGAGCAAACAAATTTGCCTGGGAAGAAGTACAGCCAGAATGCTCCTTAGAGGCATGGATGGCAAGACTTTGTCTAATATGCCGTGAATATGTTGACAAAAGAGACCAGTTCCTGCGGAAGGACACCCTGCTCGATAAAGTAGAGGGCAGAGAGGAAGAGGAAGACCCGCAACAAGACGGATGGACACAGTGGCGCCAACAGTGGCTCAGACATAAGAACCACTGGGAGGCCAGCGCAGGACCAGGCAGTGTCTCACTGTTGTACGCAGGGTTTCTATGAGAACCAACTCGATGGCATCTAACAACAATAACAACTCATCTACCATAAACATACTCTTCATGGAATTTTCTGTACTAGTTTAATGGTCCTATAACCAATTTAAGACCCCTTGCATCACTGTGAGGTAGGTGTCAGACTGCTAATCAAAAGCTATGTGGTGGAACCCACTTGTGTTACTAAGAAAGAAAGATGAGATTGTCTGCTCCAGTGAAGATTTACAGTCACAAAAACCCTTGTATCTGGTTTCTAGGAGTCTGAATTGGCTCAATGCCAGTGACTTTTTTTAAAAAACATGCAATCCAGTTGTACTAAATAGATTTAAACATGTGAGAAAAATTTTTTTTAATGTAATAAGCTTTTTTTTTTTAATGTTGGTTTCTCCCACCTTCCTGATATGATCACTGAAGACAAAGGTGTGCATAAGCAAAGGTGGTGAGGAAAGCTGATGGTACCTGGCTATCAAAAGATATAGCATCTGGGGTCTTAAAGGCTGGAAGATAAACAAGCGGCCAACTAGCTCAGAAGCAACAAAGCCCACATGGAAGAAGCACACCAGCATGTGTGACCATGAGCTGTCAAAGGGATTGGGTGTCAGGCATCAAGGAACAAGAAATCATGTCGTTGTAAAGGTGGGTGAGTGCAGAGTGGAGACTCAGAGTCCATCGGGTGGCAACAGAACAGCCCCTTGCTGAGGGGTTTGGGGGAGGAGACGAGCCAATCAGGGTGCAGGGTAGCAACAGTGAAACATATAACTTTCCTCTAGTTCTTAAATGCTCCCCCCCCTCCCCCAATATCATGATCCCAATTCTGCCTTTCAAATCTGGCCGGACCAGAGGATGTACATTGGTACAGAGAGCAACTTGAAACACAGGGAATCCAGGACAGATGACTCCTTCAGGACCAGTGGTGAGAGTGGCGATGCCTGGAGGGTGAAGGGAATGTGGGGTAGAAAGAGGGAACCAATGACAAGAATCTAAGTATAGCCTCCTCCCTGGGGGATGGACAGCAGAGAAGAGGGAGGAGGTAGACTTTGGACAGTGTAACTTATGACAAGACTATAATAATTTATGCATTATGAAGGGTTCATGAGGGAGGAGGGAGCAGGGAGTAAGGGAGAAAATGAGCAACTGATATTAAGGGCTAAAGTAGAAGGCAAATGTTTGGAGATTGATGAGGGCAACAAATGTACATATATACTTGACACATGGATGTATGTATGGAGTGTGATAAGAATTGTACAAGCCCTCAATAAAATAATTTTTAAAAAATTTAAAACAATGTTGGTTTCTAATCACAACAGGAACATTTTATTCAAAGTGAAATTTTCCATATACCCTATTAAGCAATCCTAAAAAGTATAAATAAATAAAAATAACTGAGAGTAACAACACAGCTGATTGAATTCAATTGAAACCGTTAGTATTACTTGGGCAATTAAAACATTTCTGGATTAACAATCATTAGCTTCCAAAATTTTAGTCACCCATTAAAGACGAAATGCTCAAGATAGAGGTTGATAGACATAGGCAAACCTGTGCTCATCTGAACACCTGGAATTCTTAAACCCACTCTTTGGAGTAGGAACTGCTGTTGTTAGGAGGGCTCACCTAGTTGGCCCTGATTCCTAGAGACCTTGTGTACGACAGAATTAAATCCTGCCCCTCCAGTACCATCCTCACCACCAGACTGTGTTTGAGCCCATGTTAGCACTCACTGTGTCAACCCATCTCTTTGAGGATCTTCCTCTTTCTCACTACTTTACCAACCAGGAGCAAGAATGATTGACCTTCATCTGACTCTGCTCATGTCACAGTAATCAGTCTTGTCTCAGGCTAAGTCGCTTTAGAGTGGAAGTTCTGAATGGATCCACACAATCATTTGGCTATATGGTGGAATCATTTTGGGGAATCTTTAAAACCCATAACTTCCTGACCTCTAATCCCAGAGATATCAGTTCAGTAGGTGTGAGTCAAGAAACCAGGGTTCAGAACTGGTTCATTCCAGTTAGATTCCCTGCTAAAAATATGCATTTCCTCTTGAGATATACTGAATCAGAGCTCTCTTTTAACAAGATACCTTGGGGATTTCCAGTAACAAGTAACCAATACAGATATCCCTCTTAATCATCCTGTCTCTTGAGAAAATAAGGGGAAAATTGAAATAAATGGGGTGACCTATGGAAGTGAAACAAGGGCAGGATCAAGGGGAACGTAACAAAGAGGAAGTGCTGAAATCCTGGTGAGGACTGAGCATGATAGTGGGACAGGAGGAGAATCAATGGAAATAGAGGAAAAAGCTGGGAGGCAAAGGGTATTTATAGAGCTCTAGATAA
>NW_022103920.1:35317532-35318496 GCF_000313985.2 Echinops telfairi
AGGAGATAAGAAATCATGAATTCAGCTCGCAAATAGTAACTACTGCCATTCCAAGGGATTTCCATAGTTGACAGAGAAAAATGAAGCTAGGCTGATATGTTTTTGTTTTTGTTTTCAGTTACAAAGAAGAAAATGATGATAGCTTATTCCATAATATTAAAAAGAGACAGGATTATTTCTAGCACTTCCTCCTTGTTGTTCTGCTCTTCATCATCTTCAGAGAAAAATATCTGTATTAAAAAGGGAGGATGCAGACAGGCCCATGTGTAAACAACAAATGACTACTAGGGATTGCTAGCAGTCACCAGCAGCAAGAAGACCATCCTCTCCCCTCGGAGTTCTCAGAAAGAGTCAATGAAGCTATTGCCCAGATTTGGACTTCTCCAGAACTGTCTCCAGAACTGTGAGAAAAGAAACTGTGCTTTAAATCCACCCGCATCAAAATATTGTTTAAGGTAGGAAGTTAAGCAAGTTAAGATACTACCCATTTATCTACTTGTCATAACCTATAAACAATCAATAACTTTCTTTGATGGCCATCTATCTGCCTACTAGGGATGCCATGGCTATTAACCTTCTTAAAAATTCCCTGTGTTTCCAGTTCCTATCTATACCAGTGTACACCCTCTGGTCTAGCCAGATTTGCGAGGTAGAATTTGGATCATGATAGTGGGAGGTGGAGGAAGCATTTAGGAACTAGGGGAAAGTTGTATTTTTCATTTGTTGCTACATCACACCCTGTCTGGTTCATCTCCTCCCTAAGACCCCTCTGCAAGGGGAACTCCAGGGGCCTACAAACAGGCTTTGGTTCTCCACTCCAAACTCCCCCGCTCATTCGCTATAGTAAGATTTTTTTGTTTTGATGATGTCTGATACCTGATCCCTTTGACACCTCGTGATCGCACAGGCTGGTGTGCTTCTTCCATGTGGGCTTTGTTGCTTCTGAGCTAGATGGCCGCTTGTT
>NW_022103920.1:35318662-35323193 GCF_000313985.2 Echinops telfairi
AAATGTTTTGAGAATGATGAGGGCAATGAAGGCTCAAATATGCTTTACACAATTGATATATGTATGAATTGTGATATGAGTTGTATGAGCCCTTAATAAAACTATTTAAAAAAATTCTCTGTGGGTGAAGTTCATTTGACTGTCCCTTCATGGATCCTAGTGGTTAAGTGACACTTGGTTTACGTTTACTTCAGCGTTGTGTGGGAAAGACAGTCATTCCCATATTTATCAACAACCCTAATTTGGTTAACAGTCCCTCTTACCATTAGCCCTGCTTCTAGCTGAGGGCCATTATCTGCAGAATCCTTGATGGCCTTGGTGCATGGTGTGTCTTCTGGGTCTTTCTGTAGAACATACTGCTCCAGTAGAATGTCTAACTTTAGTAATATAGCCACTTGACTGTGCCCCCTTTGGTGACATTTTAAATCCCTTTACCCTTTGCCCTTTGCCATATCATTGCCATCCGGCATTTCAGTTTCATTCTGCACATGTAATCTCTAGCTTCAAGTTTCTGCAGCCACGAAGGGAGTAAATCTGCACCATTGTCTGAGTCCTTTTCAAGGTGGCCTGTCACTGATGGCACGTATTGTCCAATCTTATAGGGTCCTGGGCGCACACTGGTTAATGTTGGTCTGCTGACAGCAAGGTCCGTGGTGCAAGCCCACCAGGCAATCCTCAGGAGGAAGAAGACTGTCTGCTGCCATAAAGTTTACAGCTTCAGAAACCCTTAGGAGCACAGTCACTTTGTTCTACCTGGTCTCTATGAGTTGGTATTGACAGAATGGAAGTGAGTTTGGATTTTTTTGGTTCATCCAATCTTATGTTTCAGTCCTATTTATCAATCAACTGACTGGCCACAAAAAAATATTGGGCAGCTGCATAACCAATCTACCTCCTTATTACAGTTGTAATCAGTTATGTCCTTGTATTTAACATTAACATGATGAGCACCTCTCTGCTCAACTCCATTCGCACAGTCACAGATAGCTTTGCTGAAAACCAACCCCAAAAGAAGTACCAGGAAGCAGCCATTCCAGCATTGAGATATTTCTATTAGTGAAGTCAATCAAATGTGCTTCCTTGCAGCCAAAGAACTAGATACCTAAAACCGAACCATAGGTAAACACACACCAAGTATTTATTAATACATTTTAGTAGTTGCTGTTAGGGGAACTCCAAACTTTTAGTTAGCAGCCAGCATGTTAATTTTCACCACTCAGGAAATCCTTGGTCTAATACCTTTGACACCCAATCCTATGAGTACTTCACCAATTTGTCCTGATACCTTATGAACAATTCTTTTATCACCTCGGAGGTTTGATCCTTTCTCTCCTTATCAGTCTGGGTTAAGCTTCAACTGACCCTAGCTATTGATCTAGCCCCCAGGAGAGGAATAAGGGCAAATCCTTTTTACTGTCCCCAAGGTGGAGGGGAGAAGTGGGAGAGGATGGGGTTGATTTCCAATTGTTTTCTGCTTTTCTAAAAGTATAAGATGAGGTTCTCTTTAGAAGCTCCCCAAATACATTTCTGGACTTTGTACTTCCTTTGTTGTTGCTTGTTTTTCCAAAACCAAACCCAGACCCACCACCATCGAGTCAGTTCTGACACATAGCAACCCGTTAGGACAGTGTTTAACTCCCCTCTGGTTTTCCTAGGATGTACGTTTTATGGGAGCAGAAAGCTTCATCTGAGGCCACCAAGAAAGGCGTAAATCCCACTCCAAAGTGATGCTATTCGGAATAAAGCCATCAGCTCCCCCCACTTCTTCGGCAGGGCAGCAAGTCCTCGCTCAAAGGGGCAATCACAGAGCAAGTCCCTGTGTTTCCTTATTTGCCCTGCGGCTTTGGGGCGGGGGGAGGGGTGGGGGGGAGGGCAGTGTTAACAATATTGTCATGCTGAGCATGCATTTTGGTTTTGTTCTGTTGGTTTTATTTTGCCTTCTAGTGACTCATCATTTTTGTGGCATCTCAGGAAGTTCCGAATGTTTTCTTGCTTTTGATGCCATCGCCACAGTGTGAGCTGGACCTGTTTATAGTTTCGAAAATATTTGAAGTGCAATGTGATGCTCAATGAAAAGCATGTGAGGCACTCGATGGCTGCTCTAGCATTCACAGTGGACCAAGCAGCTGAGGGAATGCTAACCGAAAAGAAGACATTTAAAGCACAAGTGTACATTGCAAGTTGCATATAGATTTTTTGAACCCAGAAAGTAAAGTACTTGAAACTGATTCTGAGAGTAATGAAATGATCTTGAACCTTCTTTCTTCCGGTTGCATTCCACAGCCAATAATATAAAGCCTGAGAGACAAAAATTACATAGAAATGGGAAACTAGAGTGAAGGATACATGCTGTATTTTTTAAAAAACTGGAACGTACACAAATGTACAAATGCTCACTTTTTAAAGTGGAAGGAAGTGAATGCTTGTTGTGTCACACAAATGGATTCACCTACCCATAATTAAAGACTCTAGTCAATTAAAGCTGTAATAAAATCAAAGACGGCTCGTCGTAAATGAATAGAAGAAGCACGCTCCCGAGGAGCCTGGAAACTGAAGGCTGCCAACCCCTCTCGGTCAGGATGAATGCTTTTAGAAATGCATGACGTCTCTGGACTGTTGTGATTCTCTACATTCCCTCCATCTAGTGCGATTCTTTTCATCGTTTTTCCCTGATCAGTGTGCGTGCGTGCGCGCGCGCGTGCGCGTGTGTGTATGTGTGTGTGTCTGTGTCTGTGTGTGTGTGTGTGTGTCTGTGTCTCTGTGCGCATCATGCACAATCAGACGTAGGTGGAGTCAAGAGTTTTCCCTCATCTGCACGAAAAGGTTGACCTGACTGAGCCCACCGAGGGCACCAACAGAAGGTAATCCGGCCCTCTGCTTCCATAAAGATCACGTCCAAGAACACCCTGGAGATACTGCTCTGTAACACATGGCCTTCGGATGATTTCAGTGGATCCAAAGGCAATGTGCTTGTTTTCTTTTTGCTGGTCAGATACGTGGTGTGTGTGATTTCTACAAAAACATGGATTTGGAGGAGCCGATGTGTCTTTTCTTTTGCAGGGGCACAAGTTCAATAAACCATCCAGGCAAGGATCAAAATGACTTAGGGACAGATTCAGGCAGATCCAATTTCAACTCTAAGCGTGACAATTTCCTACAGAGGCAGTAGGCACTCTGTTTACACTGAGCTTTGGTTTCTTCTTCTGTAAAATGAAGATTATAAATCACCCAGAATTTAATCATCTGGCATCGAATACGTGTTTAATTGTGATTATATTGATATTGTTGTTGATCATTTCATCTTAGTAGCTTAAAAAACATCAATCCACTGTTCTTGGGTGGGTTCTGACTCTGAGGCACTGTGTAGGAGAGGGTCGACCTGCCATTGTGGCTTTCCACAGCACCATAAGCTCTCCCTCCAAGTTTTGAAAAACAAAACAAAACATAGTGACTCTGCTATTTTGGAAAAAAAGTACAGCACTGTCAAAAGTACTCAAAGGTATCCATAGGTATGTGCCACTAAATCCATTCGATTTTCCTCACATCAGGAGGAAATTGCTCTTTTATTGTCATGTAGACACAGACCTCCTTGAGGAATAAATGAAGAAGAATTACAATGAGACCAGGCTTTGAATATTGGAAACTTGAATGCTGGGCATGGAGAGGTTATGAAAACAAGGTGAAACAGCGTGGGAGAAAAGCCTTCCACCCATGTTCCGTCTTCAACACATTTGCAAAGCAGACCTAACGTTTGTCTAAAGGTGGACAGAGCAACAATAAACCTAACAGTATCTGTCCTTTCCTCTTTGATCTCCCTGAATTATGCCGAGTTTCCCTACAGGAAAGACTTCAGAATGAAGCTCTCGTAGTCCGTGCTTGCCCGGTGCCCTTGTCCTTGTGCCATTTGTCCAGACACATTCACGTCTGTCCATCACTGCTCGAGTGTTGGATTTTTGACTCCCAGTTTGCATCATGACTATTTTAAAAAAAGAAGTAATTGAACCTCATAGTTAAATCAGGTATTTTCTGTTAGAATCATAAGATAGTATACCAATTCAAAATATTATATAGAAAGGTCAGGTCATTTCTTTGTCTGCTGCTACTTTTATATGGCTGTATGGTAATATAAGAAGGAAGGTATTAGGACACTATTTATCTTGCCAAAAATAAATGTCAAAGTCATATCTGACTGAACTTTTTGTGAAGGCCAACTGCCAAGTGCAAATTAATACCTACAAAGAAATATCTGACAATTTCTTAGAGTATCAGTAAGATAAGTAGGGACCTAAAGGTTGATGTATATTTGTTGTGAGATAAGTAATATTTATCTGTGCATATGCCATGGTGGTGAAAAGCAAATCTCTTCTTGAGATATATGTAAGAAAACTTTATACTTTCCAAATGTTTTACTTTTATAAGTTGATAGATTAATTCCACACCAAAATTGTGAGATAACCATTAGAAGTTGCTAACAATGAACTAGATTACCTTTTGAACAATAAGCTCTTTGACAGTGAAGATTCATCAAAAA
>NW_022103920.1:35323896-35336287 GCF_000313985.2 Echinops telfairi
GCTGAGTTTCAGAGACTCTAACTCTGTAGAGGCATAAAAAGCCTGTCTTGCTTGGCCATGGAAGCTGGGTGTTTTGAACTGTGGACCTTCCCGTAACAAACCAAGTCATAACCACTATACCACCAGAGATTCTAGTTTCCTTAAATTAGCATCCAAACGAAACAAAACTCATTGCCATTGAGTTGATTCCAACTCATAGCACCCTAGTATGTATTATTCTGGAAGACCTGTGTCTGCCATTGTCAGTGAATCTTAGTCTAAGTTTTGCATAACCACCACCTCCGATTGTTTGTATAAATATTGTCCAGTCACATATGTGTGTGTATTCTGTACAAGTCAAAAATTCATTATGATTTGTAGTTAGCCTACACTTGTTCAATCTACTTTTCTCAATAGTGTTTCAGAATTAGTCATAGGCTAATCAATGACACAGCACACACAAGGTCCTTATGCTCCAGGGAGATGATCAATTAGATTCTGTACCATAATATAACAAGCATGTGTCAAGGTGACCCAGAGGCACTAGACAAACATAGATTCAGGAATGGATTGGGAGCTTACACTTAATTAGCTCCAATATAAGACAATTAATCCTTATGACATTCCCATGCTCGATACTAGTCCTCATGAAGGAAACATAGATGTGGATGCTATAGAAAGTATGGTGAAGAAATTAGATGGTACCTGGCTATCAGAAAGAATAGCATCTGGGATCTTAAAGGCTTGTTTTCAAATAAGCAGCTATGTAAGATGTCAACTAAGCCCACATAGATGAGGGACGCCAACATCCATGATCCAAGGATTGTGAATTAAATAATCCAAATCTGAAGGAGGGAATAGTATCAGATGTTAAATTGTGAGATTCTGGTATGCAGAAGACTGTGATTGACAGTGGAAGGCCAAAATACATTTGCAGGATCTACAAAGGGAATAAGCCTCCAATGATTTCTCTCTAACCATAATTGAGGGATGGGAATAACCTGGTGGTCTGACAAAGCGTATTGGAGAGAAGTTGTAGTAGATTTAAAAGATAAATCTGACTTGAATGGTTAAAACCTTTTCTTCTGATGTCTCTTGACACAGTGGTGTTTGATCTGGATTTTAATATTTTCTGTGATTTTATTTTTCATATTATCTGTTTATCTCTATTATATTTTGTCATTGATGGTTGCATTCTTAAATCTATGTTATGTATTTTTCTATGTTTTCAGTACATAAAACCCAGGGTAGGTGAAAATAACTAGAATAAAGGTTCTTGGAGTGTACAGCAAGGGTGGCATCAGGCAAGGAATTCAAGGAAGGAGAAAATATCTCATATCTTGAACCTGGTTGTGGTAACAAGTGTATAACACTGCTTGATATGATTGAATTATGGAATGGAATGATGTCTGAAAAAGCTCCTAGTAAAATGGTTTGGGGAAAAAAATCTGTCTTAGAAGAAATATGGCCAGAGAACATCTTAGAGGCAAGGACAACAAGGGTTAATCTCAAGTACTTTGGACATGTCGCCAGGAGAGACCAGTCCCTAGAGAAGGACATCATTCTTATTAGAGGACAGAGAAAACAAAGAAGCCTTGACTAATATGAAGCTATACAGTGACTGCAATAATGGGCTCAAGCATAGGAACAATTGTGCGGATGGGGCAAGACCGGGCAGCTCCTTGTTCTGCTGTGTATAGAGTCCCTATGCGCCAGATCCTACGCCATAGCACCGAACAGCAACGACAACATACATGCACAAGGAGAAGGATCACAGTGGCTGCGACAACGGATTCAAAGATAGAATTTTAAAGCATGACCCTGGCCGTGGCAGTATTTCGTGTTGTTGTTTATAAGGTTGCTGGAGTTAGACTCTGCTCAGTGACACCGACGATGGCGAGACGTGCTATTATTATTTTCAGTCCATAACTGTCTCCTGAGATCCAGAGGTATATCCAAATGAATAAGAGAACTTCCTGATTGTATATCCCACAGTAGGTTAAAAAAGAAGTTCAGCAGTGCAAGACCTATTCCTGCTTCTGTGTTTTCTATCCTGATTAATGTTCATGCCAAAAACCTGCTTGCCATTTTCACTCGTCTGTTTATTACTTATCCTAATCTATTGAGAATCATATAAGTGAGTTTCCTTCATTTCTTCCCACTTATTTCCTTCTCTTCCTTCTTTATCCTTACTCCCTCAGTTCATAATCTCATCAGCTCTCTGATTACATAATTACTGCACCAAGCACGCATCTACCAGTTTTCAATGCTTTTCCCTCTCTGGCTTTCTCCAATCCCTTTTACTTATCCTGCCTCAAATGTTATTTTTCAGAAATAAAATGATGAGAGCATCCACTGTGATGGTGAAGAGTAGGTGTCCACTTGGCTGAAGCATAATTTTCAGTAGTTTGAAAATTGTAATTTAGTCATCTCCTATGGTACAATCTGCTAGGAAGAGCCAATAAATTGAAAGGCAATTTCCCCACCTGAATGTGGCTTGATTCCAATATATGTGAACATTCTTTCAAAGAAGTTTTTATGGGGTTTTTTTTTTGTGTGTGTGTGGCTAGGTTTTGATCCTGTATCTCTTTCCATCTCTCATCTGATGCTTTGGACTTGGGACAGTGGTTTTCCACAAAGGGTCTTGATCCTTGGACTGGGTATGTTCTGAAACTTGTGATCTAGCAGCCTGCAATTGTATCTGCTGAGTTTGGGTTCATCAGACGCTACGGTTACATTAGTCAGAAGCCTCTAGCCTGGGATTTGACTCATGGACTTGGGATTTGTTAAATTCTACCACCATGTGAGATATTTCCTTGAAATACATCTCTCTCTCCCCCTCCCCCCTTTTGCTCCTCTTAAGAATCCAGCCTAAAACATCCATTCTCTATCCTTTAATGAATTCACATCACCTTCGAGCTGAAATACAAGTCCTTGTATGGGTTGCAAAAGCCATTCTTTCAAGTTTCAACCTTTGCCCCTTCTCCTCTGCTTTCTTTGATCCTTTCCTGAATCATAGCTCTGAACTACCTGGGCCTCCCCAACGCCAAGGATTTTCTCTTTGAAATTCTTATGCAGATGATGTTTTTCCCTTTGGAGTACTATTTCCTATGTTGTTCAGATAATATCTGTGCTGTTAAAAGACTCAATGTGTGCACAGTCACCGTGAGGAGACTTTCCCTGAACCTCGCTTAGGTTAGGCACTCTTTCTTCTATCTTGTTCCTTCTTCTTTTTCAACACTCATCTTATGATCTGACTGATTCTTGACCTCTGGGTTTTCGCCACGATGTGACTGCAAATGACCCGAAGACAGAGACTGTGCCTACGCTTGTTGATCTCCGAGGTTCTTTTTCCAGCACTGTTTGAGCAATGAAAGCATTTAAAAGTCATTCAGTAATTAATGATACCAGCTACTAGTGATTTTCCTCCTATTTCCTCACCAGTTTAGACTGCCATATAATTATAACATATTGACAAATCATCATACAATGATAGTATATTGACAAAACAATCAATATTTATTTTCTATTTCCACTTCCTGTCATTCAATGAGTGTGAATTGAGAGTGTATTTAATTAACATATAAAATGTATATGCAATGCTTAATCAATAAGGCTCTGAATCAGAAATTAAGCCTTTAATTTATTATACTGAGAAATGTATACTTTTCTGTCAGTCAAGTTTTTCTGTTAGATGTGACCTTTCAAAATATTCAAGAGTCAAAGTCCTTTTAATGTTCTCAACATTTTTATGTAAAAAAAGATGATAATTTTTCAGTGGGTTCCTTTCAACCAAGTATGAATTGATATTGAGCAGTTCGTCCCTTACTGTGAAGAGGTTATTTTCAGTGTTCCTGTTTTATAATCATTTCAACCTCACATGATAAAGAAAAGCAAGCAGAGTATTTAATACCACAAGGGTTAAGAGTTCATAAAAAACAACAACATAAAACCAATCAATATATCTTAAAACTGAGTCCCTTGAAAGTTTTTCACAAAAACTCGGAGTCATATCTCCAGGGAAAAAAAACCCTCTGAAAATTCTAGATTTCTGGAAATTTCTTGAGTGTGTATTAAATTTAGTTGGAGTTAGTTCATAAGATTGAGTACGATATGAATAAAATTATTATTACTAACTTCTATAGAGTCACATGACCCGAGGATTGGTATTATGAACATCAAGCTTATACAATGTGGGAGAATAAAATGCTATTCAGTAGAATGGTCAAGGAGATCGGTAGTGGCCTTAGTGTGGACATTTCCCCCAATGACATGCAAACAATGGCTGATGGGAAGCACTTTCACATCTGAGGTTCTGTCAGCATTTCTAGGAAGAGTTGATTCCACCTGTCAACATTCCGGTGCCATTGTGAGGGATCCTATTCAGCTGTATCCCCAGAAGAATAAATATCACTTAAAACAATCCAGAATGGTTATGCCACACACTATGATTTTAATTCATCCTGAGAAGATTCCTCCAACTCTTGTATACATTGAAGATTAGAGTTTATTTGATGTCCTGAATGTTTAGGCTGCTGAAGGTCATCTAAAACCTAAAGAGGTCATTAAAAAATCAGAATTAGTAGGAAAATCAACCAATATAAAAAGTGAATTAGCTAAAAATACAGATTGCGGGAAATACAGTATGGGAAAATACATTCCCATACTCATATTTGGTGTGGCACTCAAAAATCTGTTTTTAACAACCATTTTCTAGGAGACTCCAGTGCTGCTATTATATGAATCACATTTTGAGAAGTACCTATCTCCCTCATATGAATGACTGACAGAGAAGCAAGATGTTTTCAGGATCTAATGTATGGATATTATCCTGGTCTGACACAAATACCACTTAAGTATATTGTATCAAAACTGACATCACTTAAAATTTCAGTCTGATTCCATTTACCCTTGATTGAGTAGTTGTAAACTGAATCCCTATTCAAGACTTATAGCCATATGTGCAAGGGAGATTCTGTCTGTGGTACAAGAAGGCAGGAAATAGTAATTTATCAAAAGGTCTTATAAAACTTGATGGATTTTCTGCTGTTTGATATTAAAATCAAAGGAAAGTATACAGTATGAGTTAAATAAATAAACAGAGGTATTTCCATATAAAAAGTCTGTTAATGTAGCACAATGACTATAAGAAAAACAGAAAAACAATCAAAGAATTGTAAGACCAGGAGATAATCTTTCAAAAAATCTTTGCATAACCTATTCTTTAGAAATCATAGAGGAAGGTGTTCTATTGATATTCTGGTAAATCTTCTATACTGTCTCCTCATTAAACTGACCTCAGCTTTAAATTGATCTGCTTAGCACACAGCCATTGACTTTCTCCCTGGAGGCATCTCGTGACCCCTATGAAGAGAAGTGATTCATTACTTCCCTCAAGTTAATGAGATTTTTTACAATCCTCTTTAATATAACATCAAAGGGCTGGAACTTCCTCCCCCCCCTTGGTTGCTTCTTTTAATTCTTTTTTCCCCCCATTTTTTCTTGTCTTTCTGTTTTTAAAAAAAATAATTTTATTGGGGGCTCATACAACTCTTATCACAATCCATCCATCCATTGTGTAAAGTACATTTGCACATTCATTGCCCTCATCATTCTCAAAATGCTTCTTTTTAATTCTATAATCACAAAATATTCATGATACTCTGATATTTTGTACAAAGACTATTTAGTTTAAAGGCAAACAAAATGAGTGGGCCAAGAGCTTTGAGGGCTTTGAATATTTGAGATGTATCCTCTACATACATGGTCAGAAATTCTGATGCTTTAAAAAAAATAATTTTATTAGGGGCTCATACAACTCTTATCACAATCCATACATACATCCATTGTGTCAAGCACATTTGTACATGTTGCCATCATCATTCTCAAAACATTTTCTTTCTACTTGACCCCTTAGTATCAGCTCCTCATTTTTTCCCCTCCCTCCCACACTGTACCTCACGAACCCTTGATAAATTATTATTACTTTGTCATATCTTACACTTTTATTACAAAAAGCCTACGTAGGACCATTTGTGCTTTGTGGATTGCTGCTTTGTTAATGTAACTGTGCCCATGTGCCTGTCAGACTCCAACATGTACTCTTGAGACAGGTGACAATGTTTCTTCCAGAAAAAGCATACTAACATGTACCAGTGCGTATCTGATGCACAGTAGATTTAAATGAATCAAGAAACAAGATACTCGGTTTAATTTTCGAATGAGGTGTCTTTTATGTGGTTGGTTTGACTTCCATTAGCAAATACAACTATTTTGAATTCTGTGGCCTATAGTTACAAAGGTAGATGACAAGATACCAATTTTTTATAAGAATTATTTTTATTTTAGGAAAAATACAGTTTTCCTGTAATATCATAACAAATAATTTTTGCCTCATATTTTAACACTATTTAGAAGCGAGAATGGTAAGTTTTCATCTCACACAGTTTGGACATGTGGTCAGGAGAGACCAGTCCCTGGCCAAGGACATCCTGCTGGGTAAAGTAGAGCGTCCGTGAAAGAGCAGACAACTCTGGAAGAAGCGGTTCACCCAGTACCTGCAACAATGGGCACAGACATAGCGGTGAGGAGGAGGGTGCAGGACAGAGCAGTGTTTCGGTCTACTGTCCCAGAGATGCCGTGAGTCAGCACCTAACCATAGCAGCAACAACAGCCACCACAGAAGTCGCGTGCCTTCTGGAAGTGTAAAGAATGTACGAGCAATTGAAGCAATATTTATTTAAATACAATTGATCGAGAGAAAGATAGAAAAAAAAGAGTGCACAATTAATGAAACATCAGTAGTACTGGGCACAGTGCTAAGTGCTTAGGTTTAATCATTTCAATAATGCTATGAAAGAAAAAAGTGTTGTCACCACTCTTTCCAGATGAGGAAGTGGAGAGTTTAGAAAATGTTGAATAATTTCTCATGGTAACCTGACCAATATGTGGAAAAGCTGGAGTACACTTTTTTATCCTGACTTAAAACTCTGTTTCTTTCTCCATGAGTCATGTGTTCCTCATATTGATAAAATTTTCAGATGAGTCAAATGGGAGAAGTCACAGAAATCACAGTTCTTATTATTTCTCTACATTTCCTTAATCTTCCACATTCTTCTTAGCACCCTGAAGCATCATAAGCGTACAGGGAAAATGCATGAGAATCAGATCAGATCAGATCTTCTATCTATTCTCCATATAATATTGGAAAAGGTATGTTTTGTGCTTCCATTTCCTCATTTGTAAAAATACTATAAGATAACCTACCTCAGTGACAGATATTAAGTATTGCCTTTCGTTTTCAATCTCGAAGGAGAGTTGTGGCCATGAGGTAGCTAGAAGGAAAAGAGCCTTTATCTTCCCCTCACCCCAGTAAGTAGCCCCATGATAAACGGAGGAGATATTGAATTTGTCAAGGATTTTATTTTACTTGGATCCACAGTCAATGCCCATGGAAGAAGCAATCAAAGATCAAATAACCTATTGGATTGGGCAAACATGCGGCAAAAGACCTCTTTGAAAAATGTTAAAAAGCAAGGTGTCACTTTGACAATTCAGTTATGCCTGACCCAAGCCATTATATTTTCAATCACATTATATGCACGTGAAGTATGGACAATGAATAAGGAAGACCAAAGAAGGATTCAGACCTCTAATTACGGTGTTGGTGAGAATATTTAAATGGACCAGCGACTATCAGAGAACAAACAATCTGCACTGGAAGAAGTTTAACTCCTTATACATGAGAGTAGTGAGACTTCATCTCATGTACTTTGGACACGCTATCAGATGGGTCCAATTCCAGAAAAAGGATATGTTTGACTAAGGAGATGGTCAGTAATAAAGGGGAAGACCATCAATAAGATGGATTGACACAGTGGCTGCAACAATGGGCTTAAACATTGCAATGAGTGCAAAGCGTTGGCACAGACTGGAGAGTGTTTTGTTCTCTGGTGGATGGAGTCACTGTGATCCAGGGCCTGATAAGAACAACACCACCCAATCATAAACATTTGGCTTCAGAAAAATCTGCCTGAGATAGTTGAACTGGAGACATTGTCATACATCACAAAGACAGATTCATAATACAAATGGAAAAAGATTGTATAGTTCTGCTTATGCAGTTATTAATATAAATCACTTTTAATATTTCTGGATATTAATTCTGTAAAAATGCATCCTTCTAATTTAACCAGTGACCTATACTATTAATTTTCAACGGAATATTTGAAACTTTAAGATTGAACATTGCTTAACGGGAAGACTTGGCTTTTACTTGGGAAGAACTTAATAGAATATTAACAATTAATTTTTATTGTGTACCAAAGTCCAAGCATATGTGACATATTTTTATGTAATCAGAGTTTTGATCACCATAAAGGAGCCCTGGTGAAACAGTGGGCTACATATTGGGCTGCCAACTGAGAGGTTGGTGATGAACGATGAGGCTTTCTACTATCATAAGATTTACAACCTTGGAAATGCACAAGGTTTTTCTAGTCTGTTAATGTGGTCATTATGGATGCCAGTGAGTTTTTAATTTAAATTGCAGTCATTACTTTGAATAGAGTGGTCCTCTGTCTTTTTAAAATTTCAATTTAATTTCTAGAATTTTGGTTTTCCTTATTATATGTTCAATGCTTTGTTTAGATTTAAACAACCATTAAAATGAGTGTTTACTAATTTTTCCTTAGGTAGAAGTGCCTTCTTTTCATGCTACTACTTTTATTTTCATCTAAACCTTCAAAGGTCATATATCTGTCATATATATAGTTGAACAACAAGACCAACTTAGATTAAGCAGAGTTCTTGGATTGCAGTGTAGACATAGCCGCTCAATTCCCATGTTTGTCTTGACTGGAGAATGTGAGAGACGATGGAAGGCGCACTGAGTGAAGGTGGATATATTCCAATTGTGGTTATGGCATTTAGGCCTGAATCGTTACTTTTTAGGGGCATCATTTCCTTCCAAAACTCATGGAGTTGGGTAATATGGGTAAATAATTCCTTTTTGATGGGAAAGTCATGAGGACATATGGTTCTATAGATTCATACTGATCTTTATTTTCATTAAACCCCATTGACCCTATAATCCTATACTATATGTATCGACCTTGTCAAAGCACATTGAATTGAGTATGTATTTTTTAACTATTTGAGTTAAAATCTTATGTACTTCTAACTGTTAGTTAGGTGAAGGTTCACCCAACAGATCAGCTTTTCACTCTGCAATCTATATGCATTTTGTTTCATATTGTTACTTGCAAGAACCACAATACAAAATCACTTACTGAATTTCCTCCCTGTGTTGCCTGTTTCCATTCATACTTGATACAACCTTGCTTGCTAAAAGTGGAGAGTACTTGAGGCACTTACTGATGAAGATCAAGGAATGTAGCCTTCAGTATGGATTATACCTCAATGTAATGAATACCAAAGTCCTTACAACTGGACCAGTATGTGACAGCATGATAAAATGAGAAAAGTTTGAAATCGTCGAGGATTTTATCTTTCTTGGATATGGAATCAATGCTCATGGAAGAAGCGGTCAAGAGCTTTTTCCTTTAGGAAATGCTGCTCCTTTGTTCTCAAATGCGTGCTTATTCTAAGGTGTACATAACCGTTCAGTGTTATTTCCCCCTAATATATCCCTATCTATTTGACTGAATATTGAGCCATGCAGTGAATTCATTTCCAGACGTGAAGGGTGACTGAGGGTGATCAATAGTATCAGAAGTTCAACCAATCTCCATCTTACCAATAAGCCTGTTTGTTTTTTAAAAATAATTTTAGCTTTTGTTCTACATTTTTCTTCTTTGGGCTTCTAACTACAAGGTCAACAGTTTACAATTATTATTATTATTATATTTTTATTTGGATACACTTCATATAGAATACAATTTAATCATTCAATTATTCTAAGAAGATTTGGAGAATCATCACCACAATCACTTTCAGAACATTTTCTTCTCATGCTCATCGTCTTTAGCTCCCCATGTCACCCTCATCCCCACGCCACCCCCAAGTTCTCCCTGCAGATTTTCAATCGAGTTACTCTCTATGTAGATCTACCTACCTAATTGCACGTCACACAAACAGGAAGCAAACAAAAAAGCTCAGCAACACTGACTAGACAAAGCTCAGGAAAACCTCATTTCAAACGAAAGCATATGATATTAAAAACTGAAATAGCTTTAAAAGGGGTTAAAAGGGAAATCAAATGATAAAGTCTTATATTTTACTTAACTACATCTGCTGTAATTGAGTTACCATGCTCTCTGTCAGATAGCAATGCAATTAACATCCCTCCATTATGGTCAAAGGGAATTCACCAGAAGCTAAATCTACGTGGGGGGTTCTGCAAAAAGATTGTGAGGTTCGATTGCCATCTCTAGGCTTCTGCAAACTTGGTGTTCACAAGTTAAGCTCTGATACTCTTTCTTGAATTTGGATTTTGTTACTTACATTTCTTGGATCACACAGGCTGGTGTGCTTCTTTCATCAGGGCTTGGTTGAAATCTCATTTAGATGGTTGTTGTTTTAAGAGAAAACTTTAGAACCAATCAGCTGCTTCATGGAAAAAAGTGAGTTTTCCTGTTCTTGTAAAGATGTATAGCTTCAGGAACCTAAAGGGGCAGTTCTACTCTGTCTTATAGGGTCAGTATGATTCGTAATTGACTTGATAGCAGTTAGTTTGGATGTAGACCCAAAGTCTAATGTGATTTCTTTTAGAGGAACTGGTAGTGATAGCCGGGCACCATGTACTCTCAGAGTTGTGGAGAAGATGTTTGAATGACCCATTCTTCCATTAGATTAATTGTCTCTATGCATCTTCAACGTTTGCACACTATTTTTTTCTCTGGAGAAGGTAAGAACAAGAGTTGCACCTTATAGGGAGGCTGATGGGCCTTAGAGTCCAGTTTTCCTCAATAAAATCGGATGGAAAAATTGTCTTTGTGAATCTTGCAAAGCCAGTTGACCACCACCCCAAGTCCCAGGCTGCATAGCTCATTCCTTCAAGGTGTTTGGTTCTGTCTAAGATATTGTAATAACTTTGCTCACTGTGTGGCTGATCACACTTACACTATATTCACAGCAAAGATAAATACATTTGTACAAATACCATTTGTCAAATCTATATTTATATATAGATCTAAATCCAAACCCACTGCTATCAAGTCAATTTTGAATCATAAAGACCTTGTTAGACAGAGTAGAACCCTCCCTTTGGGTTTCTGAGACTATAAACCTTTTCAAGATTATAAAATCTCAAGTTTTCTTACTGGACCAGCCTATAGGTTCAAAAAGTTTGTCTTAACACAAGCACCCATCTATATAAGGTTTCAACTGAGTTCACAAACAAATCTGTCTTGGAAAAAATATGACCAGAGTCTTCCATAGAGGCAAATATTATGAAACTCAGTCTTACATACTATGTTAGTCCAGGTTGACTAGAGAAACAAATCCATAAACACGCATATGTGCATAAGAATGAACTTTATATACAAGAGCAATTGAATATTGAGAAAACATCCCAGCCCAGTCCAGATCAAGTCCATAAGTCCAAAATTAGCCCAAATGTCCAATACCAATCTATAATTTCCTCTTCAGACTCATGAAACACATGCAATGACACTGAATGCAGGAAGATAACGGGCCAGTGGGTAGAAAGTTTTGTGGACCCACTGGTGGTAGAGGCATCTCAGGGCAGGCATGGGTCTTCACATGGCTCTTCCAGATCCAGGGCTCAGGTTCCATCAGCCTGGCTCCATGTGGCTTGCCCACAGGAATCTCTCACAGGAAGACAAGCAGAGAGTCTATGTGTATCTGGTCTCCAGTGAGCTATTTATCTCCGTGACACCTCCAAATGAAGTCATCAAGCTGGTGGCGTAGTGATTACGTGTTGTACTGAAATCCACATGCAGTAGGCAGTTTATCCTATTGCAACTCTGTGGGATAAAGGTTCAGCTTTCTACTCTCCTAAACGGGTATATTCTCACACTGAGTCAGCATTGACTTGAGGGAAGTGAATTAATTTCTGGGGGATGGAGTGGGTCCTCTTTAACACTTACAGTCCTCCTAATGCCATTGTGATAGGTAGGTTTATTGTGCCAACCTAGCCAATAGAAACATGTTGGGTTCATCATGTTTCAGTTTGACGGGAGAGCAGAGATAAATGGCTCAACTAGGCCCACCCTTCTCCCTCATTCTCTCTGGTGATTGGACCAGCATGTGGTTCTCAGCCTGTGGGTCACCACCCGTTTGGGGGTCGAACAACACTTTCACAGGGTGAGGTAGTTAGTTTATTGTGTTAGCCTGGCCAATAGACATGTGTGGGATTAATTGAAGGGCTGAGAGATAAATGGCTTGGCAAGCCTCACCTTTCTTGTCTCTCGCTCTTTGATCATTGGAC
>NW_022103920.1:35336828-35342966 GCF_000313985.2 Echinops telfairi
ATAACAGTAGCAAAATTACAGTTATGAAGTAGCATCGGTTCTCATGATTTGAAGGACTTCCAGGATAGAGCCCTCTGTATTGCTGTGTGGACTAATTAGCTGTTATTTTCTTTTGTGCTGTATCTATCTATCTATCATCTATCTATCTATCATCTATCTATCTATCTATCTATCTATCTATCTATCTATCTATCTATCTATCTATTCATAAGTGTCCTGGTTTTGTTTCTTTAGAGAACCCTGTCTAACACAATTGTTATGGGGAGTGGTTCTAGAAAAACAAGATCTTAAATATGGACTTCTCAAATTGGCTCTCCAGCCTGATTAGGCTTAACAGCACTGATAACGCTATCTCTATTCCTAAAAGCATGAATAAGTCTGCCACTATTTCTAGAGTGGGTGTGTTAATTCATTGTGTGAAGTCATGAAGCTAATATCCACAGTGTCACCACCAATAGATGAAGTGCTGGTGAGAGGAGAGGCTCTGGGTGATCGGGTGTTCGATATTTCCCAGCAGGTTTGTCAGGCTGAGAAGTATAGAGAAGATGGTTGCCTGGTCCTTCTTACAATAGAAAATGTGATTAAGGAAAGGAATAATCTCAGAACCTGAGAAGCATGTTTCAAGTGTCAAATAACAAACCTAAAAGTATCTGCATGTGCTACAAAGGAGAGTCTTCTTGCCTCTTGCAATAGAGATGACATTACCAAAAACCAAATCCAGAGTCTCATCTTATGAGTAGATGAATTACAGCATCAGCTGAAGTGCAGGTCTAGAACAATGTCTGATATTAAAGTAAGGGCATTAATCAGAAAGAATTGGAACCTTAAAACTAAGTATGGGAACATATGGGCTGATATTCCAGAAGAAGAGGATATTGAGCACCTAGAGTTGATTCAGTCACCCCAGTCAATAAATTCACCCCCCTCGCCTGAAGGATTAATCTACTATCAGGAAAACAACCCACAGCTGAGCAATTTAACCAAACTGTTCAAGCTGAAATGGCAGGTAGGGCTGCATCTGTAGCATTGCCTGGGGGAGATACCTTCAAGATATTCCTGAGACCCCCAAGGAAACATCCCCACCACTCATTATTTCCTCTAGACCTGTAACTAGAATTGTCTCAGAATGTTCCTAAAGGTGAGATTCAGATGATGACTCAGGAAGAAGTACGTTATAGTCATACAGGTCTGCTCAAGTTTTCTAATAAGTACAGACAGAAAGCTGAGGACTATCCCTGGTAATGGTTACTAAGGGTGTGGGGCACTGGTGCAAGCATTAGACCAGTCTGAGTTTCTTGATATGGGGCCCCTAAGCACAGATTCTTCCTTCAATGTCTCAGCAAGTGAGGTTAAGAGAGGATCTAATTGCTTATTTGTTTGGTTCACTAAAGCATGGCTGCCAGATGGCCTAGATTAGACCAATTTGAGGTACCTGACTTATCTTGGTACACTATAGAAGAAGGTGCCAAAAAGCTTAGGGAAATTGGTATGTTGGAATGGATCTATCAGAATAATCTCATAGACCAAAAAAGGAAGTGCTCCAAGGACATACTTTTCACCACAACCACAAGGAACAAATTTGTGAAGCGGGCCCCAGCATCTCTGAAGACTCCTGTGATTCCTATTTTATATAAATCAGGATTAACAGTGGGAAATGCCTTCAGTGAACGATGACATTTGCCTGTAATAGGGCTGTTTGGGCCCCATGGTGGTAGAGGGCAGGTGTCAGCACGGAATCAACAGAGACATTTTGGACTTGGTTATCTTAATGGACAGCAAGATTCCCATAATAATCAAAGCAACCTGTCTCCTGTAGACTTATGACCTTGGCTACTTAGTCACGGTGTCCCTAGGATTGAAATACATGGGAAACCTACTACCATATATACCTGAGTATAAGCTGACCAGATTATCAGCTGAGGCACCTCAATTTTACCACAAAAAGTACATTAAAAATGTGCTGTAAAACTCGGCTTATACATGTATATAGGGTAAATATTTATGTGATCTATATAGATGGAAGAATGCTAGATCAGGTGAACAGCAGAATTAAAAGTCATGACTGCTCAATCAATTCCCAGACCTGAGCCAGTTTACAGACCCACAACCCCTTGAATGAGGGGAAGGTCGGGTGCCTTTGAAGAAGGACCCTGTTACATCACTGAAGGCTTATATCATTAGTCTTTCTTCTAGCCTTCCCCAAAGGGACCTGTGGCCTTTCACAAGATGACTGTTCATTGGAAGAAAGGAAATAACCAAACTTTTCGAGGATTACTGGACACTGGCTCAGAACTGACACTAATTCCAGGAGACACAAAATATTTCAAAGGCCCACCAGAAACCAACATTAAGTCCAAGGTATGGGAATATTCCTTGGGGAGATCAACAGGCAACCTGGTGACAGATTGATTACATATGGAGATCAAGTTATTGATGGAGTTTTAGCTCAGTTATGCCTCATTGTAGGTCCAGTGGGCCCTTGCACCCTTCCTGTCATTATTTTTCCACTTCCAGAATGCATCATTGGTAGAGGCATACTTAGTAAGTGGCAGAACCCCCATATTACATCCCTGAAATGGGGAATAAGGGCTATTATGGTAGAAAAGGCCAAGTGGACACTATTAGAACTGCCATTGCCCAGGAAAATAGTAAATCAAAAGCAGTACCACATTCCTGGAGACACAGCAGAGATCAGTGCCACCATCAAAGACTTGAAGGATGCAGGACTGGTGATTCTTACCACACCCCCATTTAACTCACCTATTTGGCCTATGAAAAGCACCAGATGGATCTTGGAGAATCACAGTGGATTATTGTAAAGTTAAGCAGGTGGGTCCAATCAGCATAATTTCATCAATATAATGGACTAGTGTGACATTTTGTGGGGAAAAAAGGCCATCAAGTTCCCTTCAGACTAAATTATGGCACAGGGTGGAAGAGTTGATGTACCCCTAGGGGAGAGTTGTGAAAGTGTATTGTTGCCCCTGCCAACTGATGGCAAATTGCTTCTTGCAGACTGGTATTGAGAAGAAGGCATTGGCCAGATCAATAGCAGCTTACTAAGTACCAGGAGAAATATTAATTTGCTCAAGTAATGAAATCACATCCGGAACAGCAGCTTCAATTGGACCTGTAAAAAACACCAGATGGATCCTGGAGAATGACATTGGATTATTGTAAAGTTAAGCAGGTAGGGGTAGAGTGGTATGGGGAATTGGAAGGCACATGATTGGAAAATTGGTGACAAGGACGTGTGGGGAAGAGGTATTTGGATAGACCTCTCTGAATGGGCCTTGAAGTAAAGACAATAGCATCTCATGTGAATGCTCACCAAAGGGTTACCTCTGAAGAGGAGGACTTTAACAATAAAGTAGATAAAATGACACTCACAGTGGAGACTGGTCTTTCCTCTGCCACTCCTGTCATTGCCCAATGGGCACATGAACAAAGTGGGCATGGTGGCAGAGGTGGAAGTTATGTATGAGCGCAGCAACATGGAATCCCATTCACCAAGGCTGACTTGACCACTGCCACTGCTGAGTGCCCCATCTGCCAGCAGCAGAAACCAACATTAAGTCCAAGGTATGGGACTATTCCTTGGGGAGATCAACAGGCAACCTGGTGACAGATTGATTACATAGGGCCACTGCCATCATGGAAGGAGCAGTATTTTGTTCTTACTGGACTAGACACCTACTATGGATATGAATTTTCCTTCCCTGCATGCAATGCTTCTGCCAAAACTACTATTTGTGAACTTACAGAATGCCTTATCTACTGGCACGGTATCCCACATAGCATTGCTTCAGATCAAGGAACTCACTTCACAGCAAATGAAGTACAGCAATGGGCCCATGCCCAAGGAATCCACTGGTCGTATCATGTTCCTCATCATCCTGAAGCAGCTGGCTTGATAGAACGATGGAATGGGCTCCTAAAGAAACAATTACAGCGCCATCTAGATGGCAACACCTTGCGGGGCTGGGGCAACATTCTCCAGGAAGCTGTACATGCTCTAAAACCAGAGGCCAATATATGGTGCTGTATCTCCAATAGCCAAGATTCCTGGGCCCAGGAACCAAGGGGTGGAAGCCAGAGTGGCAGCCCTCACTATTACTCCTAGTGATCTACTTGCAGCATTTCCTGTCCTAGCAACCCTATGCACTTCAGGCCTGGTGATCCTAGTCCTGAAAGAAGGAACTCTCCCACCTGGAAACTTAACACTGATTCTACTGAACTGGCAGCTGAGAATGCCCCCTGGCCACTTTGGGCTCCTCATGCTTTGCATCAACATGTCAGGAAAGGTATCACTGTACTGAGTGATGTGATTGATCCTGATTATCCAGGAGAAATTGGACTGGTGCTATATAATGAAGGTAAAGAAGAATATGTCTGGAACCCAGCATATCCCGTAGGGCATTTTTCAGTAATACCATGCCCTGTGATTAAAGTAAATGGTAAACTACAGCAACCTAATCCTACAGTACGTCTCATGACCAAACCCCTCAGGAATGAACAACATCTGGTTCACTCCACCAGGCAAAAAAAACACGGCCAGCTGAAATGCTGGTTGAGGGCAAAGATAATACAGAATGGGCAGTAGAAGAAGGGAGTTCTGCGTATCAGTTACAACCACATGATCAATTGCAAAAGCGAGGTTTGTGATTGTCAGTTTATCTTTTTTATATGTGCTTATTGAATATCTTTTGATGTATGAGATAACATTAGATTCAGTGTGTTTTCATTTATATGTATGATAGATGTATGATGTGAGGTATAAGTGTGATTTCATTAATGTCTGGAAATTATGAATGACTAAAGAATTGTATACAAGTGATAAGTTGGTAAGGGGTGGACTGTGATAGATAGGTTAATTGTGCCAACCTGGCCAATAGGAACTGTGGGATTAATCAAGTCTCAGTTTGATTGGAGGACAAAGAGCTAAATGGCTCAGCTAGGCCCACCCCTTGCTCTCTTGCTCTCTGGTGATTGAACTAATGTGTAGCTGCTCTAGCTAGTTCTCTGCCTCAACTTATGAGCTATATTACCTGTTGGCCAGCCAACCTGTGGATCATGTCATTAGAGCATTATATTCCTTCAAGACATGCTTTGCTATGCTCCTGGAGTATGCAGCCCTTGAGCATGAGGCTGACAGATCCTGTTGGCTTGCCTTGCTTGAGTTTGATATCTCATTCAGGCCTGCTTCACTAAGCTCCTTAGCTGCTGGCTGTTGGTGACTTACCCTGCTTTTTTGCTGCCTGTGACCAGACTGCCTGCATTGCTCTAGGTAAGACTCAGCTGTCTACTTCCTTGACCTTGGACCCAGTGGCTCTATTACATTGAAAGACTTACAGTATATTAACTGTTCCATGGAAGTGAGTTGAACTGAGCACTCTCTACTGCTGTGTGGACTAATTAGCTGTTATATTCCTCTATGATGTATCTATCTATCTATCTATCTATCTATCTATCTATCTATCTATCTATCTATCTATCTATCTAAATTATAAGTATCCTGGTTAGTTTATCTAGAGAGCCCTGCCTATCACAGCCATACTCTGCTTAATCCATTTTTGCCGGTCTCATTCATTCATATTTCATTTTTCCTTTCCTTCAACAAAGTTAACATATGTCTACCCTCTAGCCAGAAATTTACCCTTCCTTTTCCTTCAACCTCTAGCAATCATAAAGTGTTTGCTTTAGTGTTAAAACCTATTATAGACTTTTTACAACATTTGTCCTTTTTAATTGACTAATTTTACCTGAGGACTCAGGTGCACCTCACCCAAGCCATGATATTTTTGGTGATGTCATATGCATGTGAAAGTTGAACACTGAATAAGAAAGACTGTAAAATAATTGATGCATTTGAATGATTGTGCTGGTGTACCAAGAACTGCCAAAAGGACGGATCTATCCTGGAAGAAGAACAAACAGAAAAATCTTTAGAGGTAGGGATGGAGAGACTTTGTCTCAGTACTTTGGGCATGTTGTCAGGAAAGGCCAGTCACTGGAGAAAGACTTTGTGCTTAGGAAAGGGGCAATTCGAAGGAAGAAGGGCTTCAACAGAGTGGCTGCATTGATGGACTCAAACCTTAGAACAACTGTGAGGGTGACACTGAACGAGCCATTGTTTCA
>NW_022103920.1:35343357-35369241 GCF_000313985.2 Echinops telfairi
GTTCTGTGTACAGTGTAGGAGATAACCAGTATCTCTTCACACTTGCTGGCATTTGCTGATTTTTATTTTTTTAAAGTTTGCTGTCAATGTTGGGATGGGGTAATATCTCATTGTCACTTTGATTTACATATCTTAAATGGCTAAGACTTATGAGCATTTATTCATGTTTCCTTTTCATATGTTTTTTGGACAGCTTCTTTGATGAAGTGTGTTCATGTCCTTTGCCCATTGTGAAATTTGATTCTATTTTCTTGTTGACATTTTCTTTAAATTTTAGAGATTTATCCTTTGTCCAACAAGTCACTGCAACCTCTGTTTTCTACAGAGTGTGGGTTTTCTTTTCATTCTTTGGGTAGACTATTTTGATGCACATACTGCCTGATTGGTAGGAGGATCCAGTCGACTAGTTTGCCTTCCGCTATAATGTTATTTTATTGTTCTTGATAGTGTATTTATGCCATGTCTTAAGGACCTTCAGTTTGTCTCTATTTTTCTCATTGATGACCTTTATATTTCCATTATATGTAGGCCTTTGAGATGCCTTGAGTTCATCTTTTGTATAAGGTGTGAGTCAGAATCCCACCGCTGTGGATTTGTTTCTCCGAAGTACCCAGACTAATACAGTGTGAGACACAGGTTCTGTTCTATTCTTCTTCAAGTGGTTGTTTACTTTTCCAGAACAACTTGCTAAAGAGAAGATTACATCCACATTTGATGTACTTCAGTGCTCTGTCAAAGATCAGCTGTTTGTAGGTGCATGGATTTGCCACTGCATTCTCAATTCTGTTCCATTGGGAAGGCAACAAACAACATCAAGAAAAGTTATTTCAAAGGTAAAAAGAAACGAGGGAAGGAAAATAAAACAAAACAAAGCGAGATAAAGAAAAGAAGGAAAAACGAAGAAACCACAATAGAGAAAACTAGTGGAAGGAAGGGAGAATAAAAAAGAAAGAGAATGAACAATGAGAGAAGTAGAAAGAGAAGCGAAGAGAACATATGTGAGAAATGGAAGAAAAGAAGAACAATGCAAAGCCAAGAAACAAAGAGAAAACAACAATGGAAGGCAAAGAAAAGTAAAGCAAAAAAATTTAAAAAGAAAAGAGAGGAGAAACCTGGGTAGGGGGCAAGGACCAGAGAAGAGAACATTGCCGGGGAGGGGGTGGGGGACGTGAGGGGGGGCGTGCACTGTCCTATAGTGTGGTGTTCTCTGCTATCCAAGGAAATCACGGGGTACAGGCGGGGTGCTGCACAGGAAGAGAGACTACCCTTTCCCCTGACCTAGAAAATATCTGGGATCAAGACAACTGATACAGACAGAGTTTGTTTGGGCCCAAAGGGGAGCTGGGAACAGGGTAGAAGATTATGGAAGGATTTCTTGTCTGCTCTGAGTTGGCACAGCGCATTCTGCTGGTCTGACGAGGCGAAGTTCATGTGTCCTCAGAATTGGGGGTGTGCATCAGGCACCACATCAATCAGAGTTGAGACTGATCTCTGTTGGAGGAGGCACTATGTAAGAGTGTAGGGTGCCACATCCCTGAGTGGATGAGTGTGGAGGCTGCCTATACTTATGGTCATCGGGAGGGTGCAGGGAATAATGGGAGGATCACACCTTTCTGGTGATCAGCCTCTGGTGCTTCCTGATTGTGCTGGCTGTCCTGGGAGATTGGGTAGGTTATCAATTTGCTGTTCTGATTGAATGCTGCTTGCAAAAGAGAAAAAAAGTTTGAATGGCCTGTGTCTCATTGGCAAGGTGTTCATAAGGCAAGGTGATAATTCATCAGTTCCATTTTTCTCTTCTCTTACCCTTTTGTTCAGTTTCTTTTCCTCGCTGGTGTTCAGTCTACTTCTCTGTCGTTTCTCTGAAACTCAGGGTTCCAGGAAAGTCACAGTATTGGCTTCATTTCATTTTCCAAGTCTTTGTGGTAGAGGATCTGTCTAGTCTGTCGTCTTGCCAGAAGTCATCCTACTTTAGTATAATTTTGAAAACTTGAAATATGCAGAACCTTGCATAGACCGCTTGGGATGATGTTTGAAAATCCTCACCAATTTCTCTCACAGTGGAATATTAATTATATGGCTCCATAATTAGCAAGTTGCCATCCGTGAACAATTTCAGCTTCTGTCTAGTTTGCTTGCAAGGAACACTGGATTAGGAGAATTTTTTGGAGTAAGGCTACGTATTATTTACAAATCTATAGGAACATTCTTCTCAGATACCCATCACAGATTATTTATGATTGCTCTTAACTTTGCTTAACTTTTTCAATGTGCATGATTCTATATTTAAAAACAACAAATAACTCTCAGAACAATAATGTCTTTTCCCCCCTGTAAGTTTCTAACTCCCCTTCAACCAGTTTTAATAGTCTGTTTCTGCTGATCTGTTCAGCACCTTCTACTTCAGTATTAACAGAAAATGCAACAAACATTTTTTGCCCTGTCTTCTATTTCCTCATAAGTGTCTCACATTATTAGTGTCCACACCATCTCTGAGGCAACCCATTAGAATGCAGAACACTTCTTCCAATAAAGATGAAGACTCATTTATTATTGTCTTTGAGACATTTAAAATTCCATGTAGCTGTGTTCATAGTGAACATTGAGTATATACTTGAAATAAAATATTTCATAGAACTAATATTTTGTATGTTGCTACTATCATATAACATTGAACTGGTATGCTTTGCTACAAGTGTGCTTATTACCCATTAATTGATGGTATTTAAACTCATACTTTAAAATTTTTTTGAATTGTTATTTTTTTTAATTGCTTTGCTCAAATTCTGATGCTACCATTTACAAGAAGGCTCATGCTTTAGAAACTCTTGGTTGATTATAGATTGACAAGTGAATTCTAAAAAAAGCCAACAACCTGCAGTGGTGTTGAGATTTTGTTATGAATGTGCCAGGATGCCACTGGAAGTTTCTGGAGAGAGGCGAGCCATGCATACATGGGTATTTTTGTAATGATCATTCTGTTGCGGATGTTGGGTAGGAGTTGTAAAATGCAGACAGAAAGACCATCCAGGAGCTCTGGCAGGAATCCAGGGGAGTTTGCTTGTGGGTGGGGCTGGGGTGAAACCTCTGAAGTCAGACTGAGAAGTTCTCCAGGGCCTAGGTTCTTGATGTAAGGAAAAGGAAGGCATCAAGGACAAGCCTTCGCTGTGTACTCAGACATTTATGCGCCTGTTCACTGGTGTGCGTTCCACTTCTGAATACAGAAAAGCTGACTTCTTATTTTGATTTGTTCAAATGGCCCAACCGTTTATTTCAACAAAAAAAATAACACAATCCAATTTTTTTCTGCAGACTATCTTTTTATTCAGGATGTGCATAATCAAATGAACTTAGAGAATGATTTTAATATTGTTGATATAAGCAATAAACTACCCATTAGATTTGTTTTACACACATAGTAATGATCTCAGAAATAGTACTCTGTGGGAATGCATATTGTCCTGTGACAATCACCTGAGGTGATGCTCTGTCTAGCACTTGCAATTGATTCCATCAACACACACACACACACACACACACACACACAACTTGGTTTGTATTTAACTGTTTAGACTTGGAGATGGATTTTCTGTTGGATATTTGTTTTACTTTTTCACAAGATAACTTTTACCTTTTCTGTTGTTTATATATTTATGATGATTATATAAATCTAAGTCCTAGTTAAATTAAACCCTCATTCTCTTTAAGTAATCATTTCATAGTTGGTTTCTTCATGGCAATACATGAATTTTGTAAACAGCACATTTTAATGTACAATTTATATTTGGAAACAAAAGTGTTAGCAACATTTAGATTTTGTATGGTAAGTGACCATTTATATGCATATTGCTCCTCACATGTATCGTTAACAAGACAGGAAAGATGAATAGCCAGCTTACCACAAAATATGAGGTATAGAATTGCATGCAAAAATCATGGTAAGCTGTAACCCAGATAATTTATATTTTCATTGAGATGTATTGGATTGTGTAATTATGCCACAGTTGTTGAGTGGAACCCTACAATTAAGATGATTGTGATGATTGCCTAACATAGGTACCCTAGTAAATAAAAGTCTTAAATATGGAAAACAAATCAAGAATTTTGAGATTATTTTGATGTTGTAGGCTTGTATCCATTTTGGGAAAGTTCTTTATTTATTGATGTAAGCCTCTAGTTTCCTATGTTCCTAATGGGTGAACCAGGGTGTCTACCTTGTCAGACCTCTTTTTGGTTTCAGTAATATTGTTTGGTTGTTAGGTACCATCAAGTCAGTTTCAACTCCTTGTGACCTTATCTTTGAGGCCCTAGAAGACTGGGACCATTGTAGCAGCTACGCTGCCAATCCATCGGATCAACGGTCTTCCTCTATTTCACTGCCTTTCTACTTCATCAAGCATGATATTCCTTTCCAAGAACTGAACTTTCTTGATAACATACCTAAAGTACATGAGGCAAACCTTACCTCTCTTGCTTCTAAAGTGCATTTTGGCTGTACTTCTTCCAAGACAGCTTCTTTTATTCTTTAGACAATCCATGGTATTTCCAATATTCCCCAACAGCATCACCGATTAAACAGATCAATTTTCCTTGGCCTTCTCTATTCCATATATGCAGCTTTCACATGCATCTGAAGCAATAGAACATGTTCTAGTTTGGGTCAGGTACACCTTAGCCCTCAAAGTGACCCCACTGTTTTTCAATACTTTAAAGAAGCCTTGCGTGGGAGCTTTTATTGTCAGTAACTAAAAGCCTACCCAAATTTATGGTGATTCATTCGATTCTGACTCATAGTAACCCTATAAAACAGAGTAGAACTGTTCATTTGGTTTTCTGAGGCTTTATATTTTTGCCACAGCTAATTCTTAGCTTTGTGTCAGTGAGTGGTGTTATTCGTGTCAATTCTCATCCACAAAAGACTTTGGGAATTGAAGATCTGGCTCCTATCCATTCCTCGTGGGTAGGGTTTGATATTCAAAATCACACTGGAGGATTGACTTTTCTGCTGCCTGTGAAAAAGTCTCCTGGGTCTCCCTCCTTCAGTTCTAGTTTTATTTTCACTTAGGAACCCCTCTCTCAAAGATAAGAGTGTAGTGGTGGAATGAAACTCCCAGGAAGTTGAACCAGGGTCCCAAGAGCTCTTGCTCTAAGGGTCAAGAAGATTGGGACCAGGACGTATTGTCTACAGATAATTTTACCTGGTACCAGATGCCCACAGACTGAATCAATCAAGGGGATTTGGAAGAAAACCCTGGAGAAGGAAGTGTACACAAGGACAACTGGGTAGTGCTCTTTCCAACACCATGGAAACATGCTGCCATGCTTCCTGTGCATTGTTGGTGGCTGTTCAGCCATTAAAAAATGTGGGCAATCTCCACAAGTCAAGAGTTTTCTGTCATTGCTCAATAATATAAATAGTATATATTATTGTTGGTTTGCCATTATATTGAACTTGTATTTTTCTCAGACTGGAGATAGCTTTCATTTTCATAAGTGGATCTCACAGTGACCAGTGGTAATCAACCAGGGAACCACCCTTGAAGTCAGTAAAAAAAAAAACAGCCTAATGGATTTATGTAAAGTTGTACTGGTGGTGCAATTGGTTAAGCATTGGGATGTAGACTACAAAGTCAATGGTTCCAACTTATCAGCACCTTTGTTGGATAAAGATGAGGCTACCCACTCCCCTAAAGGTTTACATTCTCACAATCCCTAGGCACAGTTTGTCTCGGTGCTGTACGATTGCTATGACTTGGAATAGACTTTATGACAGTAGATTTTTAAAAAATAATTTCATTGGGGGCTCATACAATTCCCATGACAATCCATACATACATCTATTGTGTCAAGCACATATGTACATTTGTTTTCATCATTATTCTGAAAACACTTGCCTTCTACCTGAGCCCTTAATATCGGCTGCTCACTTTTCCCCCTCCCTCCCCTCTCCCTCTTCCCTAATGCACCCTTCATAATTCACAAATTATTATCATTTTGTCACATGTTACACTGACTGGCAACTCCCCAGCCCTTTCTCTGCTGTCCATCCCCAGGGAAGAGGCTGTCCATAGATTCTTATAGTCAGCTCCCCCTTTCTACCCCACATTCCCTCCACCCTCCAGGCATCACCAGCCTCACCACTGATCCTGAAGGATTCATCTGTCCTGGATTCCCTGTGTTTCCAGTTGCTATCTGTACCAATAGATTTTTTTCAGGGGCAGGGAGGATGGTTATGGTCTTCACTGACCACTTAAAATTCACAGTTACAACTTATATTACAATTATCTTGAAACTAAATCTTTATGTAAACTGCACACACAGAAAATATACACATTGCCACCAAGAGGATCCCAATTCTGTGTTTTACATTTATGTTCAGTTGATTGGCATTTCTAATACTTAAAGAAGGATATTATAGTGACCCTGGCTTATATAGTTGTTTAAATATTGATCAACTGATAGCTAATGTAAAACATAACTGATAAATTAGGAGTGGAAATCTTTTAACACTTTCCCAATTTTCAACCTTAGATGGCATATAAGAGTTATCTAGTCCTACCTAGTCCTGATTTTTTTTAAAAAAATGGGAAAAGGGAGGGTGATGGGTCCCAAAGTATATATTTTTATTATTGTAAATTATCATTTTTCATACCCACCAAATGATGAAAGCAAAAAACTGAGTGATGAGCCTGTCATTAGATGGTAAAATAGAAAGTTGACTAATTTCTCAGCCATTAATTCTGGGTTTCTCTTTTCATAGTATTTATGCAATAGCTCTCTTATCTCAGTGGTACCATACCTCTTTCTCCAAAATATTTCAAAGTAAGGAAAATAGGATAAGAATGGTTTAGCCCTGGCTGGTATAATAAGCAGGTAATAAAACATAAAAATTAATTTTATGAATGAAAGAGTGAAGAATTTAGAAAAGCACTTATAATTCAAATGTCTTTCTGACTTTTGAGGAATTACTAGCATCTTTTACAATTCTCATGAACCCATTCCTCTCTGGTATGCTAAATGAAGAAAAAACACAAAAATGGAAGTAGAAGTGAACAACACAAACTACCTTCTTCTCCCTGTGAAAATCCTATTTATTAGTTCTATAGATAAAGAAGTATTCTTGCCATTTCTTATTTTTGCATCCCTGGTAGGATATTATTAAACTTCCAGCTGATGTTTGTCATTTTGTGTTGTTGTTGGTTGTTCAGTGTCATCCAGTCGGCATATGAGCCTATAGAGAACAGAACTCAACACTGCACGGTCTGGCCCCACTGACAGTTGTTCCTAGGCCAGAGCCCGTTGATGCAGCCACTGTGTCAATCCACCTCATGGAAGGCCTTCCTGTCTTTCCCAGCCCTTCAACTTTACCAAACATGATGTCCTTCTCCAGGGACTGGTCTTTCCTGACAATATGTCCAAAGTATGTAAGGCCAAGTCTTGGCATCCTTGCCTCCAACGAGCTCTCTGACCTTACTTCTTCCAACACAGATGTGTATGTCCTTTCAGCAGTCTATGTCTTTGAAAGTCTGCTTTCAATATTGTTTTCCAGCACCACAATTCAAATGCATCATCTATTCTTCTATGGTTTTTGGTCTTCCTTATTCAGCATCCAACTTTCACATGCCTATGAGGCGTGGTAAAGGTCATGGCTTGGATCAGGTGCACCTTAGTCCTTAAAGCAGCATCTTTGCTCTTCAATAGTTTAAAGAGGTTTTGTGTAGCAGAGTTACTTTTGATCCCTTGATTACTGCTTCCATGAGAATTGATTGTGGAGCCAAGCAAGATGATATCCTTGACAACTTTAACCTTTTCTCCACTTATTATGATGTTACCTATTGGTCTAGTTGTGAGGATTTTGGTCTTCCTTATTGAGTAGGAATCTATATTGTAGCCTACCATCATGATCTTCATCAGCAAGTGCTTCATGTGACCCTCACTTTTAACAAGCAAGGGGGCTTTTTTGCTTAAAATGTATTGTGGTTATGACTTCACAATTCTTTTAAATATATTTAAACTATTTAATTGTATTGTTGTTGTTAGGCTTGCTTGAGCCAGTTCTCACCCATAACGATCCTATGCACAACAGCAGGAAACACTGCCCAGTCCGGCACCATCCTCACAACCATGTCTCTGCTTGATCCCAATGCTGCAGCCAAGGGGTCAATCCATCTTCTTGAGGGTCTTCCCCTTGTCCACTGTTCCTCTACTTTAACGAAGCATAATTTCCTTTTCCAGGGAATGGACAATCTGTAGAAAGTATGTGAAATTTAATAAGTTTCATCATCCTTGCCTCTAAGGAACACTCTGACATTTTAAGTTCTTTCAAGACAGACCTGTTTGTCCTTTTAACAGTTCATGGTACTTACAATATTACCAAAGGTTAATAGCATTCCTCCAGTTCTAATGCCATCTTCTTCTTCGCGTGATCCAGTTTCTCTGAACTACTCAACATATAGAGTGAGCAAGTATGGTGAGAAAATACAACTTTGATGCACACCTTTCCTGATTTCAATCCATGTCGTATTCCGTCATTCTTTTCCCACAATTGCCTCTTGATCCAGGTACAAGTTCCTCATGAGCACAAGGAAGTATTCTGGAATTTCCACTCTTCTCCACAGTTTATTAGGGTCTACACAGTCAAATGCCTTTCAAAGTCAATTAACCACAAGTAAATACCTTTCCAATATTTTCTGCTTTAACCAAGATAATGATATCCTTTGTGCCTCGTCCTCTTCTGATTCCTGCCTGAACGGCTGGCAGTTCCATGATGATCTTAAGCAAAATTTTACTTGTGTGCAATATCAATGGTACCATTCTATAGTTTGACCATTCTGTTGGGTCACCTTTAATTAAAGTGGCCACAAACATGGAGATCTTCCAGTCGTTTGGCCAAGTTTCATTGTATAAATGCTGGTAATGGCTTTCTCAAGATTGTGATTTGCCTACCTCTATTCATTAACAAACGCTTATTCAGTGGTGAGTTAAAGAAGTGAGGATTTCTTTCAACCCTTCCAGTGTAATGTATATAGAATCATTCCTACCCTCTTAACAGTATTTCTTAGGTGGAAAATTCAAATGTCAACAGATTCACTGTCCAACATGGTAGTGATCTGTGGTTACTGAGCACTTTAAACTGGAGATAGCCTTGATGGGTTCTTTTATTATTATTATTTCTAATTACAGGTTTTTGAAGATTTCATTGTATAACTCTCCATGTTTTCCTCACTAGCTTTTCTTTAAAAACATATCTTTAGCTCTTTTATTTAATCATTTCTTCTATTTTCTTTTGTAACATTCAGAAACATAAGAGAAGCCTCAGCCATCAGGTTTGGAGGAAGGCTTATTACAGCCTGCAATCTTGAGGTGACACAACCTGGCTTGCTGGAAGAAAGGACTTAAAAGTCTTGCTGATGAAAAGTAAAGACTGCGGCCTCCAGTATGGGTTGCCACTCAATGACAGGAAAACCAAATCCTCACTACTGGACTGATATACAACTTACAATAAATAGAGAAAAGATTGCACTTTACTTAGATCAATAATTAAATCTCATGGAAACAACAATCATGAAATCATGTGATGAATTGCATTGGGCAAATCTGCTGCATGAGGATTTTTTAAAGTGTTGAATAGCAAAAATGATACTTTGACACCTACGGTACGGTGTTTCTAAGGCATGCCTGACGCAAATCATGGTATCTTCAAACTCTTCATGTGCACAGGGTACACAGGATCACCATCAATTAGAGTTTGTTGTAGCTATCAACAACAACATAAGTACGTCAAAATTCAAGAAAGAATAAGCAGGACCTTAAAAGAATGGAAGCATTTGAATTATGGGGTTTATCAAGAATGTTGAAAGTACCCGTGATTGCCAGAAGAACAACCAACTTTTCCTGGAAGAAATACAGCCAGAAGGCTCCTTAGAAATGAAGCTGGCAAGACTTCATTCATATCATATACTTTGACAAATCATCAAGAGGGTCCTGCTGCTTGAAAAAGGGTCAGAGCAAAAGAGAAAGGCTCTCAATGGGATGGATTGGTACACTGGCTGCAATGATTGGCTCAAACATAGCCATTGTGAGGGTGGCAGAGGACTGGACCATAGTTTGTTCTGTTGTACAGAATCACTGTGGCTCAGAACAGACTCCACTGCACAGAACAACAACCGCAAGAAATGCTAGAAAGAAACATCTTTCCTGATAATTAGCCCAAAAACGTATTGTATCACAACAGGAGGGTTGCCTGGTACAGCAACCCTCAAGAAAATGAAACGCTTCTGTGGGAAAACACTCAAAATGCACCGCGATGCCTACCGGGGCCCGGAGTAGAAGAAAGACTGAGCAGATGGCTCAGGAATGGACAGTATTGTCTGCTGCATAGGGCTTGGCATGAGAAGGAGCCAATTCACCAGCAGCTGATAATGACACAAAATTAACAGAAAACAAGGAGCCCCTGTAGCACAATGATTAAGTGCTCTGTTGCTAGGGACAAGGTTGGTGGTTAGAATCCACCTAGGAGTTCAGCAGTAGTTGCAAGCCCTGGCTATTTTCTCCCGTATTGGTTACAGCTTCTTCGAGTCCAGCGGGGTTCTCAACCTTTGGGTCTCAGGCCCTTTGGGGGTCGAACGACCCTTTCACAGGGGTCACCTGATTCATAACAGTAGCAAAATGACACTTATGAAGGAGCAACAAAAATAATTTTATGGTTGGGGGGGGTCACCACATCATGAGGCACTGTATGAAAGGGTCACGCCATTAGTACGGTTGAGAACCACTGCCCTTGTCTATCACATAGCATTGCTATCAACTCCATGGCACCTGACATCAACAAAAGATGACAATAAAAACTGAATTCTGAGGAGGTTGTAATAAGCACTATTGAATATTTATACAAATAAGATTTCCTCTAGAGACTAAAAGGAATATCGAGGTAGCACTATCTTTCTAAATAAAATTACAAGAGATTTTACTGTATCTTTTCTTCATGTCAATATTTAACAATAACAAATTAAGTAAGCAAGGCCATGTTATTAAATAAAATAGCATATTGTTATATCTTGCATTTTATAATAAACATTATTAAGATGATACATACAATTTTATATAGTCATAAAAATGCAAAATTAGAGTCTTACTTTAATAGAGAAAATAAATTATATGCTGTATTTTATGTTAATATTTTAATAAATTAAAATTAATTAAACAAAATTAAATAAGCGATCATAAACATGTTAAGTTGGAAATTTAGAAGGATTCTGCCTAATAATTTGGTTAAGAGAAAGTAAAAATGATTACTACATTGCAAACAAGAAGGCAATGAAAAGAAAAACATTTCATGCCAAATTATAGGGCAAAAACAAAACCCTATAATCAAAAGAAAATTAATAAACTCAAATGTCTTTACTAAGTAAAAATAATGAATATTACTTCCTTTTCAAAAAATTTAAAATTACATATTAAGATAAACATAAGGAAGCTAGGATGAAAAAACTACTAAACACATATGCTAAAGCTAATGAAATAGTACAGAAGACAAATAGAAGGCGACTGTAAAAATAATAACTAAGTTCCCATTTGTTTTTAAAGAAAAAATCAGTTAGAATTACCATGTGAATTACTATTAGCCTGATTAAGGAACAAAAGCAGAACAAAATAAAAGAGGATCTATTTCCTAGATAAGGAAATAAATAAATATCAACTAGATTACTAGAATGTAATAAGCTGTGTAGGTTACTAGAATATAATGTACTATATGAGCTTCTATTGACATAAATTTGAAAAATTAATGAAAATTATAAAACAAAACTCCAAGAGAAAATATGTGATGACATTAATTAATATGAAATATATTGCAAAGGTACTTTTAGCGTATAATTAAAATAAACTGCAGGACAAATTGATTTAAAACTAAGTTTCATATTGCTTAAACTGTGTCAAGCAATAGAAAATTCTGAGTAAGTCCAAACTACTTAGGTATAAATACATTCAATGTAAAATAGCATACATATAATGCCGCGTTGAAAAGTGTTGACAAATCTCTGACAAAAATCATTGATAAAAGCTCTGTCAGACATAATCCAATAATGCACAAGTATTTCAGTCACAAGAAATCTATTGATGTAACTCAACAATATTCCACTATGTTAGATAAAAAAATTGATAAGATCGTACCCTTAGATATTGAAAAACCTTTGATAAAAGCATTGCTTTCTAATAAAAACTCTAAGACACGAATTGGTTAAAATTAGGTAAGTATAATAAATATTTCTCAAAAAAAACATATCACACATCATGAAAGTATTTTCCTTACCCAAATGGATATGGAAAAATAATGAAATTACAGGTAAAACTCCATTTTTTAGTGATTGGACACAATATAGTTTATTAAAAATAACCAAGATCATGACTAATCATGTAAAACTCACCTTTGCAAAGAACATAACTAGAAAGCTACTGAAATCCAAATACTGTAAACTTAGAAGAGGAGTAGGTAAACCAAAGCATGCAACAGCATAATAACATCTAAAAATCGTTCCACTAAGTATGAAAATTTTATCATATTGAAATGATTTTTGAACTGAATGTGAAAACACTAGTTTAGTAAGCAAATGATACTGGCACAGTTGAATATTTATTTAGAAGAAAATTAAGTTGAACTCCTGTCTTACATCATATATTATAAATCAGTTTATAAAATAAGAGCACCTTCTTAAAGAATTATAAATATCTATTAAGGAAGGTAATTGAATTGGTCCATATCAGCTTACAAGAGCCAAATGCATACTTCTCTCCACATGAACTCAGGGTTGTATAATATCTCCTTCAGGATTACACTTTTTTTTCCTCTCAAGGTTTGAATCTGGTTCAAGGTCAAGAGGCAATTAGAGATATTGAGATTGGATCTTGATGAGAGATACCATCCTTTCAGAAAACAATTAACTTAGGAGCGTTCACTAGGAGTTCTTCAGCATGGAGATGTCTTTATAATAGGGAACACTTAGTGTTTGAGGATTCAAAGGCCACAACTTCACTGGAATCTATTCCAATATCTATTCCCATTGTCATGGTTCCACTCTTTCCAAGTGAGTTCCACAGATTCCATGAAAGAAATTCTTGAAAAAGTTTTAATATTATTTGCATTTAAATTCACCCACTCATAGGGTCAGGCTTTGTGTTTGGTTTTCAAATATTGCAAACCTGCAACTAGAAGCAATGGATGATTCTTTCAGGGCAATCAGATATTTTTATTTCCTTAGTTATTGAGCTGGAAATGTAAAGTTCTGAACTCATAATGTTTGTTAGTTTGTTTTACCAAGTGTCCCAGTGCTATTAGAATAGCTAGTCACTCTCATCTCCTCCATCTGTATTTTCATTATATATTCTTTTTAGCAGGTATTTGGTCATACAATGCCATTAACTGGTGGAGGGATCTAGTTCTAAGCAATATCGAGTGATATTCAGGATCCCATTTTAAAATTGTATTTCATGGTCCATCCTGTTTTATTACTTCCTTTAAATTTAACCACTCTATAGGAACCATGTCTGGATCCCCTTCTTTAAAATTCTGTTTTTCTGGAATGATTTCTAATATCAAGACTATAGTAGTGGGAGTGTAAAAAGGAAAAGGAAACAATGGCTCACTTTATACTACTATAGGAATAATTGATTTAATACGGGAATTAATGCTTAATTTAGGTGTAGCTGGCTGAAGGAACATCTGGAAGCTTGCAGCTGTAGGAACAGAGGGACTCTCATTAACCCATTGTATGTCTGGAGTTGTTTCATGAGTGACAGGCCTTGCTTGCAGCGATGTCCCTGAAGTTATGCACGTGAAACTGAAGAGCAGGTCTGAAACAAATGAGGTTCTCATGTCGGATTCCTAAGGTGGCTTCTCTTTCGCTTTTGCCTACCATAAACGTGGTGCGGTCCTCTCATTTGCAAAACCCAAGCTGAAAACATACAAGGACAGGAATTCTATGAACACAGTTTCAAAGCAGTAAGAATGGCTCTAGCAGGAGTCCTGGTGGCATATTGAGTTAAGTGTTGGACTGTCAACTTCAAGGTCCATGGTTTATACACTGCACACTCTCCACCAGAGATAGAGGGGGTTGTCTGCCCTTTTGAAGATTTATAGTTTCATAAGATCTATGTAGAATTTCTACTTTGCCTTCTAGGGTTGTTATGAGCAGAAAACAACTTAATGGCAATGGGTTTGGTTTTGATTTGGTGGTGGCTGAGTTAGATTTTTCAAAAGAACACCAAATTCTTATCTCTAATAAAACTGTGCAAAACCTAATACTGTTGTTTCTGATGCATTTTAATCATATAGAATAGAATAAAACTTCCCAATATGGCTCACAGGCTGTAAATCTTTACAGAATCAAATTGCCATGTCTTTCTGCTGTGGAAGTGTTGGGTCAGCAAGACTCCTTTCTGATAAAGTTTTTCGTATGACCAATGCTTTAAAACTCCATTCTTTGTAAGTAAAACTCTAAACAATACTGTGTTCCACCACCATTTGGGACATGCTCTGTGTCTGGTGTGAGCCTTTCCTGTGGAAGTCATGGACAAGCAGGTCATATTTCCTGCTTCAAAATCTCACAAGGGACGAGGGTAAGAATTCCTGGCAACAAACAGATGACAGAATAGGAAAGATGATATGATTGCTAGTGGTATGATCCAAGGTAAAGCCAGGAGTAAAAAAAAAAAAAAAGTGTTTGTTAGGTAATTAAGATAAAGACATTGAAGAATAAGGATGGTAGGATGACAAATACCACACTGAATGATGAGTGACATTAGTGACATCCCTGAGATGCCAGCTTGCCAACCCCTGCCACTGTGAAATGTTGAGGTCATTTTGGTTTCAAATTCTCTGGTAGAGTCTGAGGGTGTGGTGTCCACACCTGTAGGAACCCCTTGGGGTGCTTCTGATCATTAGACAATGGAGGGACCACTGCCATATGCCAAACAAACCCCACAACCATCAAGTTGACAGGGGTTTCCAAGAATATGTCTTTACAGGATCAGACAGCCTCTCTGGTGGATTTAAACAGCCAGCTATGCAGTAAACAGCACAGCACCCAGCCTCCTAAGCCACCCCGTCTCCTTCAAGTGAAGAGTACCAAAAAATGTGGTAGTTGAATATGGAGGGGGGATTTCAAAAGAAGGATAGGTACACAGGACACAGAAATTGATTGATGCGGTCTAGAGACATGTAGAGAGCCAAATAGGATATCCACTCTGGTTGTGATTTGGTTGATGAGAGAAATAATAACAGCCATTGCCCAAAACAGATGCTGTAAATAGTCTTTACAGTAATTTGACTATGAAGAAATATATTAACATGTTTTATTACTTTAAAAAAACATTTTATTGGGAGCTCGTACAACTCTTATCACAATCCACACATACATCCATTGTGTCAAGCACATTTGTACAATTGTTGCCATCATCGTTCTCAACACATGTGCTTTCTACTTGAGCCCTTGGTATCAGCTCCTCATTTTTTCCCCTCCCTCTCCGCCCCTTCTCCCTCATGAAACCTTGATAATTTATAAATTATTATTATTTTGTCATGTTTTACACTGTTTTATTACTTTGAAGCAGCACTATTATTTAAATCATAAATATTTTACAAAATATCATCTAGTTCCTTTGTGCGTGGAATCACATACTTTCCTGTAGTGAGGGGCTGCCACGTTGGTGCAACGGATAGTAACCATACGTAAACAGAATGAAGTACTGCCGGTCCTGCGCCGTCCGCTCAGGGTTGTTATTTGAAGTCTGCTGGGGCAGCCACCGTCAATCCATCAGGCTGAGGGTCTTCCTTTATTTCTTTGCTGACCCCTAGTTTCTGAACCCTGAGGGCCCTGTCAGGTATTGCTGCTCCATGGCAACAGAGCCAGAGTATGAGGGGAATCTCCCCTCCTCACGTACAACGCGCTCTCAGGCCGTTCGTCTTCCAGGACAGGTTTGTGGGTTCCTCTAGAAGTGCACAGTAAGTGAATACTTTGCCAAGACCACGATTTCAAAGGTCTCAAGTCTCCTCTGATCTTCCTTATTATTGTCGAGCTTTAGCATGTCCATCGAGGGATTGAAAAATATCACGGTTTTATCAGGAGCATTTTACTCCTCCTGGTGACAATCTCTGCTTTTTAACACTTGAAAGCAATCTTTTGAAACAGACCCACCTAATGCAGTAAGCGTATTTAATTCTTGATGACTGCTTCCAAGAGCATTGATTACAGATTCTAGTACCATGAAAACCTTGATCACGCCAATGATTCTTGCTGTTTCTCTCAGCGTGATTTAGTGATGTCGTTGTGAGGATGTTCATTTTCTTGACATTTAGTCAAGGAGCCCTGGTGGCGTAGTGGTTTATGTGTTGGACAACTGCAAGGTCTGCCAGTCAGCAGTTTGAAAGCACCGACCTCCTCAGGGGAAAGATGGGACTTTCTACTCCTGTGAAGAGAGACAATCTCAGAAATCCATCGGGGCCGTTCTCCCGGTCCTAGGGAATCGCTGTGATCAGAGTGGACTCAAAAGCAATGAGTTTACATGGAGTTGTAATACACCCCGAAGGCTCGATTCTTTGTTCTTCATCAGAAATGCCTCAAGTCGTCTGTGCGTTCAGCAAACACGAGTGTTTGTAGGAGCCTCTGCCTCCTGCGCTGATGCCTGGTTCATCTTCGTAGAGTCCAGGTTATTTGTTAGGCATACAAATTGATTAACTATAGTGAAAGGTGCGACCCTGACATATTTAACGATGCTGAGATAAGGTACATTTTATTTACTTAAAAACTCTTGTGCAAATTTAGCTACTCCATATAACCTTTCATATGTGTCAGTTAAAAACCGGTAAAAATATGCCGTGAAAAGCTTAAATGTAGGCAAAGCTGCAGGAAAATAGTGGAGTATAATCTGAATGACAGACTTTATATAAGCCAAAGCCTTCTCTCTTTGTTTACTTACATTCTGCTCTTTAGTGTCTTGATTGAATATAAAAAGTGTAGTTGGAAAGGGGGAACCGATGACAAGGATCTGCATGTGACCTCCTCCCTGGGGGACAGACAACGGAAAAGAGGGTGAAGGGAGATGTCAGACAGGGCAAAATATGACAAAATAATAATTTATAAATTATCAAGTGTTCATGAAGGAGGGGACAGTGGGAAGGGAGGGGAAAAATAAGGACCTGATGCCAGGGGCTTAAGTGGAGAGGAAATGTTTTGAGAATGATGAGGGCAATGAATGTACAAATGTGCTTTACACAATTGATGTATGTATGGGTTGTGATAAAAGTTGTATGAGCCCCTAACAAAATGATTAAAAAAATACATGTCTATAACAAGGTAAATGTCTAGTAACTGTATACTTTTTTCCTACATAGAATTGAAAAATTTAGAAATGTATATGTCCAAATGACAAACTAATCAATAAACTAGTTATTCATGCTATTACACAAAATTTAATACTCTTTAAATTTGAAAACAAAGTATAATCAGGTTAACAGTCTATATCTATTTCATAGTTGCCTTGCTACTATATTTCTGTATTTCTATTCATCAGTATATTTTCTGGATAAAGGAATCCTTTAACTTATCAATCAATAAAAAGAAATCAATGTAATCATCACAAGGCAATCATGAAAGCACTGGGTAGAGTAAGGAGATAGTCTCACACAGTGCTGGTAGGACTGCAACTATGCACATCCATTGATGAAAGTGATGTGGTGCTCTCTATCCCTAGCTTTAGTTCTGTCCCTTGTTCAGGTAACTTAATTTCCTGTAGGCTGTACTTATTAGTTTTATTTTTATACCTGTTAGATTATATTTTAATGCATGCCATTTTAGGATGACATTATTTGTCAACAACCTTGTCATGGATTGAATTGTGTCTTCCAAAATATGTGTCAAGATAGTAGGTCATGATTCTGATTCTGTGTGTTTCCACTCCATTCCGAGGTCTGACAGTTTTCCTCCAATTTTTTTTATTCAACATATTTTAAAATGTTTATTTATAATTTTATTTGTCAGTTAGTTGGAGGGGTTTACATTTCCAGCCATCAATTTTATATTCAACAGTTTATTCCTTGTCTACCACCCCGGGAATGTACTCTTCCCTCCTCCTCTGATTTCTCCTCACCCTCTCATGGATTATAGGAGTCTCCACCCACAGTAGTGATTGTCAAACCAGCTAGTCTATGCATCCTTCTCCCTCCCTTGCCCTCTCCACTTCAGTAACTTCCAAAGTCTGTTCCCTTGGATATGAAAGTTTCTCTTGTTCCCCTCCTCCTTTATAACAGTGGTCTAATATAATAGTTGTCCTTTTATAATAGACTAATTTCTCTCAGCATACTAACATCTGGATCTATCCAGGCCATGCAGTACTTCATGGTTTCATCACTGTTTTTCATTGCATGTAAGTACCAACATGTTTTGTCCATTCTTCTACTGGTGGCTATTGTGATTGTTTCCATATTCTTGTTATTGTGAACAGTGATGTGATGAACATGGATGCAAATGTCTATGTTATGGCTTTTGCTTCTTTAATGTATATGGGAGGGTACCCCAAAAAGAATAGAATTCTTTTTAACAAAACAACCTTATCACTTTTAAAATACTCTCCATTACAGTTAATACATTTGTCAAATCTGCAATCCCACTCTTGGAAACATTTTTCAAACTCATCTGCTTGCATGGCTGACAGCACCTCTCTCATTTTTTCTTCACCTCTTCTATGTTATCAAATCAAGGTCCTTTCATGTCCCTCTTCATTTACAGAAACAAAAAGAAGTCACACATATTGAGGTCAGGTGAGTAAGGCACAAGAGAGGTCAGGTCCATGGGGCAAGAGAGGTATGCTGGTTTTTGCCAAGAATTGGCATATTGAGATGACTGTGTTAGCAGGAGCATTGTACCCCATTTGCCACCAATCGGGTCATTTTGGTTGCACACTGTTATGCAATCTTTTCAGAGCCTCTAAATAGAAAGCTGGATTAACAGTCTGACCTGGTGGAACCAGTTCCAAATGCACTACAAGTCTACATTTTCATTCATTCTGGAAGTTGACAGAAGTCCAAAATGAGGTTTATCATCAACTGATATTTCAACTTTTTGAAATGAGAAAACCACTCGTACACTTGAGTTTTCCCCCAAAGTGCTCTTCTTGTAAGCTGTGTTCAGCTTCACAACAGTTCCTGCAGCATTTTTCCTGAGCAGGAAACAAAATTTCCACACCAGTTCTCCTAAATTGACCATCACAAAAAAAATGAAGTTTGAGTGAAACTATTACCAAAAAATTGACTGTGACCAGAGAGAACCTTCCCAGGCAATGCCCCCTGGTGCACTAATTGAGAGCAAGTTGCTCTATGCACACCTAGTGAGAAAGATGCATACCACAAAAGCTCAGCCAAGTGGAGCTTTTTCCCATTTGGGGGGGGATACCCCCTCATTTACCTAGTAGAAATATTGTGAGATCTTATGGAACGATATGTACAATATTGCTTTCCTCAACGGTTGCACATATTTCTCTCCATAGACCGTCCAGAATATAGTGTTTTCTGTATTGTTTGTTTTAGTCAGCTGTAATTGTCAGTATAAAGTGGCATTCACTATTGCTTTGATTTACATCTCCTGCATATCTAATGATCATGACCTTTTAAAACACAATCATTAACCATTTGGATGACCTCTTCAGTGAGCTATCTGTTCATTATCTGTTCATTATCTTTGTTCTTATTAAAATTGGATTATCTTTTTCTTATTGAGGATTTTGATAGAAATTAGAGATTAATCCCTTGTCTACAGCATTTCATCAAATTTTTTTGCAGTCCCTGGGTTCTCTTTTTTTATTCTTTGAATAAAATATTTTGATGTATATAACTGTCTTACTTTCAGTGGATTCCAATCATTTCTTCTACTGTGTTCACTTTCTTCATTTTATTTGATACTATGTCTACAACCTGCAGTGTCATCCTTAAATTTTTCCTTGTTTTCTCATTGGTGATCTTGATTGTTGGGGATTTGCATTTGGTCTTTGATCCATCTTGAGTTTGTTTTGATGCATGGGGGGAGCTGTAGGTCCTGTTTCATTTTTCTGCAGAAAAAGTTCTAATTTGGTAAGCACCATTTGTTGAAGAGGTTCTCTCTTTCTTATTTCATGTTTTGTTGTTGTTGTTCCTTAGTTGAAGATCAGTTGTCTGTAGGTAGAAGAATTTATTTCTTGGTTCTCCATTCTGTTGCATTGGTCTGTGTTCTTATCCTTGTATCAGTAGCAGGCTGCTTGGAATACTGTGGCTGCGAAAAAGGTTTTGAGTTTGGGGAGAGAGAAGCTTTCTTCTTCCATTATTTCCTCATCCTGGGTTTCTTCCATCTCCATATAAAGTTCATAATGTGTTTTTTCCATGTCTTTAAATAATGCAATTGCAATCTGAATAGATTATGCACTGTATTTATAGATTGCTTTAGGTGATCTTGACAGTTTCACAGTGTTAAGCCTTCTTGTTATAAATGTGAAATATTCTTCCATTTATGTAGGTCTTGGTTGCTTGTAAGAGGATTCTATAGTTTTCTCTGTACAAATTTTCTGTTTCTCTGCTTCTTTGTAAATGTTTACCTCTGTCTTTCTGGCTAATGAGACAGGATTATGTTCAATAGGTAGGTTCTCATACTTAAGTGACAACTCATTCCCTGATCTCCTCTAAGGACAGTTTTCTTCAGGTGTGATCTACATCTTATAAGAGAAAAAAAAGGAGAAATGCAAGAACAGCGAGTGGAAACTGACCGCAACAAGGAAGACCCTCTGGTAGAGCACATCCTTGGTACTCAGGGTCCCACTGTCTATAATCTCTGAGACCCAGAGGAAGATTTATTCTAGGATACATGTCAATGTCAATTTCCCTAGACACCAGGTCTATAACTTTGAAAGAAGCCTCTTCCCCTAGAACTAAGAGAAATAGAAAGTCTTCCCATAGAGTTGATGCCAAAATTTGAACTACTATCCACAGAAACTTTGAAAGAACAAATTTCTGTTTCTGAAATATATCCACTAGTGGTAATTCTATTAAAGCAACACTCGATTGCTAAGACAGAGCTCGCTGAGGGCAGGTTTTGCATCTTAGACCTCTTTGTGTTTCCAACAATTGACCCAGTGTCCAGCATATGGTGAAAACTCAATGAATAGTAATTTAGTGATTGAACAATTGAGCAATTTTCAGAGTCTGACAGAAGTTTAAAGCCTGGAAGATGGAATCGAAATAATATTTGTAGGATTTTTATTATCTTAGATCAAGAAGAGATTTTTAAAATTTTGAAATAATATTTACAATTCAGAGCCAAAGCCAGGTATAGGTTTGGCAACGTTGGTTTCTTTAGAATAACTCAGAAGCTTGAGTCAAATTGTAAACATACTCAAGAGTGATTTGTAGCTGCTTTGTTTTAATTTTTTAGCCAACTGTGAGGAGTTCAAGGTTTAATGAAGGCATGCAAGGAATTATAGAGGGAGAATCACCACTACGGTGATGTTCTTATTTGTTAGCTGCTAATGGTGGTAGAGGAAGCTCTAGTGGCATAGTGGGTTACTTGTTGAGCTGCTAACTTCAAGGTCAGGAGTTTGAAACCATCAACTTCTCCATAGGAGAAAGATGAGGCTTTCCTTTCCCATAATGATTTACAGCCTTGGAAATCTACAGGGCAAATTCTACTTTGTTCTCTAGGACTGCTATTATTTGAACTGGACTTGATGAGAGTGGGTCTGATTTTTTGTTTGGTTTTGTTTTTTGATGGGTGGAATTGGTGGTGGTAATGAATATAGAATAGGTAATATCTTTTTTTTTAATAGGTAATATCTTTTATTTTTAAATCAATTTTATTGGGGCTCATAAAATTCATCACATACATAGATCAATTGTGTAGAGCACATCTATACATTTGTTGCCCTCATCATTCCCAAAATTCACTTGCCTCTTGGGTTCCCGGAATCAGCTCATTAAAAGAAAATAGGTAATATCTTAAGTAGACTGTTTTATTATTTCTTTTCCTCAAACTGTTACATCAAATGCATTCTTCCAAGTCAGGACCATTTCATGATTATAGATACACCTACCTGGACACCAACACTTGCAAATGATGGCAGGCATAAGGGTACCTGGCTAAGGCTTTACCAAGTTATGACCGTGGAAAGGGAAAAGTGGGAAGACAGACTCATTTATTTTTTAATTGGCTTCTCCAACAAAAATCTTTTACAAAATGTGCACAAAGGTGCATATATCCTGATCCTGATTGTACAAAAAGCATACAAATTCAATGAAAATAATGAACAGTAAAAAGCCCCACTATGAACCGATTGCAGTAATCGATATGTGACGCCCTCTCCAACCTGCCAAGGGGACGAACAACAGAAACGTGGATAAAGGGAAATAGTGGTTGGTGTAAAATATGAAAACAATAATCATTTATAACTTATGAAGGGGTCACGAGAGTGGGAGGTGGGAAAAGGGAGGGGGAGACGAACTGATTAGAAGGGCTCAAAATGAAAGTAAATGTTTAGAAAGTGATGATGGCAACATATGTACAAATATGCTTGATACAATTGATGTATGGAATGTTATAAGAGCTGTAAGAGCCCCCAATACAATTATTTTTGTTAAAATTATCCCACTATATAAAAGTATCTAGGCTTTTTATATAATGCTCTTGTTATCTATAATATAAAAGCTTTATAAGGCTAATGCTAGAGAGGATAATGAATCATTTTCAGTAATTTTATGCATGGTCCCTACCCTATACCTTGACACTGAATATATTCTTCTGAAGGATTCATTGGAAAATCAGAAACTCCTGTGTATGAATTGATTTCCTACTACGGGCTATCACCTTTTGACCTTTGTACGACAAGTGTTTCCAATTTCCATACCTTAAGGACAAGATTCTTTATTTAATTTATGCAATTCCCAGAAAATTAGCTTAGTAAAAAGACTTAGATGCCATTGAATATGTTATGTTTTTGGAGACTTTAGTGGTGACTGATGTGCAGACAATTTTCTCTTGGGTTTCTAGCCATTCATACGGTTTACCAGCTTTTTGTCTTTGAATAAAAATTTTAAAAAGCCCAAGCCACCCAAAACAGCAGGACAATTTTGAATCAAACTAGAGTATCTAAATATTTTTAGATATTAGATTCAATTTGGAGTTTGGTAGTAGAAGAGGTTGTATTAATATCAAAAGGTGCTCAGGAGGAACCTGTATCTTGGCCAAGAGGACGTTCTTTGCACAGGGAACACTGAGAAGAACATCTAAACTCACTGCCATCAAGCCAACCCTGACTCCCAATGACGCTACTGGACAGGATAAAATTGCTCCCGTGGGTGTCTGAGACTCCTCTAAACCTGCACAGGAATGGAAAGCAATGGCTTTCCCCCAAGCAATGGCTGATGCTTTCAAACTGTTGACCTTGTGGGCAGCAGCCGGATATGCTTAATCTCCTGCGCCACCGGGATCCACCCTGTGAATTAGTCAGGAAGGGTGTATGTATGTGTGTGTTTGGTGTGTATGCGTAAGCATTGTATCCATTCACCATGACTATTTAATCGAGATGCTGAGCAAATATTCTGAAGAGTTGAACACATATTTAGCAATGCAGCGCCATCATTAGAGGAAGACATATTAATAGCCTCTGATAGGCAGATGGTGCAAGCTTCCTTGATGAAAGCGAAGAGGACTTGAAGCACTTAGAGACCAAGATCATTATGACTATAGCCATAAGTATGTATCACACATCAACACAAAGGACCTAACCCTCCTCTCAATGGGATCAAGAACTAACATCATGAAGAATGGAGAAAATACTGAAGTTTTCAAAGATTTCATTTTACTCGGATTCATAATCAAGGCTCGAGAAGGACCAGTCAGGAGATGAAACAGTGTTACAATGGGCACATCTTCTGCAAAAGATTTCTTCACAAAGTGTTCAAAACAGAGCTCTCTTTGAGAAATAAGGTGCACCTGACTAAAGCCATAGTATTTCTAATTACCTCACTTGTTTATACATGCTGGATAATGAGTAAGGAGACTGCAGAAGAATTGATGAATTTGAATTATGGTATTGTCAAATAATATTGAGTATACAGTGGACTGCCAAGTATGGCTCAATTTGTCTTGGAAGAAGTATAGTTAGAAATGAGATTAAGAAGCATGAATAGTAAGACTTCTCCTCTATCTTGTACATGAGGGATTATCAGGAGGGATCAGACCCTAGAGAAGCACTTCATGTTTAGTTAAGTAGAAGGTGAGTGACAAAGAGGAAGACATCAAGATAGATTGGCACAGTTGCTTCATCTCTGTGCTCACTACGGAACCGGCTCAGGTTCCATTGTCGTGTGCACAGGGCCCCCATGAACTGAAATAGCCTTTATGGCACCCAACAACACCACGGGGATCACGTTAAGCAGTTTGATATTTGATGTAAAATATTTTACATTCCCAAATGTCATGTGTTTAGAAATAAAAATAAGAGGAAAAAATGATGAATATAGGAGTAAAAGATTGTGGATTTCTAAGAAATTTATTCTACAGTGAGCTCAAATGGGTGATACATCTTTATATTTTTTATCAACCTGTATTGCACATTTTTTGCATGTGAAAAATACTCTATAAACATATGTTAGTCCTTCGCTTTATGGTCACTTTTATAATCATTAGAAGCAATTTTATTTTTATAATTTTTATTCAGCAGTGATATTTTTGTTTTTATCTGTTCAAAATAATATGCTTTTATTTATTCAAAGCAAGGAATGTCTGCCTTCAATTTATGGTGGGTAGATGCTTTGCATTTCATTTTCCATGTTGCTCTGGAAACAGGCAATTAGTTATGAACCAGGCCTGCCATTGTCATTTATTGATGAAGAAACACTGATACTGAGTTATTTCTTTTGTAAATTTGCGATAAGCTGTCCTCCAAAAGACATCAAGATAAGAGCAATCAATACACATTGTCATTTTGACAGGTCATACTCTCCTGTTAATTTACACAGCTGCTCAAGGAGAGAAAACCATCAGATATTTTACTGATAATGATGAACAAGAAAGGGAGTCTTGGGTTGGTATCTGAGGACAGCCTGTCAAGGCCAAATGGAAACACAATCACCTGGTTCTAACAAGTGCCAGAGCCCTGCAGAGGAAGCCATGTTGACAGCTAAGCCCTCCCCTGCAGTTTGAAGTCCTTGCTGATGATTGGACTGTAATTCTCAAAGCTGTCAACGAAGATAAAACATTTCTCAGTCCAGTGAGTATGGTGAGCTACAGTGTTGGAAACCTTACACCCTGTTTGAGTGAGATCTTTTTCTGTGCCAGTAGGAAAACTAAGAATGATTCAGATGCTTCCAGATGACTTACAAAAAGGGCTGTTTGTTTTTTAACATGTTGTTGTTGCTCTTGGTCCTCAAATCAGTTCTGACTCAAAGCAACCCTGCAGAAAGAAACACTTGGTACTGTGCCATCCTCAAATGTTTTGCTGTCTTTGAGCCCACTGTTGCAGCCACTGTGTCAATCCATCTCCTCAAGGATCTTCCTCTTTTTTGATGCGCCTCCATTTTACCGAGCATGCGCTAAGTGGAGGGGCAGCAAAAAGAGGAAGACCCTCAAGGCGATGGATTGACACAGTGGTTGCAACAATGGACCCGGGTATCGGAACAATTATGAGGATGGCATAGGACTGTGCAGTGTTTCATTCCACTGTGCACTTAACAGCCATCACCACCACTTTACTGAGCACAATGTCCTTCTTCAGCGATTGGTCTCTCCTGAGAGCATGTTCAAAGTACGTGAGATGCTGCAGGCCTGTCTGGATAGGACAGGCTGGATGAACAATCTGGAGGAGAAAATAACGGGACTG
>NW_022103920.1:35370645-35381094 GCF_000313985.2 Echinops telfairi
AAACGATGTACAAATGCGCTTTACACAATTGATGTGTGTATGGATTGGGATAACAGTTGTATGAGCCCCTAATAAAATGTTAAAAAAAGAACAAACAAACAAAAAAGTACGTGAGATGAAGTCTCACCATCTTCCATTCCAAGAAGCATTCTGGCTGCATTTTTTCCCAAGATATATTTGTTTGTTCTTCTCCAAATTCATGGTACTTTCAATATTTTTCACTAGCACCATCATTCAAAGGCATTGGTTCTTCTCAGGCCTTCCTTACTGAATGTCCAAATTTAACATGCATCTGAAAACCCGAACTCGCAACTCACTGTCAATGAATCAAAGTCATATCAGCTCTACAGGATTGAGAAGAACTACCCTCTGAGTTTCTGAGACTGAGACTGCAACTGTGAAGGCCAGCAGAAATCTGCGTCTTTCTCTTCCAGAGCAGCTCTTGGTTTTGAACTGCTGACCTTGTGAATTGCAGCCCAAGGAATAATGACTATACCACCTGGGCATATGAGGTGATGGAAAATACCATGGCTTGAATCAGACACATCTTCGTCCTCAAAGTGATATTCTTGCTTGTCAGCACTTTAAAGAGGTCTGGTGCAGCAGATTCACCCAATGCAGTGTGTAGTTTGATATCTTGACTGCAGCTTCCATGAACATTAATTGTGGATCCAAGCAAGATAAAATTTTGGCAACTTCAATGTTTTCTCTATTTTTCATGATGTAGCCTATTTGTCCAGTTGTGAGGATTTTTTTCCTCTACATTGAGTTGTAATCCAGAGTGAAGGCTGTCATCCTTGATCTTCATCAGCAAGAGCTTCAAGTCCTTCTCTTTTCAGCAAGCAAAGTTGTCTCATCTACACACTGAAGGTTCTTAATTGACCTTCCTCTAACTCTGGTGCCACATTATTCTTCATAGTCCAGTTTTTTCTGATTAATTGCTCAGCATACAAATTGAATAAATATAGTGAAAGGATACAACCCTGATGTACACTTTTCCTGATTTTAAATTATTCAGTATTTCCTTATTCTATTTGAAAGACTGACTGTTGATCTACTTATGTGTTCTATACAATGGTGGGATTAAAATAATTCAACAAGTGGTTTGCTGCCCTAATGACGATTTTAGGTATTAAACAAATATACTGAAATGTAGTTTATTATTTCATATAATTAATACTTAAATAAGAACAATGAAAGAGATACACAAAACAAAATTATGTTACAAGAGTTTTAAAATATTAATGATAAAATATTAAATATTACCTGACAAAACAATAAAATTGTTACTTAAGATATTTCCATATTTCCTCTTGATTGGCAACATTACTTGAAATAATCATCACGTTTACCTGAGCCTCATCAGCTGTGTGATTTATTTTTAAGCATCTTTACACTGTAGAAGGATCCCATTCCTTTAAAGACAATAGTCATTGTGTTTGATATATTAGAATATATTGATATATTAGAATCTAATTAGAATTAGACCACTTCTCTGAGGATACTATTTTCATCTTTGAACAACCTTTTAATTATTTTTTTCCAAAGTCTGAAGGTTTCAAGGATGTTGTATTACTTGGATCCACAAGCAACTTCAAACTTTTCTCCGTTTATCATGATCTCACCTAATGGTACAGTTGGGAGGATTATGGTCTTCCTTCCATCCTGAAGGTCACTGTGCTTGGTCTTCATCAGCAAGTGCTTCAATTCCTCCTCACTTTCAGTCAGCAAGCTCGTGTCATCTACCACAATTAGTGATGGGAACAAATAGTGGAAAATTCAAATGTCACATTGCGCTGGGGAATCTACCACGAAAGATTTCTTCCAATGGTTAAGAGCAGAGGTGTTACTTCAAGGATCGCAGTTCACCTGACCCAAACCAGGGTGTTTTAAATCACCTCATATGCTTGACAGAAGCATAATTAATAAGGGAAATGGAGAAAAATCAATATATTTAAAGTATGTTATTGGTAAAAATATTAAATAAATGAGGGTGCATCAGATAGTTCATAGGACATTTTCATTACTTTTTAGTTTTATCTTTTTTTTCTTTTACAAACTTCTTGAAGCCCCTTCATAATATGGACTGCTAGAAAAGTGAACATATGTAATTTAGAAGAAGTATAGTCTGAATGTTCCTTAGAATGAAGATGTTGAGATTGTGAACATGCCGTCAGGAGGAACCAGGGCCTGGAGAGGAACCTGGTGCTTGGTAAAGTAGAGTCAGTGAAGAAAAGACTCTCATGAAGATACTGGTTCCCATAATGGGCTTAAATAGAATGATAATTGTGACGAGAGGGCAGGACCAGTGTGGTATTCTGTTGTACATAGGGCGGCTATGCGTAACCACTTACTCAACAACCCGTGATAACAAAAACAATGGGGCTGTAGTGGTTCCACGTTGCCTTTCTATTCCTGTGCAGAGTTACAGCCTGGGAAACTCACCTGGGCAGGTGTACCCTGTCCTGTAGGGTCTCTATGAGTTGGTATCTGGCTCTATGACAGTGCGAACTTTAGAGAGAGATAGAACATAAGCCCCTCAGACTTTACCAGGAGCTATGAAGCCCAGTCCATGGCCTAAATTTAAGGGGTTTTTTTTTCTCCTTATTGTCCCTATTCCTTTCCCCATGTGGCATAGCAGCTGCGAGTTGGCGTAAATAAACATTTGCTTCTCTCTTTTCATCATTCTTTTCTTACCTTCCAAGTCAGATATTAACTTTTTGAAAAATTCTAACTTTTAAAAAGTTTTTTTTTAATTTTTAAAACTTTAAAAATGTTTTAACAGATTACACTAAAAAAAATAACGATGTGTTTTCAAGACTCAACAATACTTAAAACCCATGTGTTAGGGCCAGAAGACCTCACCAAAAACCAAGCTAACTCACTGCCGCTGAGTGAATTCAGACTCCGAGGGCTCCTTAGGCCAGGGCGCATGGCCCCTGTGGGATTCTGAAAGTGTGACTCTTTCCAGGAGTAGAAAGTCCCATCTTTCTCCGTTGGATTGGCTGGTGGTTTTGAACTGCTGACCTTGAAGATAGCAGCCCAACTGGTAACTACTGTGCCACCAGGGCTCCTAGGTGGTCTAAAGTAAGTCTGAATTTCTGTTCCTAAAAAATAAAATTACTGGCATTTAAATAAAAAATTATAAATATTGACCAAAAATTAATTTTAAGTGACTAAATTTGAAGGACCTCCCTCAGGCTGTACAAGTTGGGTGGTTGGTAGTTGCCACTGTGCGAGCTCTTGCTGATGGCGGCGACGTGCACTTTCGCATTCGGGCAATTTCGCCTGCTCCTGCACCACCTTCGCGAACGCTGGCAGCTGGAGTTCCTTGTTGCTGCCACTGTGAGTTTTGGCTTTCTTGTAACCTAAGGGATTCTTCTGCCGCACTGTGTCTGGCAGTATTCCATTATGGTGAATAGGGTTTTCATTGGCAAATTTTGGAAATAGGTCTTATTTCCTAGTCTGTCTTCAACGTAAACCCGCCACCCTGGGTGACCTACCTATTATTTGAAATATCTTTGACACAGCTTCTCATTTCATAGCAACATGCAAGCGCCTACAATGAAATAAACCAACAGGTGTTGTGGTGGGAATTTAATATGTGTGAAGCAAATGTTGACACATGGACATTGTCATCTCACTCGATCATTTTGCTATTGGTGAGATCTTAAAACATCTAAGATGTGTGTATTGCCTGATTTTCATTTGCTGGCCTTTCTAATGGTATAGGACAAAATTAGTAAGGGTATTGGAAAATTCTAGGTTATTTTCATTGGTGTTTAAATTGTCCTGTCGTGCTATGAGGTAGGTATTAGACTGCTAACTACTAGACCAGCAGTTCACAACCCCAGCTGTTCTGTGAAATAAAGATGAGTCTGTGTGTTAACATAGATTTTTGTCCTCTCAGGAAATCTAGGGAGCAGCTTTGCTCTGTCCTAGAAGGGCACCCTGAGGGAGAATTGGCACAATGGCACTGCATTTGGCTTGGGGTTGCTATGGAATTTTACAAACAACATGGGTACTTGCATTATTAGTAGAGTTATGGCTTCCATGCCCATTTGTGAATACTGACCTCAGTGGACTGGAATCACCAATATAAATTTTATAAACATGGCCCCCGTGCTGAATTAATATGGACATGGCCATGGCTATAAAGATTTTGGAAACTGATGTAGAGCTAAAAGCATCCAAAGAGACCAACCATGTAAAATCTATGTAGGGGAAAATATGGTGCAAAGAGGTCGTTAAATAGTAGTTTGCCACGTCCTTTGGGAATGCTGGAATTATTGTTTTGTCAGTACATTGGGGGCTTCAACCAAGTCCCCTTTGATGGATTCCAATGTGGATTTGCCTTGTCCCAAATTTAGTCCTTTAAAATTCCACCATGCATTAACTGAACCATAGAAAGCATGTCAGATAATCATCTTGATTCTTCTTCCTTTAGAGTATTAATATGTTTCCTGGACCAGAATTTCATTTGACTTTAACTCACTTTTTTATCACATAAAGGAAGAAAACAGCTCTTTCAAATTATTCACTATGTTGTTTAATAAGAGTGAACACCATACGATGTGATGGCTCCTGAGAATCCATTAGTCTATTGTGAAATACATAATTATAGACTATTATGAAAATAGGAATTTTTTATTACACATATGTATTTGACAGCCTGCAATTAGTTTAGACTCTCTAATTAACATATGTTTTACTTAATGGTGAGTGATTATGGATTGCCATTTAATTATGGATAATTTCACATACTCGTCTGAATTTTTAGTGTGAGTGTGAATCTTAGAAATAAAAATAAGCATTCATAAACAGCAAAAATAATGTGTTTTTCTGTTTTGTTTTTGTCCAGTACTAAGATATTATTATGAAATAGGTAGCAATAAAATGACTTCCCTTTGAGTAAATTGCTGTATATTTGTAAAGTGTACATATCCTGCTTTCATCGCTATGAATGCTGCTGCTCTTTATAAGAGTTATGCAGGAGTAGTTTACAAAGAGAAAAATCCATAGTGCAGTGAAGTATAGATGCTGTTGTGAGTTGCATTAATTGAATATCCTTTTTTCCCTAAGTAGTCATATTAAAGGTGCAGCGGTTAAGTGCACAGCTGCAAATGGAATGGCTGGCACTGTAAACAATGAGCTGCTCTGTGGCAGAAACAGGGCACGGGCTGCTTCTTTCCAGATTCCCACCTGGATCCCTCTGGGCAATTCTAGTCTGTTCTGTTGAGCTGCTCTCTGTTGGAATCAACTTAGCAGTGGGAGCACTAGTTTTACAAAATACTTGGATTTCTTCAAACTATTCCAAATAGAATAATACATTTATGAAATAAGCTACATATCAAGCTATACTTTCTTTTTTTTTAATAATCATTTTATTAGGGGCTCATACAACTCATCACAATCTATACATACGTCATCTGTGTCCAGCACTTTAGTACATATCTTGACTTCATCATGCTTACAACACCCACTTTCCACTTGAGCCCCTGGTTTCAGCTCATTTTTCCCTCTCCCTCCCTGCTGCCCCCGAACCCCTGAGAATTTATAATTTATTATTATTTTATCATATCTTACCCCATCCCACGTCTCCCTCACCTACTTCTCCGCTGTCCGTCCCCCAGGGAGGAGGCCACATGTAGACCTTATCCTCTGTTCCCCCTTTCTCCCTCTCCTTCCCTCCACCCTACCACCATCGCCACTCTCTCCACTGGTCCTGGGGGGTTCATCTGTCCTGGGTTCACTGTATATCCAGTTCCTATCTGTGCCAGTGCACCTCCTCCAGTCCAGCCCGATATGTAAGGTAGAATTGGGATCATGGTAGTGGGGCGGAGGAAGCATTTAAGAATCAGAGGAAAATTGCATATGTCATCGTTACTACACTGCACTCCGATTTGCTCCTCACCTCCCCGCAACCCTTCTGCAAGGGGATGTCCAATTTCCCCCAGATGGGCCCTGGGTCCCCACTCTGCACTCTCCTCATTCACAATGTTATGATTTTCTTTTTTGGTCTTTGATGCCTGATACCTGACCCTTTCGCCGCCTTGACATCTTATAGGCTGGTGTGCTTCTTCCATGTGGGCTTTGTTGTTTCTCAGTTAGATGGCCCCTTGTTTATCCTCCAGCATGTGGGACCCCAGATTCTGTATAGTTTGACAGCTTGGCACCATCAGCTTTCTTCACCGCATTTGCTTATGTACCCACTTTGTCTTCAGCATTCGTGTTGGCGTAGGCTGGTGTGCTTCTTCCTTGTGGGTTTGTTGTTTCTTAGCTAGATGGCCGTCTGTTTGTCTTCAAGCCTGTAAGACCCCAGAGGCTGTATCATTTGATAGTCGGGCACCATCTGCTTTCTTCCCCACTTTTGCTAATGCAAAAGTCCTCAGCGATTGAGTAGGGGTAGGCTGGTGTCTTTCTTCCGTGTGGGTTTTGTTGTCTCTCAGCTAGATGGTGCTTGTTTATCTTCAGATCTTTAAGGCTTCAGGTGCTATATCTTTTGGTAGCTGAGCCCATCAGCTTTCCTCACTACACCCACTTGTGCACCCATTGTCTTCAGTGACTTCAGGTGTTATATCTTTTGGTAGCCAAGCATCATCCATCAAGCTATACTTTCTAATGTATTAAAACCTGGCCATTTTTTAAGATTGTTCTTGGGTTTTATATAATGTTTGCTGAACTCACAAAAGTTCATCTACTTGGTGATTGAACCACATCTCAAAATTGAATTCTCATGTGTAAAATAAGAATATACAAATAGGAAGCAACACGAAGCCTAAGGGTTCATTTCTTTCTTTGCCTATGAAATCATCACTACCTCTGTAATGTGGACAACTGTCAGGAGCAGACATCTTCTGACCCAAAGGAAGGCCTTTGTCAATGCTCTGGAGCATTTCCTATTTCAATAAATCCAGACTGAAAGGGATGAATGAACGAGTATTTTGAAAATCTGGTTATTTTGAGGTTTATAAGCAAAGAAGAGATATTTAGTAATATCTTGCAGCATCTATTTTTATTGGATAGTTTGTATTTTCTAAAGAATGTGTCATTTTTTAAAGAACACAAATCTACATAATTTAAAAGTTAGTGGAAACACATTAATTGGTTTTGAGCTGTGTATATATTCACCGAAAGTCATAATGCCCTCAAGCAGATGAATGGAAACGAGTACTATGAGTGAAGATGGCTATATTTGAAGCATAAATGTCCTATACAATTAGATTGCTGCTCTATGATATAAACATAATCATATTATGCTTCATGACATCTCAACTAGGATGCTGTGTGAGTGGCAGGTATCTATTAATTTATTGTGGTATATATATTAAGAACTATAAAGATGAGGGAAAAGGGACTTTGTGGATGTGGCGAAGCTAAAGACCTTGAGATCAAGAGAATGTTCTGAATTTTGGGGTTGGTAAAGGGAGACTGTGATGAGGGAAAAGCGCTTCGAAGGGCATAGTGATGCTTATGTTGAAGATGGAAGAAAGGAGCTGGCAGCCACGGGATGTGGTTGCCCTTTAGATGTGGAAAATGAAAGAAAACGAATTCCTGTTACCCACTCGCTAACATTTAGTCAATTCCAACTTATCCTGGCCCTAGAGGACAGAGTAGAACTGCCTCATAGTGTTTCTGAGCCTATGAATCTTCACTAGATCAGAGTGAAATTTTCTTTCTTACACTAAGCTGGAGGTGTGTTTGAACTAATGGCCTTGATGATAGCAGCTCAATACATAACCCACCTATCAGGGTACTTTGAATTCACTTCTAGGACCTCCAATAAGGCATATAGCCCAGCCTAGGTCTTGATTTGAGCTCACGTTAGATTTCTGGCTCCTTCCTCCCACCCCTGGTAATATTTCTTGGTAAGATAATGCAGTAGAATAATAAATTTGGGTTGTTGACACCGAGTTTGTGGAATTCATTAAAATAGCAAACATTTAACCAATAAATACAAATCAGAGTAGTGGCCTATGCATTAGATTGTTAACCACAAGATTTGTCCTGAGGCGGGATTGAATTGATGATAGGGAGTTTTGTTTTGAATTTTTGCCATATTTCAATAGCATGATCACAATTTGGACAAGTATTTCTAATTTAAATCTCATAACAAATGTGTAGGGTTGGTACTGACGTTAGCTCCATTTCAGCGATGTGAAAACCGAGACTCGAGTGGAACTGTCAGTCCGCAGGTAGTAAGTCTCCAGGAAGACCGAGCCACTTTCAATGTTCATTTAATGTTGTATTAGCTCAAATACTCTTTGCATTAAATCTTGGTTATTGAAAATCTTTCTAAGAGAGTTTGGGAGATCAATATTCATTTAAACAGTAAAATATAATAAAGGTAATTTAATCCTTTTTTTAAAAAATGAGTGAAGGTCTTATACAGTTATAATACATGACCAATGTTTACTTATATTGGCTCAAAAAAGTCACTAATTACTCATTGAACAATTGAATAAAACAAAATGTGTCATTTACTCAACTTTCATACTATTTAGATTCCCCATCATCCAAGACAATATATGCTGATTAAGGTAGAGATTTTTTCTTTGAATTCTCTAGCCCACTCCATCCTGCTTGCTTTTACTTCTTTATCCAATTGAAAATTAGAAAATGTAACATCATTTCATTTATCTGGAACCACTGAAGCCATAAAACCATGATATACTTAACATATGTTAGGTATTCTGTGTTACCAGTAAATTTGCCTATGCACGATTTTTATTTTCTTTTATTTAATTCTCCTACATTTTTCTTTAAATCCTTTCAGTGTTTGCCATTTTTACCTACTTGTCATTTGCCTTGTGAATCCGATTAATCAAATCTATATACATATCCTAAATAGGTTTTTTCTGAGCTCATATTTTGTACATTTGTGGACTGGAATTATTTTTCTTGGGCTCATTTCTCATTTTGTCTACACTTTTTAATATGTTAATGCCATTCAACTCCTATTTTTCATTTAGATAATATCTGATAATGACAGCTGTTGCTGTATAAATTCTATACAAAGCGGTTTGAAATGCATTTTGATGACTGCTTCTTGCAGCACAAGGCAGGATGTTAAGGCTCTTCCTTCTTTACTGAAATCTTCCTTCATAGTCCCTCAGGGGGCTTCCGACCTGCACAGATGAACAAGCGATAAGAAATAAATTAATAACAATCAATCAGAAGTGCCATGGTTTAGAGGCAATGGAATAATACTGATAACAATAAATATCATCATAATTAGTATGAAGTAAGAGCTTTAAGATCCACATGGCATATCTTTGGCCATGTCCCCAAGGCTAAAAGATACAGAGACGTCTTTAGAACTTTTATATGACACCTCAATCAGTTTCCTACCACCACTGCAGGCTTATGATATAAGGATAAGGAGAATAAAGGCTAAAGCATGTGATCTTTTCAAATAACCTGGGTTTGGACCACAAATTGCTTGGTGGAACTTGTGTCAGCAGAGGGTTTGGTTCGTCAGGGAATCTCAATCCCAACAGCTACACTAGCATCCCCTGAGAACATAATTGAAACAGCGAAATTTCCCATCTGCGTTCTAGTCATGGGGTCAGAAAGTCTGGATAGGTGTGTTAGGCAGGGTTCTCTAGAGAAAGAAAACCAGAACACTTATGATTGTATACATATTTCTTCTCGGGAGAAGGAATATATAGCGAGAAGGAATATAACAGCTAATTAGTCCACACAGTAGTACAGAAAGCTCAGTTCAACTCATAGTTAATATACTGAAGGTCCTTCAACTCATGTAGGCTGCTGGTCCAAGGTCAAGGAAGCAGACAACAGAGTCTGCCCTCAGGCAAGACAAGCAGGATGGGGCACTACCAGCAGGACTGTAAGAAGCTGAGGCATAGCAGAGGTGTAGAAGAGGCAGCACAGTGAAGTGGTCTGATGTATCGTTAAGAAGCATGGAGACGCAGGGCTCCACAAAACCTCAATCCTGTAGCAAAGCTACAGGATCCTTGGGATGGCTTGGCCCACAAGAGCACCACACAAGTTTGAGGCCAAGGACTAGCTGAGGCAGTAGAGCACTGGTCGGATTAGCAGGAAGAAAGGGGGAAGGAGCCCACCTTGGAAAGCCATTTATCTAGTCGCCCAACAATCAAGCTAACACCTGATTGCACTACACCAACATGCTTCTATGGAAGCCTACATGGCACTATAAACCTAAATAGTACAGTAGGGACCCCACAGTTTGTATTTTAGCGATTCTTCAGTTGGTTCTGCTGTGCTCTAAAGTCTGAGAAGTGCTGCAGTAGATCATAGACCAGTGAGGAGGGCTTTCTTTTGCAAGTTCTAGACCCTTGTTTAGACGTTTATATGATGTGTCCTTCTCTGCGGATGCAATTTCAGCCCTCTGATCTACCAGGGGAGCAAAGCCAGCCCCGGGCAAGTTAAAGAAATAGATAGATAGATGATTAATAGATGATAGAT
>NW_022103920.1:35381194-35382570 GCF_000313985.2 Echinops telfairi
ATAGATAGATGATAGATAGATAGATAGATAGATAGATAGATAGATAGATAGGATCCCATAAGCAAAAACACTTTTAACCCCATTTTAAGCCAAGAACTCTCTTATTCAATACAGCAGCCCACCAGTTCCTTCAAAACTGGTCTAGATGGACATGTGATGTGATCAGCTTGCCAATTAATAATATGCATCAAAACATCAGAGAGACAGGTTAATGCAGGGTTCTGTGGGTGACTGACCCCATCTGCAGTAACACATTACCAGCTTTGAATGAACACATGAGCAAGTTAACAATCACAATCATGGACACTAGTTTACCTTGAGTGGTTTTTTTGTGGCTTTAAACACAGGTTGCACTGTACACGTACTGTGTAACCATCAAACCTGAGTCCAAATAGGTGACAGTTTGAAGTCGGCTGAAAATTAGAAACTGAATAATGCATGGCATGGTGGTATATACTCAGAATGAGTAATCTGTTTTATTAACTAATTTAAATACCTTTGTTATGCCTCTTAAGATGTTCTCTGGTTTGGAAAATTGCAATTTGATAACAATTCAAATATTTAAAATGCTATGTTACATCCGATGCATATAATGAACCTCTTATTTCAAACCCAAATAAAGGCATATCATTTTTATTATTAGAAAATTAGATTCGTACTGCCACCAGCAAGTGATATGCAAATAATTTTAACATACTAGTGAAAAGAGAATACATTCTTTAGTTTGCCAGAAATGTTCACTTCTTTCCTTTTGTCTCGGATTCCTGAGAGCAATGCTTTGGAGAGAGTGGAACAGAGATGGAGCCTAGGATATCTACATGTTAAGCACTAGGCTGTTTTTGGTAACTTTGTACTAATTAGCTGGTCATTAGTGCCTGGTCCCATGATATTGATAGCAGGGAAAAGTAGTGTTGGGTTCTGACAAATGTTTGGTTATTGCTCACTTTTGCTATTTAGCCTGAAAATGCCTGCTTCTTAACATGAAATTTGAAAATGACCACACGCACAAAAAAGAAATTTCTGGCATATCTTAAATGACATTTAAAAATGGAATTTGTGGAGGTCTAGATGCAGGTATGTACATATGTAAATACACTTACTTATGATGATGGGGAAATAGATCTATATGTATATATTTATAGATTTAGTATTAAGGACGCAGATGGACATGGGACCTCCACTCAAGTACTTACTCAATGCAAGAACACTTTGCTCTATTAAACTGGCATTCCATGATGCTCACCTTCCTGACACTATAGCTGAAGACAAATGTGTGCATAAACAAATAGGTGAAGAAAGCTGATAGTGCCCAGCTATCAAAACATATAGCATTTAAAGTCTTAAAGGCTTGAAGGTAAACAAGTGGCCATCTAGCT
>NW_022103920.1:35383407-35384715 GCF_000313985.2 Echinops telfairi
GGGGGAGGGGGGAGAGAGGGAAAAAATGAGGAGCTGATACCAAGGGCTCAAGGGGAAAGCAAATGTTTTGAGAATGATGATGGCAACAAATGTACAAAGGTGCTTGACTCAATGGATGCATGTATGGATTGTGATACGCATTGTATGAGCCCCCAATAAAATGATTAATTAAATGAAAAATAAACAACTAAATATAAACGGAAATGACTTGTAGTACTTTAATGAGGATATTGGTCCTAACACTGATCTGTCCATATGTCATACTGTGTTGGTTTATGTGTTGCTGTGATGTTAGTGTAGATTCCATGGGGGATAGGTTTCAGAGGAGCTTCCACACTAAGGGTAGATTTGAAAGAAGGCTTAAGTTAGCCACTTCTGAGCGATTAGCCACTAAAAACCTTTTGAATAGCAGCAAAACATGATCAAATATAGTGCCAGAAGATGGGCCCCTCGGGTTGGAAGGCATGATAAATGAAGACTAAACACACTGTCCATAAGGTATAAGTACACATGAGGAAAAGTTAAAGGCAGATGGAGCAAAAATTAGGGGAACTTCATTTACTGATGGGACATGATTCAATATGAGAAGAAACAGCTGCAAACCTTCATTAAAAATTGGCACATGAAATTCAGGGAGTATCAATTCAGTAAAATTGAAAGTCATCAAGATTTAAATGCAACAAATAAAAATCGATATACTAGTTCCTAGTGCACTAATATGGACTAGTATTACCCATTTTGAGTAGGATAATCATATGACTCACTAACATTCTTCTTTAATTCATCATCAAAAACAGTATTTCAAGATCTATCTTCAGTGGCAATGCTGACTGTGATAGGAGAATAGATACATTGCTAAAAGAAGTCCAATGAACACAACCGTTACTCAGATTTATGCAACAACTCTTAAAGCTAGTGAGGAAGAAACTGACAAATTTTATCAACTTCTTTCCATCTGAAATTGATCAAACTTAAAATTAAGATGCACTGATAACATTGGCCAACATATACTTTGGTTAGACTTGTCAAATGTTAGACTTATTTGTGGGTATATTTGAACCATTGATGCCCTATTGGCACCATTTGTCCCCTATCCACTCCGTTTTTGCAATACAGAACATATGCTGCATACCACTTTTCTCTCTGCTTACCCATAAAAATCAAGATATTCAGCTTATCCCGACACGAATGCTGAAGACAAAGCAGGTACATAAGCAAATGCGGTGAAGAAAGCTGAAGATGCCAAGGTGTCAAATTACATAGAATCTGGGGTCCTACATGCTGGAAGAAAACAAGGGGCCATCTAAC
>NW_022103920.1:35387280-35418205 GCF_000313985.2 Echinops telfairi
AATTGATGTATGTATGGATTGTGAGAAGAGTTGTATGAGCCCCTAATAAAATGATTAAACAAAAAGAAACAAACAAAAATTAAAACCAAAAAAAAACAAAGTCAGAATTTGTCTTATAGAGCAGGTTGGAGTTAACTTCACGTCTGAAGTATGTGTCATGAAGTATTGATTGCCTTCTCTATATTCAATTGTGCTCTGAAATGTGTGCTGTGTAATTGGAAGAAAACGTATCTTCCAAACCATGATGAAAGTGTCGGAGACGTCTAACATGGTCGACACTATAGCACTGTCCCCACACCTTTCATGCTTACACCTCTGCTATTTTCTTTCCTTTTCACTCTCCTCAAACTGTCTTCTGGCGTTGTCCTATTCCAGCGGTGGTCACTGCATACACTGCGCAGTCTCCCATTCCACAAAGAAAACCCCCTGCCATTGAATTTTAGGGTCTGGTGACCCCTCCTCCAGGTGGATCCAGGTGCCACCAGCTTCTCAAAAGGAGCGGTGCACAGCAGGTCTATTGAGCAGGACAGTCAGAATACACTGGGGGTGTCCCCAGCGGGTCTACACTACTAACTGGGCAAAAGCAGTGAGATGCCACCCAGAGCTGATAGGACTTTCTTATATGTCTGGCAGGGCCTGTTGAGATCAGGACTGTATTTGTTGTTGTTGTTGTTTTTAAAGATGGTTGATGGTTGTCCCTGATTGGCTGTGACTCAACTATGTCCTTATTTGGCAAGGTCTTTGGGGAGGGGCGGTCAGGCTCACAACCTCCCCATTTCTGGTCTGTGGTGACTCATCAGTCAGACTGGTCAGGCAGCTTTCCCTGTTCTTGTCAGTCAGACAGAGAAGAATTGCTCCTTTGGGTTTTCAAACCTTTAAATCTCTTAAAGTCTGCAGAGGAACTGGTGGGATTGAACCACTGACCTTATGACTGGCAGCTTAATGTGGTACCATAGGGTCCTTATACAGCTTCTCTGGAAACTCTCATAATATTTAATTCTTTTTCAAATATTGTTTATCTTTATGTCATATACTGTAATTTGTGGATCTGAATTGTTTTCATAATTAAAACTAGGATGATAAATTAATAAATCAGCATAACTTAAAATGTAGTGGAATAATAAATCTAAGAAACTAGAGCTAATGCCATCTATTCAATACAATTTTCCAAACCTGTGCCCCAAGTAACCCCAGAAACAGGTTAAAAACAAAGCCACCAAGCCAAAAGTAATTTTTTTTATGTTGGGCTGTGTAATTATTGGTGATTGGAATGAAAAATTGGAAATGAAGAGGAGGTACAATCTTGGCAATAGAAATTATACCAAAGATCTCCTGATAGAACTTTTTGAAACAAGTATCAATGGTGATGACATATGTGACTCTTTCCAGGTGGCAGACAGAGGTCAGACTAATGTGGAACACAATGAGGAAAGAGCTCCATATCGGCCGATCACACAGAGCTGGTGGCCAGCTGTGGAACACACCATCCGTTGCTTGTATATAAGTTCAAGTTGAAACTGAATCAAAGTAAAACAGGTCCAGGAGAGCCAAAACCCTAACCTGATGTCCACCTGAATTAGAGACCCTCAAGAAGAGATGCGCCTAATTGAACGATGATGACTGGAAACCTGTTGCGTTGTAGGATGGTATCAACAACAGCATCAATAAGAAAGCGAAAGGTCATTTAAGAAAGCAAGAAAACACCAAAGTGATTTAAAAAGAGACTCTGAAAGTTGCTCTTGAACAACCGTAGAGCAGCTACCGCTAATCGAAAATGTGCTAAAGATGTGCTGAGTAGAAAAATGCAAGCGTGAACCTCAAGGATACAGAGTAAACTATCATAGTAAATTGGGTCAAGCTTCAAAGTTTGAGAGGAATAATATTCTCAGCATAATACCTACTAAAAGAAATGCAAAATTCAAGCCGGAAGGTGCCATATTGAATGATTGAGTACATTAGTAAAATATTGAACTATGCAGGCCACATCAAAAGAAGACAGGAGAAACACACACACACACCCCGCAAGAAATTGGTCAACGTACAAACAGTTCAGGAGGTTGTATGTGATCAAAAACCAATGTACTGAAGAAGTCCAAGCTGCACTGAAGGAATTTGGGAGGGGATTGATGGAATGCCAATAGGAATGTTTCAACTAGCTGGAAGCACTTTCCAGTTTATGTCAAGAAACTGGGAAGTCAGCTATTGGGCCAAGTGACGGGAAGAGATTCATATATGTGCCCATGCCAAACAAGAGGTGACCCAACACAATGTAGAAATTATTAGAAGCATTAATGTCACGTGCAAAGTTAAATTGTGTTAAATGTAATTTTAAAATGTCATGAAAGGTAGGAAGATTAGGGATGTGTGGGAAGCTGAGAACTGGGAAGAGAGTATATGCGGACAGGTTCCCTATGCTCACATGTTCAGCAGGCTGGGAGGCCAGGGCTCCCATGGAGGGAGGCCTTCACGTTCCTGGGTTGGATATGCGTCCTGGTCACATTCTCCTAAGTGAAAGCTCTTTCTCACAATATCCCCCCATAATTAAGGTGACCAGACGTCCCGCTTTTGGTGGGACAGTCCCAATTTTTGGCGTTTTTAAAAAGTCTCGATTTTTTGAAAGAATGCACGACAAGCTAGGGAATGGTCTATTTGATCCATATAGACCAAAATTTTAATCAAGACCTCCACCCCCAGTCAATGGTGTCCCGCTTTAAATCTGGTCACCTTACCCATAACGATCCCAATTTTAAGGTGCTACTTGCAAAACATTGCTGCTTACTATACTCTTGAAGGTTAACTGCTTGAAGGCTCTCTGCCTAAAGATTATCTTCCATCAAAAACAGTCAGACCATCTAACCCTAAGCATGGCTTACTCCCTTCTAATAAGGATCATAGATTATTCTCTTGGAGAAGAACTCAGGGACACCTAAGGTCAAGCCATCTCTGAGAGACAACCAAGATTAGGCCAGACCAAGACAGGCCAGTCTTAACTCTAGAACAAAGCCATCTTGTAATGTATGTGCCTTCCTGTCCTGGGTATGTCCCAGGGCCTCCCTTCCTATTGCAAGTACTCCCCGAGCTGGTCCCCTCCTGTTAAGTGTCTGCCTCTAATGCATCACCTTCCTGCTGTGCACATGCTCACCTTGTCGTGCATGCCTGAGATTTTATGAATTTGTGAGAGAATAGGTTCCCCCCTCCCTCTGGTTCTGTTCCCCGGCCGAGGTGAGCCCTTGCATGCCCTGTCTGCTGGTCCTTTCATTGAGCCTTCAGTGACACAGCTGCCACTTGTACCCATTCATTTGCGGAGGCTGGACCCCCACAGGCATAAAGGGGGTTGTCTTCACTGAATGTCTGACCTAAACACAAAGTAGATGTCCGAGTCCCAATAAAGGATTTGAAAGGGATCAGGCACACCTCAGACACCAATGGGGACAATCCCAAACTGGGGATGCACAGACTAAGGTCACCTAGGCACAGGTGAAGGTCAACCTAGGCATGCACACTGGACTATCAGCAACATTACGCCATGTTTGTGCCTAAACTTAGCCACTAAGACCGGTCAATACTCTCAGTAACGTGCCCCCTCAAGTGGGAATAGGAGGAGATAAAAAGTACAGACTGAGGACGGGCCTCTCTCAGGTTGGCGGGTGGGACCTCTCCTGTGTGCTCAGCATGCACATGCCTGCCCTCTCAGCGCTAGCACTCTCTTCTTCCCTTTTTTCATTCCATCATTCCTGCTTCCATGTGGTGTGTGTGTGTGTGTGTGTGTGTGTGTGTGTCCCTGAAGTGGCCATCTTCAGTCTGGAACTCTTGCACGGTCCCCCGTATGGCCTTGTACATTTTCCAGAGTGAGTGTTTACTACCTGAGATTCTATTACCCCCAACTTCCCTTTCCCTCATCCAAGTTACTGGTGATGACAAAAGGGCTTCTGCCACGTGAATTCTTTCTGTGTTGAGAAGCAAGACCAGGGGCAAACCATCCAGTAACCTAACAATTGCAGCAGCACCTCCACAGGAGCGGCCAGAAAGTCAAGGCAGATGCAGAAGCGGGCGTGGAATGCGGCAGAGTGCTAGCACCTAATACATCTTGACTGAAAGCAAAGAATTAAAGGAAGATGTTTACTTGTATTTTATCGACCGTGCAAAGGCATTTGATGGTGTGGTGCCTAGCAAACTATGGAGAATAGTGCGAAGAACAGGGATTCCAGAACACTGCATTGTGCTCTTGCAGAACCCGTACGTAGTTCAAAAAGGCTGTGCAATTGAGAGGTAGCTCAAGGTTTTGAGCCTTTCCACTCTTTGATTCTTGTCCCACTCAGACAAGAAAGAATTGTCAGGCAGGTGACAAAATTCAGATCAGAATCAGAAAAAAGGGTTGAAAAGAAAGAGTACGTTTTTTTAAGGGGGTACTTTGGGAAAAATTCCAAAGCACTCTGAGGTTCTCTAAAAGGCCTAGTAGAATGGAGAGCTGAACCTTTCATTCAGCTAATGAAGGCCCTCTCAGCACTGACTGGTGTTCGGATGGGTCTTCTGCTAGTGCCTGGTCCTCTGTAGTGTACTTCCTCCCCCTGCCAAGTATGTCCATCCCAGGTATGTCCATCAGTCTTTTAAAGTCAAATCCAAGTCAATACAGATACTTTTGTGGATTGAATTGTAACTGGGGCAAATCTGAGATTCACGGAGAGAATGCAGAGCACAAGGGCCAATGGGAGCAGTGACTTCAGGAGGGATCTGTTAGATTAGATACAGTCAGGTCAGAGGTCAGCTCAAAGGTTACGGTGATTGTTTCCTGGTATTCCAAAGGGGTCCTCCAAGGGCATGGGCAATCACCATGGTTTATTAGGAAGAAATTGGTTTTGAATTAGGAGAACGCGTGTTTTAAAGTGGAATTCATGAGGAAAAGTGCAGGAAAGCTGCATATCCTCTGGAGATGGGTCCCACCACAATGCCCATTCTTCCAGGGTGGCACCAGTGGGCAGTGTGGGAGGATCTCGGTCCTATAAAAATTTTGTTGGGAAACCTTAACCATACCTCCCTACATCTCAAATCTTGCCCCTTGAGATTTTTATTTTCATCCTTAAATTTGAAGTACATTTCAAAGGAACACAATTTGTATCCCTCGAGGATGTCAAACTACCATATAGATATGTTGCAAATCAAACTGTGTGTCCCATGAAACACAGTTATTCCTCTACTGGAGTCTGTCTAAGGCCTGGATGAAAAAGAAACAAATCCAGAGAAAGCCATATGAGGGGCACACCCCCCAAAAAACAGAATTTTTTTTCAAAGCTATATATTTATATTTTTTTACAAAACAACCTTATCACCTTCAAAGTACCCTCCATTATAATGAATACATTTATCAAATCTGCAATTCCATTCTTGGACACATTTTTCAAACTCATCTGTTTGGATGCTAGATGTGAGTAGGATTTGAAGAAATTGCATAGAAAAATCAGATTATAGCCTTCAGTAGGGGTTGCAATAAGATGTCAAGGAAACAATAATCTTTATTACTGCACCAATGGACAACAATGGAGAAAAGAGTAGAACGGGCAAAGAATTCATATTTCTTGGATCCACCACCGATGCTCATCGAAGCAGCAGTCAAGAAATCAAATGATATAGTGCAGTGGGTAAATGACCTCTTTAAGTGTCCAAGAGGAAAGAAGTCACTTAAGAGACTGTGAACTTGCACCAAGCAATAATATTGTCAATCACCTAATATGCCTGAGCAATCAGAACAATATGGAAGACCACACTGAACTGAATTATGATATTGGCAAAGAATCATGAAAGTATCATGGATAATCAGAAAACAAATAAGTCTGTCTTTTAAAAGTACAACCAGAATGATCCTTCAATCCAAGGATAGTGAGATTTTGTCTCACATTCTTAGGCATGTTGAAAGGAGATACCAGTCCCTGGAGAGGGGCATCATGGTTGGTGGCGTGGCTCTGGAAAAGAGAAAGCCCTGTCATAAAATGGATCGACACCGTGGCTGCCAGAATGGGCTCACACCTAGCGGTTGTGAGGATGGCCTGGGACAGTGCAGGGCTTTTCTGTGTTGTACACTGGATCACTATGAGTTGGCACCAACTTGATGGCACCTAACAACTACAACAGCCACAGAGCCTTGGCCATATGGAGCCTCCGTGGGTTGGAATGAATTTATGGGCAGGTGACAACAACAAAGCTATTGGTGACTCAATGGTAAAATTCTCACCATCTATGAAGATAATCTCAGTTTCAGTTCTCTACCAATGCACCCCATGGGGACCCACCACCCATTTGCCAGTGGCAGTCGTCTGATTGATAACATCAGTGACATGATGCAACCCCTACCTGAAGCTACCAAATATAAATAAATTCCATTTCGGTGCTCCAACAGTTCTGTGGGAGCTTGCTTTACATTTTTGAAGAAGGAGTACCAGCTGAGGGACTCTCCCTCGTTTGTGTGAAGTATTGCAGTAACTTCAGAGTCGGTCCCTACTAGTCTAGTTTTTTCTCTTTCTAATCCATCCTACTACTTGACACATTTTTACTTAAATATATTTTTTTAGAAACTTTATAAAATTCCTTTTAAAACCATACCTTTAATTAAACCCTTCCTAGTTTTTCATGGGCTGAGCCATTTCAACTTCATCTTGATAATATTGTTATAACTAAATTGGGAAAACTGAGTATGCATGCTCAAATCTGATGCCTTGATAGAAAGTATGCAAAATCCCACATTAAAAACATGGCATATCTTCTTAGAGTGTCATTTTCACTTAATTAAAAGTAATTTAAATAATTATTACATTTATTCATAGTCACTTCTATGAGTAACCAAATCAAGAGTTTTTGATTTTTATGAGCTCTATTTTAGTTTTTCAGTACAAAAAAAGATTGAAAAGTATAGCCGGGTATAAAATATTCAGTCCAGTCCATGGTGCTGAATTTTCCTTTTTCTCCTTATAAGATTAAGCTTGATTCCTGTTCTCTAAGGATTTCAACTAGAGATTTTGATTCTCTGGGACTGAACCCAAGGATATGCATATATTCCTAGGTATAATCCTTATCAGGAAGTTTCACCAGCTTATTTTACATCCTGCATGATTTAGTCCAGAAAGCTTGAAGGCTCTTCAAATTCCTTTAGCTCGCCACATTAACATAAGATGCTCAGGTAAGTTTGATTTCACAGCCCTGAATAAACTAATAAACCATCATCTGCAGTCATGGGGATGGTAGATTTTCTAATTGTTGAGCTTTCTCTCCTAGATCATAACTAGAAAGAGTTACTAAACAAAATACACTTGTGTATTTGTTTCTGTAATGGATTTTTGATACTTAGACCAATAGAAGTAAGTTTTAACAAACGTATTTCCTAAATATATAACAAAGGAGTGCTTGTGATATAGTAACATTTGGCTGCTAAACCAGAGGCTAGCATTTTGAATTCCCAAACTTCTTTGCAGGAGAAAGATGTAACATTCTGCCTTTGTAAATATTTAAAATATCAGAAGAGCTTTGGGGGTATATCTATTCTGTCCCATAGGGTCACTATAAATTAGAATTATTTGATGTCATATAAAAACTAGAACAACATCAACAAACCTTTCTGCAAACCTTACTCACTTCACCATCAACTCTATAACCAGAAGACAAAACTAGAAAAGAATATTGGATAAAGGGGGAGGGTTGTCAGAAGACAAGCCAAAATGAATTACTATAAAATCATAGCACCATTTATTTAAAAAAAAAATAGGAAGCTATTGTTTCTAAAGTAGTATCCTTCTATACATTTCTGAAGGTGGTGTTTCTATCTCTCCATCCCTTCCCCAATTGCTTCATATATATGTAAAAGCTGGAAAAGTAATATGGAAGAATGATAAGTGATGAGTTGATGCATTTGGATTAAGGTGTTGGTAAAGAATCTTGAATGTGCGATGGACTGTCAGAATAATGAACACGTCTCTTCAGACATCATCCTTGCTTAAGTAGTGGACCATCGAAAAAGAGAAAGTCCCTTAACAAGGAGATTGACATAGTAGTTACAATATGGGCTCTCTGATAGTTATGTAATTTTGTGTCAACCTTGAGATATGAAATTGTAGGGGTAGAGTCTAGCCTGTCAATCAATCAGGTCACAACTTGATGGTGCCTCCTTGTGGGCATGACCTCCTCATAAAGAGGATTCTGGGAACCTCCCCTTGTCTATCTACCTTCGCCTTCTTGTTGACAAGCATGCTGAGACCTGCGTGAGCACTGTGATGCAGCTCCGACCGTTGGATCCACACAACTCTGCACCCTCAGGCCTGTGATCGTCCCCAGTTCTGTGTCATGGCATGTGACTGGGTGAGTCTGAAAAGGGACTTATGGACTACTATTGGAGTTATGGGTTAATATTGGACTTATGGATATGATCTGGACTGGTCTGGAATGTTTTCTTGATGATATAAAGCTCTTCCTTATATATACAATGGGGTACCCCCCCCCCAAATGGAATTGTGCTTGGCTGAATGGAGCTTTTGTAGTATGCATTTTTCCCACTAGGAGAACATCAAGCAACTTGCTCTTAGTGCACTCAGTGGTGTCCCCTGGTGAGGTGCTCTCTGGTCACAGTGAATTTTGTTTCATAAAAACGGTGTCACTCAAACCTCATTTTTTGTGATGGATGCTTTAAAAGAACAGAATGTGGCTGTGAATTTTTGTTTCCTGCTTGGGATAAATGTTGCAGAAACTGTTGCAATGTTGAATACAGCTTACAAGGACAGTGCTTTGGGAAAAACTCAAGTGTACAAGTGGTTTTCTCATTTCAAAAATGGTGAAATATCAATTGAAAACAAACTTCCTTGTGGATGTCTGTCAATTCTCTGAATGAACAAAAATGTCAACTCCTAGTGCATCGGACTTTGTTCCACCAGGTCAGACTAGTCATCAAGCTTTCTATTTCTCATTTCCTTAATGTTTTCTCCTGAGGAGCCCACCCACTGACCTGGAGCCAGTTCTGACTCATTGCAAGACTGTAGGACAGAGTAGAATGGCTCCACAGGGTTTCCAAAGTTATCAATTTTGTCATGGATGTAGACAGGCTGCAGCAAATGGTGTGGAGGGTGGCCCTACTTGATCACCTTTGGCTCTCCCATTTCCACAAGGCAGGAGTCATACGTGCCTCCAAGCCTGGTCTTCTTTCCCTATTCTGACACCAACAGTTCTTCCTAGAGCACTGCTCCACTGGGTTCAATAAATCATTGCATTGGCCACACAGAAGTCACAGACAATGCACACTGTGAAGGGGGTTCACTAGCGAAGTTAATAGGTGACCACAAGTCAGGATATGCAAACGGGATAGTCCAAAGGAACACCTCACCTCAGCCATACTCTCTCTCTCTGTTCCTGTATTGCAGCCAGTGGTCCCTTGGCTTCTGCTGCTGTGGGGCTGGACAGCCAGCTTGTCAATCTCACATGGTCCTTGCTAACCATTGCTTCCTTTTATGCTTCACTCTACACTGATATCTTTTCCCCACGAGCTTTATAGCTTTGATTTGAAGCTTTTCACCTATGATTTAGTTTGAGTTTAGTTTTAGAAAGGACTGAGTTCATCCCCCAGCACTGCCCCCCACCCCCACCCCACCACACTGGGGTATAGTTGTTTTCATAATTATTTGTAAATAAGACTATCCCAGATGATTAAATTGCCTTGTAATCATTTTTTTTTAATCAAGATATTTTATTCCTGGATTATATTTTGTTCTAATGATCCATATACAAATAGTTATGTTACTGCCATATTTCATTGCACATTATAGCCTCTTAATAAGTCTTGAAGTCAGGTAGTATAAATTCTCCAAAATCTTTTTTTGCTTGTTAAAAATTCATTCTGGAGGCTCGAGGTCCTTTTAAATTTTGAAAGAATGTATGTATTCATTTTGTTAGTTCTTACCAAAAAAGAAAAACAACAAAAAAGCAGTGTTTTTGTAATAGTACAAATTCATAAAATTAGAATGTTATTCTATATTTTGGTTTTCTTTAATATCTCTTAGAAATGTTTTACATTTTTCAGTGCCTTGGCCAGTAATAATTCCAAATAGTTCATGCTTTTTGGATACTACTGGAAATGATATTTTATATATTTTAATTTAGGAATATAATTGAGTCTTGCATTTTAACATTGTATCCTGAGCTCTTTCCAAATTCACTTCATCCTATTTCCTGTTTTGTAGATCCCATTAGAAATTCTAAACACATTACTAATTCCAGCGAATAGAAATATTTTAATATTTTTCTCCTTTCCAATATGTATGTCTGCACTTATTTATTATTGCTTTATTATTCTTGCTAGGAGCTATAGAGTATAGAGTAGAATTAGTTAGACTTATTTGCCTTGCTTACAATATTGAGGCATAAACATTACTGTTTTTTTTATTAAGTAAAACATTTCCTATAGGCTTTTCATGCTGGCTAGATTGAGGAAATTTCTCTCTATTCTTTAGAAGAAATTTATATAAAGAGATGTTCAATATTAATATCTTTTAAAATATCTATTGAGATATTTACTATATCTTTCTCCTTTTATTAGGTTAAAATGAAGAATTGCATTCATTTTTTATTGTTAATGCATCTTTGAATTTCTGGAATAATGTACATATTTTGGACACATGGACAAGAACATATATTTTTATATTACTGTGTTAGATTTGACTAATATTATTTTGTTAAGGAGTTATCTTGTCAATTTGGGTAGTAGGATAATGCTGTTTATAAACTGAGTTGTGAAGTGATTCTTCTCTTTTTTTCCTGAATAGCTCATATAGCATTAACATTATTTTTTTTCTATAAATGTTTGATAGACTAGACCAGAGAAGCTACCTGGGCTTAGAATATTCTTGTAGAAATATTTTCCTTAGTATTTTAACTTTTACCTTCATAATGTTTTATTTTAACATTGTTGTTGAAAATATACAAAGCAGAAGGTACATCAATTCAACAATTTAAACCTTTTTTTCAATTTCAACTTTTTAATACATAAAGATTTATTTCTACTTTCTTTAGATACTGGTTTTGATTTTGATAATTTGTGTCTTTAAGTGAATTTATTCCTTTTATTCAAATTGGTATAAAAGTGTCCAAAATAGACCTATTAACTTTTTTTTCAATGTTTGTAGAATCTGTAATGCTAACTGACCTTTAAATCCTGCTCTGGATCATTTGTGTTTTCTTATTTTTTGTTTAATATAAAGAATTGTCAATGTTAATGAGTTTTCTAAAGAATTATCTATCACTGATTTTTTTCTTTTCATATTTTATTTTAGTAAAAATAATTTTATTGGTATAAATATTACATGTCATACAATTTAATCATCAATCATATTAACAAAATGTGTGCAATCATCACCATCAATTTCAGAACAGTATCTTCTTGGACTCATTGCTAATTCAATTCTCTATTATTTCATTGGTTTCTCTTCTTATGTATGACTTATTTCACTCAGACTCAGGTTGTCTAGGTTCATTTATATTGTAGCAGCTACTGGAATTTCATTTCTCCAATAACCATATAAAATTCCCTTATATGTATATACCACATCCTGTTTATCCATTTCCACTATGGATGAATATTTGGGGTGTTCTCACCTGTGAACAATGCTACAATGATCATTAGGGTGTTCTCACCTGTGAACAATGCTACAATGATCTCACCTGTGAACAATGCTAGATTGTTCTCACCTGTGAACAATGCTACACTGCTACAATGATCATTATTGTTCACATATCTGATTGAGATTCTACTTTCAAAGGTCTTGGGTGTATGAATACCCAAGTGAAATTTCTGGGCCAGCTAGTAATCATCTGGGTAACGCTTTGAGGCACAACCAAAATTTTTTCCACAGTGGCCACATCATTTTATATTTCCACCCATAATGAACTAAAGTTCCAATTTCCCCATATCATCATGTATACTTGTCAGCTTCTGTTTTATTTTGTGTCTTATAACAGCAATCCTAGCATTAATGAGGGGATCCTTGGTGGGTAGTGGTTATGCTTTGTGCTACTAACCAAAAAACAAATAAACAACAACAACAATTCAGCAGTTCAAAAGCACCAGCCCCTCCATGGGAGAGAGAAGAGGTTTTCTAACCCATCAGTCATGGTCTCAGAAACCCACAGGGGTTTCCCATAGGGAACTGACTGCATGAAGGGAGTTTGGTTTTTGGACTGTGAAGTGGTATCTCATTATGGTTTTGAGTTCAAATTCTCTAATAATGACATGGATTATCTTTTCGTTTTAATTTTGATCATTTAAACACCTACTTTTAAAAAGGTTCATTCAAGTTACTTGTCAATTTAAACCGGGCTAGTTGTCTCCTTGTTGTTGAGTTGTGGGAGTGCTACATGAGCTATGAAACCTAACACTGCAAATTTCCTCATTCTATTGACAAAAGCTTTCGTTTTGATGGAATATCATTTATTTCTATGATAATTTTTGCTTGTGCGGTTGGTGTTATTTCTAAGAACACCGTTGCCATGTGCTAGGGTTTTGAAATGAGTCATTTTATCCTTGAACATGGAATGCCTTTCCATTTATTCAGATATTCTTTAATTTCTTTTTAAAATACTTTATTTTTCTATGTATAAGTCTTTTACTCCTCTGGTTTAATTCATTCCTAGCTGTTATTCTTTTAGATGGCGCTGTAGATGAATTTCTTTCTTAATATTCATTTCAGATTTTTTGTTTTGGGATATAGAAACACAACATTTTCTGTGCTGATTTTGTACTTTGCCACTTTACTTAAATCATTAGTTCTATTAACCTCTTTGTAGATTCCTTATGATTTTCTTTCTGTATGTATGCTTATCTGCAGATAGGGTTTTACTTCTTTCCTATTTGAATGTCTTTTAATTGGTTTTCCTGACTAATTAACCTAGCTAGCACTTCTAATACAATGTTAAACATCTGTGGTTCCACAGAACTTTTATAAATTGATTTCTAATCGATTTATATATGTTGTAATTAGAAAGCATTTTCATTTCAATCCATTTAAATTTATAGTAACTGGTTATATATCTGTGATTTATCTTGAAGAATGTTCCCTATGCACATGAAAAATAATTGCATGGGATATCTGATGAATGTAAATTAGATAAAAAATTAGTTTATAATAGGGTTCAACTTTTCTGTGTCCTTACTGTTGTTTGTTTTTCAATTACGGTTTCTAACAATTATTGACAGAATTATTCAAGTGTACTCGTGCACTTGCTTGTTGTTCTGAGGTGCTAGCAGCTTGGCTCAGCTCCAAAGCCATCTCCTGCCCCTGGGGGGAAACAAGGCCTGGTCGGGGCCATCCTCACACTGCTCCTAGGCTTGACCCCTGGTTGCATGGATTTGTTTATTTTCCATTTAATTAATGTTGGTCCACAAACCTGAACCTTGATCCCGACATCATCAGCTCAGTGAGACACTCACGCTGTGCTTTGGCTCCGACTCCACGCCCTACAGCTACAAATGTTCCCTCAAGCCCAAAGCCAGCACAACCGAAGGGCTCGCTCCATGTGTCTTCCTTCTCTCAGAAACCAGTGTTTAATTATGGGAAACAGTTATTTTACACAGTTTTGTTTTTCTGTCACCTACTGTATTAGTCTAGGTACTTTGGAGAAACAAATCCACAGCAACTCATGTGTAAGAGAGAGTTTTATGTAAAGAAAGTGTGCATCACAAAAACATCCCAACCGAATACTGCCCAAGCCCACAAGTCCAACATTAACCCATTAACCCAACACCAGTCCACAAAGTCCTCCACCTCACAAAACAGAGGCAATGACGCCGACTGCAGGAGGAAAGCTGAGTCAGTGAACGAATAAGCATCTCAGCACTAGCAGGGGTCTCCACATGGCTGTTCCAGCACCCAGGGCTGCATCGGGATAGGTCCATGCAGCTTCTCCTTGGGGATGTCTTGCAGGAAGTGAGCCTTGCCAGCTAAAGCAGGGAACTGCTAAGGCAGCTGCACCCTGGTGCGACCATCACAAAGCAAGAGACCGGAGAACTTGAAAGGCGAGGCTCACCACCCATTTATCCCTCCGCCTTTCAACCAGCCCCATGTGTGATTATCGGCCAGGCTGGCACAATGAACTGACTCACCTACTATTCTGACTGTTGAAGGGAAGAGGACAAAACCACAATTCTTACTTCAGCATGACTGACACCTCGTGAGAAATTTAAGGGATATTGTCTTAAAATTCAGTATAATCTTCTAGCAAAAAATATAAAAAGTAGAAAATAGAAGCATGTGGTGATAGAGCAAGAGGTTTCTTTTAATTTCTTATAATGCCAATGTTATATCAAGAAAAATCTAACACAATATATTTAAGATGAACTAAAGAAGAAGAAAAATTAAACAATTTTATAGTTGTTTCTTTCCAAGTTTAGAAAGGCTAGTAGACTTTGAATTTGGGTGAAAATATATTTTTAGCAATTCCTTTTTTTCAATTCTGCAAGAAAAAATTGTTACATTAAAATATATTTCTGCTAAACAATTTGAGCAGGGAAAAATTCAACTGGCCACCTTTATTTATTTATTTATTTATTTATTTGTTTGTTTGTTTATTAACTCCAGAAGCTATTGACAGTTAAATTCCTGCTTTGTATTAGAGGAATATACTCGTTCTCATTCTGGTTTAATTTCCTAATAAATTGAATGTGGTCTACTTCAATATTTATATCACTTTTGCCAAAATTCATAGTGTCTATTTGTACATCTGCTCCCATTTTGATGTTCTTATAACCCCTCTTTGAATTTGACTCCCACGAAGATCCTATTTATGGGGATTAGTGGTTCAGCCAATGAAACCACTGAGAAATGAAAATATTGCTTTACTGTGGACCAGTCCTCTAGAGACAAGAAAAATCAATAAAAATCAAAATATCATTTCTTACCACATTTATCTATAATCAAAGGTGCTGTGTTTGAATAAATTTGGGCATAATTTACCTTTAGCACCTGTGATTCTAACTTCTAGACTTTTGTCTACAAGTCTGGTCTTTCTATTCACCTTTGCCTATTTTAATTATAATCCAAAGCCCAGATAAAGGTTCATTTTATCTTTTAAGTCTTCCTTGACCATATCAACTCCTACTGATTACTTTGCTTAGATAACTTGAGTAGACTTAGTCAGATATTGTTATATATTTTATATGACTCCTTGTAAAATGTTCCCGTTGTTATCTTCATGTGTATGAATATACTTTTTATTCCTTTGTCCACTCACTTGTAAAAATATTTATTAGACATCTACTCTGAGCCAGACATTGTGCTAGAAAATGGATCCACACTGATGAAATATCCAATTGCGCCCCAATCCTTGTGTGGCTAAAAGTAACAGTGGAGATAAGCCTCAGGCAAAAAATCCACAAATGTATAATAATAATTTTCAATAGTTTTAATGGAAAGCAATTTACATGTAATATAATTCATTCATTTAGTCATTCAACCATATCAAGGAGAATTGTACAATCACCTCCATATCAGTTTTAGAGCATTTCACTCCCCACCACCATCCTATAGTTAAATTGTTTTTGAGATGAGTTATGAAATCCCAATCCATTCTAGTGCTTCCTTCCCATCCCATCTACATTATTTACTCCCCAAGTCCCCTTTCCCTCCCTATCATCCACTCACCATTGCTGCGTGGTGGTGGGATTCCCTATATCCCCTTGTATCAGTTATTATCATTATGCATCCACTCCTCCTGTGCTTCATAGCTGCGTGACACAGCAAAAAGCAATAAAAAACAAAATTGTGCTAAGGTGGTAAGGTTAAAAATATTATAGTATACAGACAAAAATACGAAGAAACGTGTGAGAAGGAAAAGATCCCCCACAACATTCAAAATGCCGGGGAAGACATTTCTGTCGTGGAGTCAGGAAGAGATACTTGCACCCAGAACAGACTGAGGTCATGTCTACAGGGAGGTTGATTGGTCAAGTGCTGAGTTTGATCCAGCAGAGTCAAGATTGCAATGGACTCTGCCTGAGAGTAAAATTGTTCGAGACTCTAGGCTGTGGCTGGAGCAGACCTGCCAGTAGCTGAGTCTGACTGGAGCCTCTGCAGAGGGGTTTTGGGTTCCTTTGCTCCAATGCTTTCATCCTCTCCACATTGGAATTTTTTACAGTTCATCTTTGGATCTCACAAGCTGGTGTGGACTTAGTTGACTCCTCACTTCGATGACTGCTTGTTTAATAACAAGCCTTTAAGACCCCACACACTATTTTGATTGATAGCCGGGGACCATTTGCTCTCTTTACCACACTTTGTTTTAGCACTTTATCTTGTTATCATTTCATGAAGGTGAGTGTTGAGCAGAGCCACGATATAACTGATTGTTCTTAAAGTTGGACTTAGGATGTAGTGCAAACCCCAAACTCATTCCAGGATGTAGACCTCTTTTTCTTTTTTTCATTTGATGCAACTTGGGACCCTATAATAATAATTTTTTGATATACTCTTTGATAAAAAGGAATAGAGCTCTATGAAAGAATGATTTTAGGCAGGAATGAATTAACTTGGGTGGTTAGAGTACGTGTCCCATGAAAGGAAGGTCAGTTGAGCTAAGGTGTGTAAGAAGAAAAGTTAGTTAGGCAGAGTACAGAGAACCATCTAGGCCAGTGGGTCTCAATTTTCCTAATGCCGCGACCCTATCATATAGTTCTGCGTGTTGTGGTGACCCCCCCAAACCATAAATTTATTTTTGTTGCTACTTTATAACCATAATTTTGCTACTGTTATGAATCCGGTGACTCCTGTGAAAGGGTCACATGACTCCCAAAGGGTCACGACCCACAGTTTGAGAACCACTGATAGGCAGTAGCTATGGTGTGTTGCAAAATCCTGGATTGGGGGAGAGCTTGAGTCAATCAAGAAAGTGCAAGATAGAATCTAGCCAGAGCACAATGTGCACAGCTGCCACTAGTGTGAGATGTCTTTAGAAAAAGCAGGGGTCAGGTCTGTGGCCCTCAGAAGCTACATTTAAAAGGTAATTGTATTCTCATACTCATAGAAGTTGCTTAATCATTATCTTTTAAATGAAAATGAGTCTGAGAGGCAGTGTATTACTTAAAAGGGAAATGACCTGAATTCTCAAGAGGATAATCAAAGATGTGTGAGTACTAGTTCTCAAATTTAGTGTTAATCAGAATCATCTGGGTGTTGATTAAAAATCTAAATTTCTGACCCTCAACCTCAGAATGTTTTAGTCCAATCACACTTTTAATTTGTAGAAAAAGGTGCTGAGAATTACCTGTGGACTTATAAGTAATGATCGCAGAGTTGTGAGTGAGGCGGTTCAAGGAACGTAATGAGGGATGATTTAAAGTTGGAGCATTTGAATTCAGTTCTCTAATCTGGTCATGTTTGCAATGGCAGCACAGGAGAAAACACATGGTAGGGTTTGACACATGTCTTTGGGGGACTGGTTTTCACTTGGTAAAACCACTCTGGGAGGTATGGGTAACAGAATTTATCTCAGGTAAAGATCTGCCTTTGGGAGTAAGGACAAAAGCTAGGATCCAGGTGTAGACGGTGACTGGGCCACTGGACCAGGAAACTAGGTGAATTGAGGCAGAAAGAACCCAAAACAAGGGCCAACAAAAAAACCTTGGGAAAAGGCAATAAAAAAGTGAACAAGGCAGATGTAGTTAGGTTAAAATGAATACCTTGTAATTTGATTTCCCTTTTGACTCCCTTTAAAGTTGTTTCAGGTTTTGATATTTTATGCTTTCTTTTTGAATGAGGTTTTTCTATATTTTGTCTCATCATTATTGTTACATATGTGTTTGATTGTTTGCTTGCTGGCTTCCTGCCTGTGTTTTGTAAGATTTTTCGTTGTCCATGAGTCCCAGGATAAGGACATCTGAAGAGACAGTAGCTGGATTAATAATCACCTAGGGGCACGGCAGAGGAGGATGGAGGGAATGGGGAGTTAGGACAATGAGTAAAAGAAGAAAATGTTCTGAAATTGGTGGTGGTGATGACTGTACAAATCTTAAAAGTGAATGATTAAATAGTATATTATGTGAGGTATAGTCCAATTAAAAATAATAAAAGGACCTCTGGTAAATCTTGATTCTTTTATTTGTTGTTGAGGTGTATAATAATATATATCTCAACCAATCCAAACTCACAGCTATTGAGTGGATGCTGACTCATAGGGACCCTGTAGGATAGGGTAGAAATGCCTCTGTGGTTTTTTGAGATTTTAACTCTTTATGAGAGTAGAAATCTCCATATTTCTTCCATGGAGTGCCCATTCATTTAGCAGCCCAATGCCTAACCTCTATGCCACATTATTTTATATATGTGTGCCAAGAAATGCATTGCTTTGCCAGACTTAAGACTAAAATTCAAATAGAATCCATTGTAGTTGATTCCAACTCACCGTGATCCTAAAAGACAGACTAGGACTATTCCAAAGTGTTTCAAGGGGATACTATTTATTTATAGATGCACATTGTCTCATATTTCTCCATTGGGAGAGCTGGGGCGGTTTCAAATTGCTAACCTCTAGGTTAGTGACTAAGTACTTAACCACTGAACAATCAGGGTTCCTCATTATTTCATTTAAAGCCTCTTAAACCACTCTTCTCCCCCTGTTTTCTTTTTCTTTTAGTACCATTACATCTTGTTTATGAGGATGATTTTTAGATTATCCTTAAGAACATCTTAAATGGACAGTTTTGTGACATCTGGTGCCTGCTTCTTCATCAGTTTCATTCTAAATTTAATTTTCTGTTTCTTTTCCTTGCTCCACCAAGCCCTTCCTTAATTATCGGATTACAGTGTTCAGCATGATTCCTGGAATTGTTCATTTTGTCAACCAGAAAGAAAACAGACCATTGATATATGTAAGACTGTACCTTCTCACTTAATGATTCTCCAATTAGTGTCCCAGTCAATTTCAGGAACTGCATCTGAAATAACCAGAGAACAAATACTCGTTCTTTGCTGCTCCCTAATCTGTTTTATCCACTGCTAAGGGCTTTGTGAAATTGGTAGGCACATTGAGGGGGCTTTAAAAAATGTATGGAAAAATTTCATTCCTTGTTAATTCCATTTTCCTATGAACTTTTTGAAGCCCCCTCATATAATTCCCTTTTGGATCATTGTGCTTAGCTCTTTTATTTAGTAAATCTGTTCTAATTGCTTTTGGTATAGAACCCAGTGTGCACATGCCTGCTTTTTGCCTGTGGCTCAGACAGACATTAATTTCATTAATTAGATAAGCAGGAATCAGGTTATCGAGGGGCCTGGGAAGTACATTGGCCACAAAAATCAACCCGGTCTTATCCAGGTTTCATGTACGTACAGGCTGTGCTTTTCCACAGGGCTTACATGAGTAGGGCTCCACATTTGCTTTAATGATCTGCTGGCACTTTGGGATGCTTCTTTTTATTTTAGGATTTACCTTTTTTAAGTAAAGTTCAATGGCCCAGGAGAACATGAGCAGAAGAATGCAGCACAAAAAGTGTCCGTGTATGTTTCTGGCGACCTCATTTGCACTTGTGAAGTCCTATGAGCTTAGACTCTTAACGGGCTCACAATATGAGAGAGACTCAAATGCAGAGCCAGGTGATGTGTTAAATCTATTAGATACTATATATAAATATGTACGTAGGAACGCATACCTATTGCTTAGCAAATGGAAAAACTGGCTGCCCTGAGATGTTAGCTATTTCCTTCCAACCAGAACTTGCATTCAATCAAGACAATAGGCAATGGTATTCTGGGAAAGAGGACTAACTATAGATGCCTGGCATATCCCTTCGAACTTATGTTACTTCTACGTATTAGCCAGTCATTAAGCTAAAGATGAAAGTGTAAAAAGGCAGTGAAAGATATGGCAACCCTCAAATCCTTTGCTCTTCATTCTTCCTTGCTCATCAGTAAACTGAATGGAGAAAGTATTGACAGAATGTAGGTATAAACGAAGAGATATAAAACAGTTGGGTTCATTTTGTGCAATATGTCCACTGTTCTAGTAACAAAATATACATATGCTTGTACGGCCTATGAAAAATGAATTTATAACTGATGAGATGAAAACACCTTAAATCCTTTTATATTTTCATGTAAAACAGGCATTTCACAACATAATGAGGAATGGTTAAAATCCATGCTAATAATGAAAAGTTTATAGTTTTCACTACTTAGAATGATATTCACCAGTAAATTTTAAAAGTCAAGGTAAGCTGAAAGACAAAGCAGAAACAAGACATTTCTATTTTAGAAGCTTTTAAGGTCATTTTCTTTCTGCTTTTTTATTGAGTGCCACATTTTCATTGTGCATGTAGGCCTGAGGATTTTGTAGCCACCTGATCTCAGGAGGATTTGTGCATTCTTTTTCTCCTTCCTGTTGTTATTCTTGTTCAGTGGTACTGCACCACTTCTAACTCCTATTGACCCCACCGTACATCAGAATGAAACACTCCCTGGTCTTGTGCTTTCCTTACAAGCCATGCTATATTTGAGCACATTGTTGCTTCCACTGTGTCAGTCCATCTTGTTGAAGGTCTTTCCTGATAACGTGCCAAAAGCCCATGAGACCAATTGTCACCATCCTTGATTCTATTCCTTATTCATTGCCCAGCTTTCTAAAACATAGGAGAAGGCTGCAAATACCATGGCAAATACCACACCCAATCCCACGTCCACAGTAAGTGCCTCAGGGCCTCTCCCTCACAGTAAGCAAGAATGTGCCTGTGCAGCCCACATTTCGTTAATGAGTCTTCCTTCGATCTTGATGCTGCATTTGTCTTCATTTGCTCCAGGTCTTGAATTACTTGTACACCATATTGACTGAACACACATCGTGAAAGGATGCAATGTAGAATTGTCTCCATTTTTCTTATATTTGAGCCCATTGTTGCAGCTGCTGTGTTAATCATTCTTGTCAAGGGTTTTCCTCTTTTTTGAAGCCATTCTCAAAGCCACTCAAAAAGCCAAAGTCACCGCCATTGAGTCAATGCCAACTTATACGTAGTGAACATAGAGGACAGTGCAGCAGTGCCTCTGTGGATTTCTGAGACTATAACTCTTTACAGGAGTAGAAAGCCCCATCTTTCTCTCAAGGACTGGCTTGTCATTTCTTACTACTGGCCTTGTATTTTGCAGCCCAATGCATACTTTAAGCATTAGGGAGATAAAAATTGATTGAAATTGTTCCTGGAAGTTGGCAGTTCAAAACCCATTAGCCAAATTACAGGAGAGAGATGAGACCGTGGGCTCCTATAAACACTTACAGTTGAAAGTCACCCAGGGGCCTTTGAATATTGAGCACGGTGAGCGTGTGTAGGTCTGTACATGAGGTTTTCCTCATGCCAATTTCTCTATATCCAATCTATTTCAACTTGTAACGAATATTACATGTTTATTGTTGTTAGTAGGTTCCATCAAGTAAATTTTGACTCATAATGACCCTGTATAACAAAATACTGTCCATTCCTACATGATCTTCACATTTATTATATTTGAACCGATTGTTGAAGCCACTGGGTCAATCCTCCTCATTGAGGGTCTTCCTCTTGTTTGCTGCTCTTTGACTTTGCCAAGCACCATGTCCTTTTCACGAATGGTCTCTGCTTTTACTGTTCCCAAAATACACGAGACTAAGTGTCATCATCCTTGGGTCTAGGGACCTTTTTAGTTGTACATATTCCCAGGCAGATTCATTTGTTCTTTTTACAGTTCATGGTACTTAGAATGTTTTTTTCCAGCTGCATATCAAATTTTTGGATTCTTCTTTAATCTTCTTTATTCAATGTCCAATTTCACAAGCAGATAAGATGGTTAAAAATAGCATGGTCCACGTCAGGTGCACTTTAGTTTTAAAACCAGTATTCTCGCTCTTCACCACTTTGAAGAGGTCTTATGCAGCATATTTACCAAATATAATATGACGTTTGATTTCTTGACTGGGGCTTCTGTGAGCATTGAGTGTGGATCCAAGCAGGATGAAATCCTTGACAAGTTTAATATTTTCTCCATTTAGAATGATGTGACCTTTTGGTCTAGTTGTGAAGATTTTTGTTTTCTTGACATTGAGTTATAATCCACAATGAAGGTTGTGATCCTCGAGCTTTGTCAGCAAGTGCTCAATGTCCTTCTTACATCCAGCAAGCAAGGTTGTATCCACTGCATTTTGCAGATTATTGATAAGCCTTCCTCTAATCCTGATGCTTTATTCTACTTTATATAGTCCAGATTCTCTGATTATTGTCTCAGTGTACAAATTGAATAATATCGTGGGAAATTACAACCCTGATGCATAAATTTCCTGATTTTAAACCTTGAAGTATTTCCTTGTCCCTTCATGCAGCTGCCTGTTGATTCATATACAGGTTAAGCTTGAGCACAATTGAGTGTTCTGAAATTCCTATTCTTCTCAAGGCTATACATAATTAATTATTGCCCACCGAGCAGACTGCCTTTGTGTATCAATAAAACACAAGCCAATATCTTTCTGATAGTCTCTGCTTTGAGCCAAGGTTCATCTGACACCAACGATGGCATCTCTCATTCCATGTTCTCTTCTGAATTAAACCTGCGTTTCTAGAAATTCTTTGGTATTATATTGCTGTTACAATTGTTACTGAATGATCTTTAGCGAAATTTTACTTGCATGTGATATGAATAATAATCTTCTATATTTTCTATGTTCTGTTGAATTACCTTTCTTTGGAATGGGCACAAAATGGGTGTGCTTCTCAGCCAGAGGCCAATGACTAAATCTAATGATAAAGACATGGAAGACTTCTACCAAAAACTTTCCATCTGAAATCGATCAAACATGCAATCAATATGCATTGATGTTACTGTTGTTATTAAGGGCTGTTGAACGTGTTCCAACTCAGAGATTCTATGTAAAACAATCAAATACCATCTGGTTCTGAACCATCCTCACAATTGTTCTTACATTTGAGTGCATTATTGCAGCCACTCTGTCCAGAATATGGAATTTTTAAGCAGAAAGGAAAGGCAGCTATTTAGAAAACATGACCTTGGAGATAGAACAACACTGGAGAACTCATGAAATAATTTTGCATGGCCCACAACTTAATCATTACAAGTATCCTTTTCAACAGTGAAACTGCCATCTATATATATAAATCTTTCCAGGTAAAGACACAGGGATAAAAATGATTATATCTGTGGAACAAGATCACAGAAAGGCTCAATATCATGTTATGACAAGGCCATAAGGCGATTATAGAATAGACCATTGTGTTAGTCTGGGTAGACTAGGGAAACAAATTCATAGACACTCATATGGATAAGAGCTTTATGTACAAGAGCAATTGAATATTGAGAAAACATCCCAGCCCGGGCCAGATCAAGTCCATAGATCCAATATTAGCCAGTATGTCTGATTCCAATCTATAAATTCCTCTTCAGACTCATACAACACATGCAATGCCTCTGAGCGCAGGACGATCAGAGGCCAGTGGGTGGAAAGTCTGGAGGATTCAGCAGCAGTGGAAGCATTTCAAAACTGGCAGAGGTCTCCATGTGGCTCCTCCAGCTCCAGGGTCTGGCTGCATCAGCGTAGCTCCATCAGGCTCGTCTCGTCAGCAATGTCTCGCAGGGAGTTAGCATGTGTCCTGCCTCCAGCAAGCTATTTATCTCCTTTGTGCCTCCAAATGAGGTCATCAAGCTGTGACTTGATCTTGATCCACAGGTAAACTCCGCACCTTCACTCTAATCTCTCAAATTTACAGATTATGTAACTACCAAAACCATCTATTGTTCACATGCAAGTTCAAGTCAAACTTGAAGAAAATTAAAACAAGTCCCATTGAACAAAGTTCAAACATTGAGGATATGCAACTGAAGTTTTTTTACGGTTTATTTTTTACTTTGTATGTTTTTCTGTCTGTGGAATCCAGGATAGGTCAACCTATAGAGATAGGAGTAGTATGAATGGTTTCTTAGATGTTTGGCAGGGGAGGTTTGGGGGCAATCGGGAATTAAATAGGAATGAGTACAAGAAAGAAAGAAAATGTTGAAAATTGTGAAGATTGTACAACTCTTCTTAATGTGACTGAATTGTTGAATTGCATGAAATGTGAATTATATACCAATAAAACTTTTTAATTTTAAAAATAGATTTGTCACATTGAACACTAATGACCAGAGACCACAGACAATGTGGGCAGAAATGCAGCTCCAAGAATTGAGAGCATGCCAAATGAATGTTGCCACCAACTGATGTTGTAGGTGCTCATGTGTCTATACCAGGAAACTTGAAAGAAACTTACCTTGCCAACAGGCTAGAAGAAATTCATATTTATACCTTTCTCAAAGAATGATGACCCTACAGAATATGGAAGTTATTGAAAAATATCATTAATATCACATACAAGTAAAATTTTCATGAAGGTAATTTAAAAAAATTATTTCTGTCAGAAATTCAAGTTGGATTCAAAAGAAATCGTAAAAGGAGGGAGATTGCTGAAGGAAGATGTACCATGATGAAAGACAGAAGATCAGAAAGATGTTTCAATGACTATGCAAAGGCATTTGATTTTGTAGATCCAAATTGCACACCATGAAAACAACAAGAAGAATGAGAATTCTACAACACTTACCTGTGCTCATACAGAACCTGTCCATAAACCAAGATGCAGTCTGTGAAACAGAACAAGAGTTAAAATTTTTTAAAAGTGCATTAGAATGTCACTTGTATGGAGGCTCTATCACTCATGCATTAATCTCCTAGAGTTGTGCATGTTGGTTATTTGCAAATTAATCTCTAGTGCATGTGTATGTTGACTTTGTATACTTTTTAAAACTTAAAGCTAGAGTTGAGACTGGTTATGTCTCTAACCTCCGTGTAATTAAGCAATGACTGATCTGGTATTCCCTGCAGTTTTAAGATGTAGATTACAGTACAATCAGTTCCATCAATTGTGTGGTGACTAATAATTTAAAATGACCAAATATAGAACCGATTCAAACAGTCCATTTGAAATCTCTGAGTAGAAACAGCTTCAATCATCACAAGATTAATCAGTAAGGTGTTAACATAAGCCAATAAAGCAGAGAAAACGTCAGATTAAGAACTTTATATAGTTTTAAAGTCTCAGCCCATTATCCTATGCAAGTGCCCTCGGGCTTTCAAATTAATTGCCTGTGCTTTAAGAAGATTTAAGATCAGGGCAATACACTCAGCAGAGAGCAAACTGGACCACTGCTATTTTACTTTAATTAATCTCTTCATTCAGTTCACCAACACCTGAATAAAAAAAAATTTTTTTTCAAGTAAAACCAAGTTCTTTTGAGTGGAGGAAACAACTGAGTTACAAAGTAATCTGATAGAGGGAAGATCAAGGGCTGTAAAACTTGAATCCCTAAGCAGTGGCCCCGAATTGGAAGTCCTTTTACACCAGGTTTTTCATGCTTCAGTGACAGATTGTTCTTCCAGGTTCTCTGGATTGCGTCCTTAACCCCTTGGGGTTTGTGAACATTAAGCTTTCTTCCTTTGACTTACAGCCTCGGCTGGCATTCTAAAAATGACCAGGTTCAAAAAGCTACTCTTTTTTGAACTCTGTAAGAATTTAAGGCTCCTTTAGAAAATGAAATCCCCTCAGGATGACTAAAAAGGGTTCTTTCTGCCCTAGAAACCCTCCTATTGTTTGTGGAAAGTCAATGGGATTAAAATGCTTTTGTGCATATATTCATTCATTTATCCTAAGAATATCTACTGACCATCTACTATGTGCTCAGCACCATGCTCTCATTGCTATTAACTGCGACAGCATCAACCTCCAGTTCATGGTGACCCTTCCACAGTGGGAAGAAGTCCTGCCTGGACTGGAACCATCACCTTGATCAGCTGCAGATTGGATCACTGAGCCCCATAGGGCTTTCCTTGGCTAAGTATTGGAAGTAGCTCAACCAGGCCTTTGTTCCCAGTGCTCTGCTATGTGAAATAAAAGCACTATCAGTTTCTTTCCATTTGGAGCTCATTCCTTCTGCAGAGATGAGTTTTTATCAAACAATTAGAGTGAAATTACTATGGTGAGATGTCCCAGAAGAAATGGTCGGTTCTAAAACTAATTACATTAGGGAATGATAGTCACAGGGACAGGGTCTTCATGAAATCTGAGTGGTGTTTGAGGTCAAGCAAGGGGAGGAAGAAGGAAAAGAAGGACCTATCAGGAAGGGGTGCTGTACCAATTAAAGCTGGTAGGGGAGGCAGTATAGCAAATAAGTGTGTGTGGCTTGATCAGATTCTCATTTAGAAAAGATAACACTGAATACAGGGGAAACATTTAATGGACCAGTAGGTCTCAAAGCTGTGAGCTTTTGGCATTGGTGGTGAGGTTCATGTAGTAAACAGAACCCAGAGGTGACAGAAAATTACCATATGCACTGCTATTAAATTTATACAAAAGTATGACAAGTATGCTATATTATTTACATTGCATTTTAATTAATACATTTAAAGATGAAAAGAAGAGAAAAGACTATGACATTAAAAGTCTTACGGGGCAACCCACAGTTGACAGTGAAATAAGTTTCAAAAGTCTTGTAAGGAAAGGCAAAACATAGCAGCTTCAGAAATAATTGACTCAAAACAATTATGTGCCACCATAGGATATTGGTAGTGAAACAGGTTTGAGAGAGGCACTGTTCTAGATAATGAAGACACAACTAATGGCAAAGGGCTCAGGTAACTAGGAGTCTGGTGGGAAACACAGACAATGACCAATCAATAAAGCTCACTGTCACCAAAGAAAAATTGATGCATTTGAATTGGCACGAAATATTGAAAGTATCATGACTGCCATAAGAAGAAGCAATCCTGTCTTGGAAGATGTAGGTCCAGAATGGTAACAGTTTGTCTCATGCACTCTGGGCATGTTACCAGGAAAGACCAGTTCCTGGCAAAGGACATCAGGCTTACTAAAGGAGAGGGTCAGTGGAAAAGAAGAAGTCACTCAAGGATATGGATTGACATAGTGGTTCCAACAGCTGACTCAAACATAAGTATGATTGTGAAGATGGTTCAGGACTGGGCAGTGGTATGTATGTAGAGTCACTATGAGTTAGAGCCAACCCTTCTGCGGTAGTTAGTTTATTGTGCCAACCTGGCCAATAAACACATGTTTATTTGAAGGGGGAGGGATAAATGGCTCAGTGAGCCTTGCCTTTCTAATTCTCGGGTCTCTTGCTTTGTGATGGTCAGAGCAGGGTGCAGCTGCTATAGCAAGTTCCCTGCTTCAGCTGGCAAGGCTCATTTCCTGCAAGACATCTCCAAGGAGAAGCCACATGGACCTACCCCGATGCAGCCCTGGGTGATGGAGCAGTTATGTGGAGACCTCTGCCAGTGCTGAGATGCTTACATGTTCACTGATTTGGCTTTCCTCCTACAGTTGGCATCATAGTGTGTGTTTTGTGAGATGGAGGAGGACTTTGAGGATTGAGGATGAAGGTTTAAGTCCTGTAGGCATCTCTGAAGAAAGGCTTAGTGATTGATTTCCAAACATTTCATCATTGGAAATTCCATGGAGCCCAGTTTGACTCTGACACATGACAGGTTGAGAAGAGTTGGAATGAACTTGACAACAACCCTGTCTGTTTGCGTTCCTTCGACATCAACAAAATAGTTGTCACAGATCTCATGGCCTGAAAATCTTAAACTATTTATAGCCTGGTCTCTTTTCAGAAAAAGTTTGCAAATATTTGGTCATGATACACTTTAGAGTAAAAATAGTTTACTATAATGAGATTTGTTATTGTCATTAGGTGCCATTGACTCCATTCACACTCACATTGACCCTGTGTCAACAAATGAACGTTTACCCACTCCCACCCCTTCTCAAAATTTCTGATGTGTTTGAGTCCACGGTTGCAGCCACTGTGCCAATCCTTCTTTATGAGAGTTCACTTGGTTTTAATTAACCCTCTACTTTCCCAAGCCCGATGCCCTGGCTATCCAGAAACTCCATTGGAAAATCATCAGTGGAGGATGCTACTTCTTTTGTTGTCATTGTTGAAGATGACTCTTCAATGCATTTGACTTTTACTATATTGCTCTTTTAAAGCAACTTTTCACTTTTCATCTTGAAGTCAATTAAAATTCTCCAGTCTTTGCTTCCTGGGTGGTAATGTAATAGCTTGGAGAATCTCTGGTCCGAGGCTCTGGAGACCTCTGATGAATGCTTTGGGCTGCTACCAGTGACTTCATTGACATTCTGGACTGGGCATCTGCTTCCTCATTTACACTCAGAGGGCCTCAAAGAGCTATGCCATTTTTTTTTTTTTTAGTTTACTAAGTATTTTATGAGGAGCCCAGTTTTTTAAAATACTATTTGTAGGCAGGTAGAGATGTTTTGTCACAGATTTGTATCTTCTGGTTTCTACATAGTCAGGGATGTCATTGTGGTCACCATGGTAATAACAATATCGGGTGTCGTCGTGGTTACCCACTGGGCTGTCAACCACAAGGCCAGCAGCTTGAAACCCCCATTCTGTGGGAGAAAGATAAGGCTTTTTACTTTCATGGCAAAGTTCTAGTCTCAGAAACCCACAGGAGCACCCACCTTTTCCTACACTGTTGCTAGCACTTGGAATCCACTCATTGACAGTCAGGGTTTTTTGGTTTCTGTTGTTGTTTTAGGTATTTTATGAGTTGTTTTTCATTGATACCATTTTTTTCTAAATATATGCAGTGTTTAGAAATATTTAAAATTTAAGTAACCCCCCGAACTCACTACCCATAACTGTTATTCTAAGTTTTAACTTGCTAGAATTGAACATCAAATGAATCTTTTGAGGTACTTTAAATTCAATTTTTGAAACTGACCTTATATGGATTTACCCCCTTTTAACTTTATAAGCAGCCATGGGGCTCTTTTGGCTAGTCATTAGATAGTGGTTCAAACGTACCAATATCTCCATAGAACCAAGAGGACTCTGCTTGCTCCCCTAGAGATTTAGAGAAACCCTCTTCGGGGTTGTTATCACGGACTCCAGAGCAGTAGGCTTGAGGTGGCTTCAGCTCCATCGCACATGAAAAGATGATCAAATGCCATGAATAGTTTTATACACAATGTTGACAAAATTACAGCATCTGATCATTTCTTATTTTGGCCTTGGGGAAACAATTTTCATGGACAGAAAACATCACCTTGCAAAATTCTGTTACAGTGCTCAATTGTATGCATCAAGCACATGTGATAATATGCCTCAAAGAGGAAAGGAACACTGACGGCAGAGTAGTCCAGTGCCACTAACCGAGAGGTTGGTGGTTGGTTCAAAGCCCTGGGAGCTCTGCAGGGGAAAGAGATGGGGCCGTCTCCTTCAGTCAAGATTACAGCCTTGTGAACTCGATGGTGGTTGTGTTAGTCTGGGTAGACTACAGAAACAAATCCAAATCTTATGTGCGTATAAGAAAGAACTTTATGTATTAGTTGTATATTAAGAAAACATCCAGTCTAGTCCAGTTGAAGTTCATAAGTCTGATATTAGTCCATATGTCCCATACCAGTCTATAAATTCCTCTTCAGACTCACATAACACATATAATGACACCAAAAGCAGGAAGATCACAGGCCAGTGGCTGGAAAGTCTTGTAGATCCAGTGGTGATGGAAGGATCTCAGCACTGGCGTGGGTCTCCATGTGGCTCCTCTAGCTCCTGGGCTCTGGCTCCATCAGCATAGCTCCATGTGGCTTGTCAACAGGAATGTCTCACCGCAAGTGTGTGTCCCACCTCCAGGGAGGAAGACAGGAGTTACCAGTATCCTCAGGAGGAGAAGGTCATGCCCCCAAAGAGGCCTCATTGGCTGTGATTTGATTGACAGGCTGGATTCCCCACCTTCACAAGTTGACAGATTATGTAACTGCCAGAGTGGTAGTTCTACTTTATCCTATAAGGTTGCTATGAATATGAATCAACTTGGCAGCAATATGTTTGTTTGTTTTTATTAACAGAGGAAACCAATGTACCTAAACAAGAAAAAGAAAAACATCTTCAAAACCAATATGTAGAATAAGGTACATTCAAGGGAGAGCAATGCATTTTCTTTTTTATGAATAATCATTTTTTATGGCAACAATGAAAAGCATTAAGACATAATCAATTAGTTTAAAAATCTAAGGAAGCTCTTTTTATTTAGCATTCCCCAGTAGATGATGAGATTTTCCAGGAAAGTTTATGGGAACTTAATTATTCTCCAGAGCCTTGTGTCTGCCAACCAGCTCACTACTCTTTTAAATTTGGTTAGAATCCCGTGTGGAGTAATAATGTGGCACTCCTGACCTTCATTTTTAATGGCAGGAAGGATGGTGTTAATACCCTTTTCTTAACTACTGCTCTAATTAATATGTTCATGTCAAAAGAGCTGGTTTTCACTATACGAACCTCATAAAGAAGAGAAATTATGAAAGTCATGAAATAAAAGCTTTATCTAAATATACAGTAAGATGCTCAATAATGCATACTAAAAGTGAATTTTTCATAAGGGAGCATCCAGCCAGAATTTCAGTGCCAAGTAATTCCATTGGCAGAATGTAAAGTTGTATGTTCTATCACCAAGAGGCTCAGCTGAAACAAGGACTCAGTACACTGGGAAGTGTTTGGATTAAGGACAGGTGAAAAGAAATGCAACTTGTATGTTATAGAGTCTATATTAAAACTTCCCACTCCCGTTAAAAGTAGCTCGATACCTCACGGTTAATTTTTAGATTCTTCTCTCTGTCTCGCAAATAGTCAATGGAGGAAAGATTGGTAGCTCTTATTTCTTGTATATTGTATTCTTAGAAAAGCTTTCTAAAGTGAATTTTTAAAAATATATTTTGCCCTGTATGTAAGTTCATGACAACACCGACCAGATAAAACTGACAATTCCACATCTCCATTTCATGTTAGGATTATAGCAGCATCTG
>NW_022103920.1:35419355-35424854 GCF_000313985.2 Echinops telfairi
CAAGATATTATGGTAGATGCTTGGAGTGAGTAAAATATGATGAAAACAAGGCCCCTCTCCACATGAATCAGATTTGTGTGAACCTATGGGACAGAGCAGAACGGCCCCTATGAATTTCCAAGGCTATACATTTTGACAGATGCAGAACACCTCCTCATTCCCTTTACAGAGTAGCTGGTGGGTTTAAAGTGCTGACCTTTCAGTCAGCAGCCAACCATGGCAGTGGACGGTCACTCTGTGTCACGCTCAGCCCACTGAGCAGGAAGGTAGTTGTTGCTGCTGCTATTCTCATGAGTTGTATAAATAGATCCATTAACAGAGAAAAAGAAGCAATGAAAGAAAGAAATAAAAATTCACTGCACGCTATAGCAGACATACCTAATATTTGGGAGGGGATTCGTGAGGATGGAGGAAGGGGTGTGAATCGGAGAAGCTCCATGAAGGTAAGGGCATTGAATGCATGGGGAAGGAAGTGTTAAATGTACAAAGATCAATAGAAATGGAAGGAATAACACAAGTCATGGTCTAGAGATCAGAAACTGTAGACTACTTCCAGAAAATTGAGAAGAATTTGAATTGCCTGAAGTTTAGGGTTTGGAGAGAAATAAGTGGGAAATAAAACTAGAGAAATAGGTTACAGTCAGATTTCAGAAGAGTTGGACCATGACAATGTGAATAAATGGTGATTTGCATATAATGATAGTATATGCAGAATTTTCCTCAAGGAATGGCATGAGCAAAGATATGATATAGGAAGATTAATAAGAAAATTGGAATAGGGTGGAATGAGGAAACGGCAAGATTATACCTGAGAGAACAAGTAGGAGATGAAGGCAATAGTTTGCATTGACAGTAATGATAATTTTAGGTTTAATAATGAGATGCTATCAATATGAATAGTAAATATGTATCTGTTAAAATTAACACAATGTTACTGACCCCAAAATTCAATTTTAGAAAAGGATTTGTTAACTTTGTCAGATTCTGTGTGTTTATCCTAAAGGATAAAATCTATGTAAGATTTTTATTTTAGGGGTACCTTCCTCACTCTCAGTTTAGATAGTTACAACGTTAAATTTTCAAATACATGATTTATATTACAAATATACCCCTAATGTGCCTTTAATATTCAAGATATGTCTCATAGCTTAAGACAAAAATGTAGTTCTTCTGTCTTTAATAATGGATTTCTCTTTCTATGCAGGAAGCTTGAAGCACTCTTATGATCACATCTTGTCTTTGCAAAGCAGTCACTTTTTTTGGTCTCTCCCAGGGCTGATAATAGTATTTGGGGTGTATTTTACACAGAACCACTCAGTGAAAATCATATGCTATTGGGAGTCCAATGTAGCAATTCAAGTGACATTGATTGATTTGCCTCAGGTTCCTCTGAAGAAAATACTTCACCAACTCAATTGTTCTGTTAATATTGAATTAAAAGCTGATACTTACAATGTTCACAATTTGAGAAGAAATGACACATCCCAAGATTACATTATTACCCAACCCAAGGATTACAAAAAATGACTGATGCTATGCATTTTTCATTTAAATATTTGTATGTGGATAATGGTGTAACTAAATCTGTTACTGCTGTTACAGTGTGACAGAATCATCATTCCTTGGAAGTTTCTATTACAAAATTCTACGTGGACTGTTAAACTTTGACTCAAGGACACAAAACCCTCACATCAGCATAATTTAATCATCAACACAAGCTAATGGAAAATTAAATTTGGTATTCAATATATTGTAATTCTTGTCTCATACATCCCACGACTATAGATTTTTCTAAAATGGGTTAATTTTATATATTGAAATATCATGCTATATAGAAACACTTTTATACATTCTTTTACAACTTAATTATTTGGGGGCAGGAATTGTCCCATTTCTCCACTTAGTAAGTGATTTTTAAAACTATGTTAGAAAGTAATTCTTTCTTGAATACATAATTTATTTTTATAGATAGTAAAGATGCTTAACAAATAGAAATTTTAGCAATAGAATTAGCTTAAACAGGACAATTCATATAATATTTTAGTTAATTTTCATAACTGTTCAGAAGCTACTTTGCCCCTGATTTGGTGAAGCACTTTAGGAAAAATGAGTGTCTTTGCATGACCCGCTGGTGTGTGAGAGTCCTCTCTAACATCTTTTGTCGACTCCATGAAACCTTTGTTGGCAATTGCAGTCAAGTCACTTCTGACTTGGCGACTCCATGTGTACAGAGGACAAGTGCTCAGGAGGGTTTTCCAGGGTGTGACCTTGTGGAAAGAAATAGACACCTGTGGTCAGCTGAGGTTAGTCTGGGTAGGTTCAAACCACTAACACTTCAGCTAACAGTTGGGCAATTAACCATCTGTGCCACTCAGGGACTCCCATAAAAGCCTGCTAGACTGATATTAATCTCTAAGTATTAAAAACTGACGCCATTGAGACTCACAGGTGGGGGGCGGGGAGATCATTTACTGTGGTCACACATCTCTTTGAACTGATGTGAAATGGTATGTACTGTCAGCAGGTAGAGTCCCAGCCACACCTCGGTGCTTCCCTGCAGGAGTTACTCAGCAAAGGAGTAACGCTAGGTGAGATAATAAACAAGATGACTTCTAAGTCTTTTGCAATTTTGAGATTGTAGATCTATTCAACTAGATTACATAGAGGTCTAGGATAGCAGAATTTTAAAGCTCCCTATTAAACCCAGGGCTCTTATAAAAACCCACAGGCTCCATCTTCACAGAGCTGCCAAACATTCAGGGAGTGGTGAAGAACTTAGCCATCTGTGCCACCTAGAGACTTTCATAACACCTGTGAAGCATATATTAGAACCTAAATTACAAAACCTTACCTATCGACGCTTAATGATAACATAAGTGCTCCATCAGACAGTTTAACCTCTGACCTCCTTATGATGTACTATACTGAACATCCAATTCAAAATTGTCAATATTAGTCCATGTCAGTACACTCATGCCCGGACATCTATGTGTGCCATTGAGTTTTGATGACCTCTAATTTCCCTGGCCCCATACTTTGGGCACTCCATCTTCTGACGATTCATGAGGCTTGCAGCAGCTGCCTCTCATGTTGGGCGGTGCCTTATCGGTAAATGAAGAGCCCGAAGGCCTTGCTCCATCGAAGTCATTATGATTGGCTCTTTGAGGAAGGAGCATTTGCTCAGTTGTATTTTCAGCGACTTCAAATGTAAGGGACTCATTTTCCAGCACCAGAGAACCTAACAGAAAACTTATTCCCAAATGGGATTACAAACAAGTGTACCAAAAATCCAAACTCCTTGACATCAGGTCATTTTTCTCTCCTAACAACTCCATAGGACAGAGTTGTGTGTTCCCTGTGTGTTCCCTGTGCCCCTGTGGGTTCCCAAGGCTATCAACATTTTTTTAGCAATGTTGTTGGCACCTACCTCATATACCATACATTTCGATAGTTCCATCATATTCAAAAGAGTCTAATCATCATCACAATCAATTTTAGGACATTTCTTCTTCCTTGCACTCATTGTTAGCTCCCCATTTCCTACCAACCTCCCTTGCCCGGGCCCTGGGAAACCATTAATCCAGTTGCTATATCTATAGATTTACCTATCCTGGATTTCATATTTAGAAATGAAAACATCCAAAATGAAAACAAACAAACCAATAACAACCAAACAATGACAGAATAAAACAGAATAAAAATCTCAATATAAAAGAAAGCAGAAAATAATAAAAATGGGACCAACTACACATTGGATCAAAAGGGAAATAAAACTACAAATTACAAGGTTGTCAATCTTCACAGGAATAAAGCCTCATCTTTCTTCCACAAGGCACTGGTGTGTCTGACCAGATAGCCTCGTGGTTAGCAGGCCAAACCACTAAACCACCAGAGCTGTTACACCCAATGGACTCTTAATCTGAAACAACTCCTAATCAAAGTCATGAATTTTTAAGAGTCACCAATCTCTACATGAAAATTCTCAGATAACAGATTTTTTTCTTATTATTTATCTACCTAATGTCTAAATTTATCAGTCAAAAGTTTTTAATGTGAAAAACAAATGTGAAAACTTAATTCTAATTTTGTTTTTCTCACTAACTCTATTTGATAGATATAGCTATAAAATGAAAGAGGGGGATTACTATTATTTATTTAGCAAACATGCATTGAATTTTTAATATAAAACATGATATAGGAATGATTTGATGTATGAGGCATAGAACAGAGAAGATAAATATGGCAACATATTTAAGGTTATTTGTAAACCCATTAATTTTTCTAATTATCATTATTTTATGCTAACAATTTGTTATGTTCTATAAATATAAAAACAGAATTCCAGAATTATATTTTAAGCAGAAGTAGTATAAAAGATGTTTCTCTCAATTTAAAAATTCATATATATTTAAATATAGAAGATAGAGCATAACACATTTCACTGACAAACAGAGAAAACTATTCAATAAGGCAGATTTAACATGTTAAAACCAACATTTGTGTACTGTTTATTGAGGATAATGTTTATTTATATAATACCACTGAAATTAAGGTATTTTCAACAAATGCAGTTTAAAATGAAGTGAAAAAATATAATCACATTTATAGGATAAGTTAAGTAACAAATTGAAAAGAGAACATACAAAATTTTGAGTTGAAATCAGATCAAACTGGGCCAAATTGGGGGAATGTGAATAGATTTAGATGACATCTTCCCTCCCAGTTGAAAAATTTCCAACACTTGAGGAAGTTAAATTCTAAGTGCCTTCCAGGTAGAAGAAAATATGAAGGCTGAGAAGATGCTCGAGCAAAAAGCTCATCCAGTCTAATTTCCAGATAAAATTTCTGAAGTCCAAAGTGAGTTACATTCAGTGTTTTGTTCACAAAAAAAAAGAGACAAGAATGACAATAAGAAATGGTGTGCATCTTGCCTTTTGTGTAGAATATAAGAATTGCCTTTTCTCCTCCCCATCATTTGTTATCTATATGCACATTGAGAGTCATATATTTTGGTGCCAAAATTCAGAAAAAAAGCTTTTAATAGCTTTGCACAACAAAATAAAAATGTTCAATTGTTTAATCATCTTATCATCTTAATGTGATAATATAGATAATATAATATCTCTTGACTATATATTCTTATAATTACACATCAATGATATGACATGTATTTCCATAATATTTGCTTTATGCATATTAAGATGAATGAGCCATAGGACACTATTAACTATAGTGTCCTATTAACATAGAACACTATTAAATATAAGAGATCTCATATTAATGCTTATGTAATTCTTTTCTATTTTTTTTTGTTGGTAGCAGTTTCTATGTCCAATTGTAAATCTCATAGTTAGTAAATAATGTTAAAAACATTTTTTAGGATATTTAGAGGTATATTTCCCCAAAAATAATGCATTAATTTATTAAGACTCAAATATGTAACAGTGAGACCTGGAACTATTTGTATGGTCTTTCTTTCATTCTTTCTTTCTTTCGTTG
>NW_022103920.1:35425548-35451279 GCF_000313985.2 Echinops telfairi
GGAAGTCAGCCTTGCAAGCTGAAGCAGAGAACTGCTAAGGCAGATGCACTCTGGTGCAACCTTCACAAAGCAAGTGACCCAAGAACTCCAAAGGTGAGGCTCACTGAGCCATTTAGCCCTCCGCCCTGCAATTAATCCCACATATGTTTATCGGCCAGGGTTTCACAATAAACTAACTCTATAGGTGTATTTATGTGTGTTTGTATATATACATATAAATGCACAACAAGGAAGCAGATGGACTTTGGGCCTCTACTTAAATCTTACCTCAGGACAAGAACAGTTGTTTCTAATAATGTGGCAGTGCATGATACGCAACTTCCTGACATAAACGTTAAAGACAATATTGGTGCATAAGCAAATGTGGTAAAGAAAGCTGATGGTGTCGAGATTTTAAGAGATACAGTGTCTGGGGTCTTAAAAGCTTGAAGTTAAATAAGTAGCCATTGAGCAGGGAAGCAGCAAAGCCCACATGGAAGAAAAACACCAGCCTTTGCAATCATGAGGTGCCAATTGGAATAAGTATCAGAAGTTCAAAAACAAGCAATCAAATTAATGTGAAGAAGCATGGACAAAGTGGAGACCCCAAATCTGCCTATAAGATAATTAGACATTCCTCACAGAAGGGCCAGACAGAAGGGATGACATAAGCAGGGTGTGGTATAGCACTGATGAAAAACATATCTATCCTCTAGTTCTTTAATATTTCCTCCTCTTACTATTATGGTCTTTGCTTTACTCCATTATTATTACTCCATTATTAGACCTGTGTATGCCCATTTACAAATTAAATATTTTGATGCCAAGATAGATGGCCCCTCAGGAACCATAAGGGAATTCATGACTCCCTGAGGGTTTGGGAAGAGAGTAAGGAGATGGGGGAGGGAAAGGGGGAAGCTGATAGCAATGATGACTGTATAACCCCACAAATAACAGAATTGAGGTAAATAGATACATTGGATTGTATAATATAGAGCCAAAAAAGGAGAAAATAATAATGATAATAATATTTAATAATAAGAGCTCCTTAGGGGTAGTGTGGGGAGGGGCCATAAAGGGAACTGATATCAAAGAGTTCAAGAAAAAATAAATGTTTTGAAACTGATGATGGAAGAAATTGTACAATTATGCCTGATCTAATTGAATTATGGATTGTTGTAACATCTGTAAGAGCTCCCAATAAAATGACTAATAAATTTAAAAAGACTCAAGTTATATGCACCGTAGGATTACTATGAGCTGGAATTGACTCCATCGCAGTGAGCTCGATTGTTTTCTTTCTGGCATCTCAGTTATAAAAATCACGAATCCACTTAAAAAATAAAGTAATTTCCAGAAATGCCAGTACTTTTTTTCACTTACCACTATTCAGTTGCTAAACAGTAAATTCTATTCCATTTAAACCATGGTCTACAAGATTACACAACTATAAGATCTAGCAGGGATTGTCATAGCTTAGAGTGGAAAAGAATAATATCTCAATTTTATCTTAAAGGTAAATAAGTACTATTTTTATAAGATAAATGCCAGTTACAAAATTGGGATTATTTATTTATTCATTTACTATTACTCATGGGGCTGTATTAAAAGAGGTTGAAGTTTCACTTGTAGATCCTAGAGGGTTCGTCTCAAACCCCAAGAGTTTATGAAATATTTGTGCTTATTGAAAGCAACTGTAGGCTTAAAAATATTGAGAAGCCTTAACCAGTAGGTAATACATCTGGATTGTAAATTAAAATAAAATAACTTTAGATATACATTGGTCAACTAATCAATGCATAACTTTTTAAGGAACTGATATGTTTTAAAGCATTTTAGACACATTTTTCAAAACCTTAACATTTTAGCTGCTCTTGTCGAGTGCTGTCAATCAGTTTCAACACAGAGTAATCACATGTGTAATAGAAGAAAATACGGCCAGTGCTAGTCATCTTCATGATTGTTGTTGGAATGTACCTTTGCAGTCACCGTGTGAATCCATTTTTTATTCTATTTTATTAAAAGGTCATTTTATTAGGGGCTCTTACAACTTGTATAACAATCCACACATCGATTGTATCTAGCATATGTGTGCATATGTTGCCATCATTCTTTTCTAGACATTTACTTTCTATTGAGCTCTTGGCATCAGCTCCTCTTTTTTTCCCTCCCTCCCCCCACCCCCCACACCTCCTGAGGTGTCTTCGGGATGGGGTAACAGAAATAAGAAGACCCATAACAAACAAACAAAAACCATATTGTTGAGAATGAGGGGTGTTGGAGCACAGACCCAAAGCCATCTGTAGACAAGGGGACATCTGCTCACAGATGGGTCACAGGGAAGAGATGAGTCAACCAGGGTGCAGTAAAAGCACCAATGAAGCATACAATATTCCTCTTGTTCTTAGGGCTTCCTCACGCCCCACTAGCATGGCCTCACGCTGCCTTTCACTGCGGGCTAGATCAGAACAAGTACAGGTAAGAGATAAGATCTCATGACACACAGAATCCAGGAACAGGAATGGGAATAACTATATCAGCAGGGTAGAGGGAAGAGGGGGGAGGCCAAGGGAGGAAGGGGGAACTGCAATGCTTGACACATAACCACATCCACCCTTTCCAAGGGGATGAAGAACAAAAACCATGGGGGGAGGGAGACAGTGGTTGGTGTAAGATATGTTCATCCATCTTGTTGAGGGTTTATATCTATTGTGAGGATCCTATATTTTAGGAAACATGATGTATTTTTCCAGGAACTAATACCTCCTGATAACATGTCCAAAGCACAGGACTTAATGTCTCGCAATCCTTGGCTCTAAAGAGAATACTAGTTGTACTTCTTCTAAGGAAACTTTGTTCATTCTTCTGGTTCAAAAGCAAGAAAACTCACTGCCATAGAGTTGATTCTAATGTATCACAGCCATAAAGGACGAAGTAAAATTGCCTTGTGGGTTTTCTAGACTGTCAATCTTTACGGGAATAGAAAGCTTCATCTTTCTCCCACAGAGAAGCTGGTGGGTTCGAACTGATGGGAGAGAAGCCTGGTCCCCCAGTGAGTTATGTATCAGTCACTCAGCTCCACTATCAGCAGTTCAAAATCCTTCTGGTAATCCATGATATATTGACTATGTTTAAAACATCATAAATCAAAGGCCTCGGTTCTTATTCTGTCATCATCATTGTTCATTCTCTAGCTTTTGTATGCATGTTATTAAATGTTGTATGCATGTTATTAAATGTTGTATGCATGTTATTAAATACCATTAAGTTGATTCCAAATTATAGCAACCCTATGTACAATAGGCAGAAACAATGATCAGTCCTGAGTGATCATCAATTGTTATGTTTTACCCATTGTAACCACGCTCAATCCATCTTTTGGAAGGGGTCTTCCCCTTTTGCATGGACCCTCTATCAAACATAATGACTTTTTTTCAAGAACTGATCTCTCCCGACAATATTTCCTAATGACATGACACAAAATCCCCACATCCTCATTTCTATGAAGTATTCTGGATGCACTTCTTCCAAGACAAACCGCTGTACTTTCAATGTTCTTTTCCCAAAACCATAATTCAAATGTATCAATGCTTTGTCTGTCTTCCTTGTTCATTGTCTGGCTTTCACATGCATATGTTGCTGTTAGGTGCTGTCGAGTCAGCTCCAGCTAATAGTGACCCTATGTACAGCAGAATGAAGCCTTGCCTGGTCCTGACGCCTCCTCACAACTGTTCTTATGCTTGAGCACATTGATGCAGCCACTGTGCCAATCCATCTTCCCAAAGGTCTGCACTGCCTGCTACTTTATCAAGCATGGTGTCCTTCTCCGGGGATTGGTTTCTCCTGACAGCATGTTCAAAATACATGAGACCAAGTCTCGCCACCCTTGCTTCTAAGGAGCATATTCTGACAGGATATCTCAGAGGCAAAGGAGGGTATTGAAAGTATGTTGGGTTGAATCAAACACATTTATGTTCTCAAAATAACATTCTTTTTCTTTGATACTTTAATGAGATCTTTTGCAGCGTATTTGCTCAACTGCTGCTTCCATGGGCATTATTGATCCAAGTAAGATGAAATCCTTCACACCTTTTGTCTTTTCGATGTTTATCAGGAGGTTGCTGATTGGTCCAATTGTAAGGATTTTGCTTCCTTTATGTTGAAGTTAAATCCATATTGCAGGTGGTAGACTTTGCTATTCACCAGTAAGGGCTGCAAATCTTGTTTACGTTCAAAGGATGTTAATGAGCTTTCCTCTCCTTCTGATGCCACGTTTTCCTTCACGAATTCCATTATCAGATTATTTCTTCAGCAAACAAACTGTATACATATACTACCCTGATGTATGCTTTTCTTTATTCTCGACCGCTCAGTATGCCCTTGCTCTCTTTGATCAAATACTCCTTGATGTATGCACAAGTTCTACATATACACCGATCCAGTGTATATGTAGAATTCCCATTCTTCAAAATGGGATCCACATTTGTTAGGATAAATACAGTCAAATGTCTTTTACAGGTAAATCTCTTTCTGAAATTCTCTTCTTTCAGCCCAAAGCCATCTGATATCAGCAACGATATCCCTCCTTCCAAGTTCTTGTGAAATAGGCTTGAAAGTCTGACGACTGCTTGTCAATCACTGCTACAACTAGTTCTTAATTATCTTTAGCGGAAAGTTATGTGTGGTGGGTATCCATGTTACTTTTTGACAATTTCTAAATTAATTTGAATTGCTATTCTCTGGAATAGTCACAAATATGAGTCCCTTCCCATTAACTGTCAATGTAGATGCCTTCTAAATTCTTGGCATAGACAATCAAGCAAATCTAGAATTATATATCTTTACAGAAACATATTCAATTGGTTGAATATCAACCAATTCTTTTTGTATAGTGACTCTCTGTATTCCTCTCATTTTCTTTTGATGTTTCCTATGTCATTAAATATTCTGCCCATTCAATTCTTCAATATCAAAATTCTAGGATTGAAGTTTTCCCTCAGTTCTTTCAGAATTAAACATTGTGAGCATGTTCTTCTCTTTTGGTTTTCTAAAGGAAGTTCATAAATATTTCAATGAGATTTTTAAATTAATTCTTAAATAATAACTGCACATTAAATTGTGCAAGCCAGGTGAGAGCTTGTTAGTAAATTAATTTTAAATATATGAATATAAATTGACATATGTCTGTTTAAAATGCAATAGATTAGCTCTTTTATATCAATAAGAAAATAACAATGTGATAAAAAATGTTTTTCATGTTAAACTTTTCTATTTCAATGTTGACCCTAATAACCTAATAACCTTGTTGAATTTAGAATTTAAATTTATAGACTACTGAGAAATATCAAGATGACAGGTCAAAGAATTATAATTCATTTTGGAGCCCTGCTATTCTATGTGTCATGTAAATCCTTAAGCCCTGTGCTGTATTTTCTTTCTTTTGGAAAATGGGTTTAATAATTCTTTTCATCTACTTAACACAGTTATTATAGAGCTCATTTTGCTCTCTCATAAAATAGGGTCTTAATTTATGAGTACAAACATATGGGTAAAAGTATATAAATAATGTCATCTATAAAAATATCTATATATCAGTAATTTTCAAGTGTTGAACCATATGGACATTCTTCTTCAGATTCCCTAAGGCTTTCAGAGTGCAAACATATTTAAATCTCTTATTTCGTGGAGTAACAGTAGAGTCCTGAAGGAGTGCCTTCACACAGACATGCCAGCACAGTTCCAATAAATACCTGTTAAGGGCTTTCTTGTTTTAAGGATTTTTTGCATGTGTTAAGGAATAAAACATTGGCTTGTTAACCCATGGATGTTGGCAGAGGACACATGTCTTCTGGGTCAGAACCTGAAAACTTCATTAATCACAACCAGCAGACACCATGAACTTCCAGTCATACAAGCCCTGGTTCCCACTGTCCTCGCCTTGCAAGAAGGTGACAGCGAGGTACATCCAAGGGGATGTCCTACATGTAGTAGGCATCAAAACTGAGGATCTGTTTAGGGAACAATCATATTTATGTAGAATATTGGCAAGCAAACCAGTTTAACATGTGGTCCGGGGGAGACATTCTCTCTGTCTTCCTTGTCTGTTCATTATATAAAAACTAGCTTCCCACTGAGTTGATTCTGATGCATGGTGACCCCACATGTGTCGGAGTGACACTATGTCCATGTGGTTTTCAATGGCTTATTTTCAGAAGCAGATCATGAGGTCTTTCTTTTGAGTTAACGTGAACCCTCAGTCTGTAAGGGGTCACGTTAACAAGAGTAGCAGAAATGCAGCATCCTGTGGAAAATTGTATCATCTGAGTAGGTGGCAGGCATCTGTACTCTTCATCTCCTAGTGCTGTACATACTGTACATCTCCAAAGATGGAGGCCATTATTCTATCTAGGCATATTATCATTATCATCATTAATAAATTTACCATTATTCTCTTTTCCCTTATAGTTGAATAGATATTGATTATATGTAAGCAAATGCAGGATGGTGACAACACCTACTCCTTACTTATCAGCTATCTCAATATCCAAAATTTTAAATTTATCAAAATAGTAAAAGTATCCACTATCAAGCTATGTTGTGCATTGATAAGTCACATCTGACAGTTGTTAACTCCAAGATGCAAGGTAAGAGTAACATTGGTTTCACTGGTTAAGGACATGTGTCAACATGGCTGGGGAATGATTCTTAGTGGTGTAGCAGTTATGCAATGATATAGTTTGACAGTTGTATTATATTGTAGTGGTCCTCTTTTTTGTGATCTGATGTGGTTATCCTCCATTTTAACATAATGCCAATGTTTGCCTAACTTGGTCTTTGGAACTTTACCGTGTGGATAATTTAAGAGTGATTACGATTGTTTTCCTCACCATTCTGTGACGGAAACACTAGTGGTCATTGGTGTAATGTTTCCTTTCCATGAAGCAGATTCAGCTTTAATTCCTTGTCAGTGTTTCTAGTTCTGTTGAAATATTTTATAGTATCATGAAAAACTATTGAATTTTACAAGGAATGAAAAAAGTATGCTAATTAAATGTGATTACAAGTGTCATAGTATCAGCATAAAATATAATAATTGGCCTAGAGCTCCTATTATATGTCAGTAAATTTAAAAATAATATTGCTAATAGGGTTCCAGTTCATACATGCTTATCTTTATTGCATATATATATGTATATGTATATGTATATGTATATATATATATATATATATATACATAAAACATATTTAATAAGCTTCCATGATCACTGAGTGGCTTCATACATGTTTTCTCAGTAATACACTGTCTTTGTCTCATTACGGTCTCTTAAAGAAAAAGAATATGTGCCATGGACAATTTGACTTTGAAGTCAAAGCTAACATTAAATTTTAACGAAGCTCAAGTGGACATCTTCCCATCTCATTGGAGTTTCAACAAATGTCTACATGAATGCTGCCCTGCATAAACCAATGGATTATAGATAGACAAGTGTTTTATGGAAGGTTGGAAGGACCTCTCAGAATAACCGAGAAAATGAACACTGTCAACCTCTAAGGCACTGGTTCTCCACCCTCCCGATGCTGTGATCCTTTAACACAGTTCCTCATGTGGTGGTGATCCCCAACCATAAAATTATTTTCGTTGCTAGTTCATAACTGTCATTTTGCTACTGTTATGAATCAGGTGACCCCTGTGAAAGAGTCATTCAACTCCCAAAGGGATCGCGGCCCACAGGTTAAGAACTCCTGCTCTAAGGAATGAAGAAATTGTAACTGAAAGCCAGGAACTGATGGAAGCAACTGTGGATGGGACAATGCAGTTGGGAACTCCTGCGGTTTGGCCTTTTCAATTTTAAAAGAACAGTTTGACCTCAGCAAATTTTCAGCTCAATGGGCATCAGAAGTATTGTGTGGGGTTGCTCAAAGAGTTTTCCACCAGTTTTTTAAGCAAGACTGAAGCAAATGCAGATGATTTTAAGGCATGAATCATATCCAGGATGAGTTGTGGACTTACCAATAGACCTCAAGAAACAAGGTCCAATCCAAACATTGTTTCCCGAGGGATCTGTTGGGCCACTTAAATTCAAGGCATGGAGGTCAGCTCAGAAATGTATGGGGACAATGTATATATGAATTCGAAGGGGGGTATTCATGTTAATTTTTCTCAAAGGACACAGACAAACATGAGGACTTATTTTTTACGGTTAAGGATATTGAAAACTGCATTGGCAAGAAAAAGACCAGCAATGTTATACTGTGGATATATTTTTTTTCTTTTTATCATGAGAATGCACCTACAAAAATTTGGATGGGAAAACTTTGTCCCTTCAGATTTCCTTTGTTCTCTGAACACAAAAAACACTTAAAATAATCAAAATATGAGTCTTATCAAGGTTGCTAAAACTACCGCTTTTCTGTGTACATTGAAGAGTCAGAAACCTTAGATGAGGGGGTTAACGAGCTACAACACTTCCTTCAGATGTTGAAAGTCTTAGATGAAGGACATGGGTAGAAACAATAGCCTCCCATTTTGCTATTTTTCTTTTATCAAGGTTTCTATGATTTTGTAGCAATACTTTTTTACTTACCCCCATATATTAGGCACTATACCAAAGGCTTTATGTTATTCACTTCACTCTTGTAGGACTCCTATGCAGTATTCATAGATGAAGTAATGCAGCAGCACCCTGACGATCCATTAGTAGGAAGAAGAACTTGTACCTGAGCCCATGTCTGCATAATTCTAAGTCTGTACGCTTAGCCATTATGTTATAATATAGTGTCCACACACTGCCTGTGTGAGCTGAGGCAGTGTGAGCTTGCTTGTGTTCCATTAGCACAAATCATTTCCATAAACCTGTCCACTCTTTGATGGTGGTGCTATCTATCTCTGGACTCGTGGCCTCCAATACCATTTAGAGGCATAACCATATTCAGAACGCTAAGAGAAGCAACGTGGTGCCAGGAGAAAGTATTTCAAAGTAGTTTGAGACTTAGTGCTGGAGTCTGACATAATAAAATCCAGTCCTAGCTTATCACTTAACTAATGTGACACTACTGCAGGTCAACTGACTCCTGTATGAGTCCACCTCTCTAAACTGGGGATGAAATGTCAGTCTGGCCGACAGTAAAATGAATGCTTAAAAATGTCACGTGGAATCATCACTGGGGAAGCCCTACGCCAACTTCATTGAGAGAGTAAGGCAAGTGAAAGCCACTGAGGCTAAGGTTGCTGAGCTTGCTGGCCCTAGAGAACTGCATGTCCACTTTTAGCCCATGCTGGTTCCCTCTAAGCTGTCAGGTGGGAGTCCTGGTGGCATGGTGGGCTATGGGTTAGGCTGCTATCCACAGGTCAGTAGTTCAACTCCACCAGTGACTCCAGTAGGGAATGGTGAGGCTTTCTGCTCCTGTAAAGATTTACAACCTTAGAAATGCAACGGGCATGTCCACTCTGTCTTAAAGGGTAGCTGTGTGTCTGAACTGACTCAATGGAAGTGGGTTTTGAGGCAGTGATACCAACCAGCAAAGACTACAGATAGATGGCATTGTACATAGGCTGCATTTCCTTCACTTCAGTTGGTGGCTGAATCAACATGTATCGAGTGCTTAGAAGGCCTTTTGAAAGACTGTGATGTTTTAGGTGCTGTTGTGAAACATACATTTTCTCATTTTGATCCATGTAGTTCTATTCAGACAACTGCTTTTGCTCAATGTACAGGTTCCTCCCAAGGGCACTGACTCAAAGGTTCTCTTTCATGACTCTGTTTTTGTTTTGTACACAATGTTTCATAATTTTCACCCTAGGTCTTGTGGAGGAGTGCAGCCACAATCAACTCGTTTTTTTACAGCAGTTTAAGTTATTTGCCTGTTATTTTCATAAGGCCCAAGTCATAAAGTGCTGTTTTGTGCTCCCCTCTTTTTGGCGCTTCCCATTGTAACAGTGAAACTGAGATGGGGCCATGGGTAGGTAACTACACTGGTTCTGAGCTCAAACTCCAACCATTTTCATGATTTTCCTTACTTTTATGATTGTTCTCTTCTGTATTCTTACACATTAGTAGAATATAAGTAAGGTAAAAATATGTCCTCATTCATTATGAGTTTTATTTTGCTTTGCTTTTCTCCCTCTCCTGCTATTAATAAGACTGAATAAAAAAGACTACCATTGAGTCAATGCTGATGTACAGCGATCCTACTCTAAGTCAGAGTGGTTTCATGTTGGGCTCAGATCTGCATTTGGAATGTGGACAATGAATTAGGAAGATCTTTGGAGAATTAATACATTTGAATTATGGCACTGACATAGAATATTGAAAGTATCAGGTCCTTTCACAAGTATAAATGCATTTGTATTGGAGGAAGTACAGCCACGAGACTCCTTAGAAACAAGGATGAATTGACTCATTTCAGGTATTTTAAACATTCTATCGGGAGAGGCCATTCCCCGGAACAATACATCATGCTTGATAAAGTAAAGGATTGGTGAAAAGAAGGAAGATCCTGAACAAGATGGATTAACATAGGTTGCGGTATCAATGAGTCAAACATAACAATTGAGAGGATGGTGCAAGACTGGGCAGTGCTTCATTCTGCGATATATTGGATCAGTATTCATTAAAGCTAATCTGAGGACACTGAACCACAACCCTTCCCTAAAGAATTCTTCATTTCTTGATGTAAACCCGGTCATAATGGTAGGGTTAGCATCTTCAACAGGCTCAAATCATAGTCCTTTTGACTGTTCTTTGAATTTTTGGAACATGAACTGTGAAGAGGCAAGAGCAGAGGTATAGGGTAGATGACATAAGGTTTCTCATGTCATAAAAATCCTTGTAAAACATTCCTTCCTACCCTCAAAATAATGAGCAGGCGATTGTACTGATGGAAGAAAACTTCTTGTTGCAAGTCCCCTGGTATTTTTCACACCAATGTGCTTATTAATATACTCAAAATCTCTTCATGAAAAGCCCTTCTGATTTCCCTGTGCACTTAGAAAAAATCTATGAAGATTGTCCCGTTTGAATCCCCCAAATAGCAACCATGACCTTCTGTGATAACCTCAGTGCCTTACATTTATTTGAACCAGCAGATATCCTCGGAAGCTATTGATTGGCTTGAAAATTATTTCATAAAGATACCTTAAAGAGCCAAAGAAAAATATAATACTGGAAGGACCATTTTCAGAGATATTCTAAAGCACGTTCTGTTTGGAATGAGTCCATATGTTATGAACTGGACCTCAACGAACAATCTTTTGCTTTATTGTCAAATGGTAGACATACATTTGCTTGGATTGCAGTAAAGAACTGTTGAGAGGACAGTGGAAAACAGTGACCTAAATTTAAACTTGTGATAGCATCTAACCCACCAGTTTAGTACTTTTTAACCATACCTTCTTTTGCTTAAGCACTATGATAAACGTGGGAATGCAATCGGAAGAAGATGAAGGAACCAGCGCTCCCTCTCCAATAGTGCTGGCTGCGGATCTAGGAATGGTGGAGAGAGACTTCCTGCCTCGTCAATGGCTTCTTCCTGGCATTTTACAGAGCTCTTTGAATGTTCTAGGTTTCTGAAGAGAACAGATTGAACACTCCTAAATGAAAAGAATCCTCTCAATACAATTGATATTCTCCAAATACATACAGACTAGCTTCTACCTCCTTATCATTCTTCACAGTGGTTGGAATAACATAATAGCTATTGTTCCAATCTTCGAGGGACTTATGTGTTTAATCCCATTGTCATTAAGTCAACTTTAGCACATAGTGACCATAATTTCACAATTTAATTTAATATGGCCGATGTTTTTATTCGGAGCTCTGGTGGCATACTGGGTTTCTCATTGAACTGCTAACCACAAGGCCAGCAGTTTGAAACTGCCAGGTATTGCTCAATAGACATATGAGGCTTTCTATGCCTGGGAAGATTTAAATTCTCAGAAACCCAACAAAGGCATTTCTACTCGGTGACGTTGTGAGTCACAGTTGGCTCAATGGCAGTGAGTTTTGTTTTGAGGTAATGTTTTAATTGGAGTGTGCTTAGGACCCCATGGACTACACAGAGAGGTTAAATCTTAAATCTGTAAGAAAGCTTCCCTGCAGAAATATCTCAGATGGCTGAGTTGACTCTTCTAAGTCAGCTTTAAACCACTAGATTCATAAATAGCATCCTTAATGTAATTGACCAGAGGAAAATTTAGAATCAAGGCTCTGGATTTCACTCAGACGCCATCATTTCTCAATGGACCACATAGGACTTAAGATATTTAACTTCACTATTCCCACGTGTATGCCGATGATCACACTTACCCTAAAAACAAAGCAACCACAAAAAACCAAAGCTGGTACCATTGAATAGGTTGCAACTGAAAGCAACTCTATAGGATAGAATAGGGGGTCTGCACACTTTTAAGATGGAAGAGCCAAGCCTATCGCTCACAAACATTTTTCAAGAGACAAATATATTGTAAACATCAAAAGAAATCACCATTGCCTGAATATTATCCTTTAAACATTTTCTATTTCCCTTTGGAGCCACATGTATGTACTAAAAGAGATACAGATGGCTCACAGACCCAGTTTGCTGACCCCTGAGGTAGACCTATACCATATGGTTTCCAAAGCTGTAAATCTTTATGAAATGCTACTGCTTCATCTTTCTCCTGCAGTGGCTGGCAGGTTTGAATCGTTGACCTTTCTGTTAATAGCTCCACACTTACTTGACACAGGGTGCTTCAAATACACATGAGATGATGTATGTGAAGTGTGGAATCCAGGGTCCAGAGCATGGTAGTTGTCCAAAACTGTTCAATCATTTGTTTATTGCCTCAAGCCCATGATTTCAGGTGAAAGGGATACTAGTTTCCAGGCATACTACCACTAAAGAGGAGACTCTACTTTCTAAAAAATATCTGTAAAGTGCTACTATTTCAAAATTTGCCACTTTATGCCCTTTGGGGAAAAGAATAAATGCTTCAAAAAGTACATGCTTCTGGAATTACTACTGACACAGCAGAAAAGCTTTTTAGCATTTAAAATCTTTTACCTGCTCTCTAAGCTTACGTTGCCAGAGAAAAAGCATTACGCCTTGAGTCATTTCTGCAATATTTTTCTGTAATTTGAGAGGCACAAGTATTCAGGAGCAAAGGTGATGAATAAAAGCAAGGGTTTAATTGGTGCAAGCATGCATACACATACACACACGTACACATAGACATGAATGTCTTTATTATCTAATGTGATTTCACTGTGAATGATTAAAGATCTTCCATTACAGGGCCATATTTCTTATTTATGTTTTAAGTGTGTCTGACACAAATGAAACTTTTGTGAAATCATCAATATTTTAAAGACACTGTTCAGAAATATGTTACATGTTGACACAATAGGCATTGCTTCAGACTGAAACAGTAGCACCTTTTCAGTTATTTTTAAATACAGCCATGGAAGAAAATAAAATCCTAAAAAAAGGACCTGTCCCTCATCTCTGTGTAAGGAGAAGCAGGGTATGATTGCCACGTCATCACTCAGGGTAATGTTTCTTATGACTGACTGATGAAGCTGTCACTTGCTATTATTTCCCACCTGCCTTCCCATCAGTTTGAAATAGATGTTGAAAGATGCCCCTAGGGATATCAAATGAGGCGCCCCTCCCCCATTAAAAAACCTGGAAAAGGCTCTGCTGGGCAGAGATTTCATAGTACGCAATTTTCCTGCTGAGTGAGCTTCCAGCAACTAGCTCTGAGTAAGTGCACCCAGTGGCGTCACCTGGGAAGGTTCACTCTGATCTCAGGGAAATTTTTTTGTAAATGTAGTTTTGCTCAAGCATCGTTTTTTGTGGTAGCCTATTTAAGAGTACAGTGTGTGGCTGAGAAATTCTATTTCCTGCTCTGGAAAATGCTGCGGAAACTGTTGTGATGCTTAATACAGTTTATAAGGAAAATGCTATGGGAAAAAGCCAAATGTATGAGCTGTTTTCTCATATCAAGAATGGTGAAATATTGATTAATGACAAACCTCTTTCTAGACATCTGTTAACTCCCAGAATGGATGAAAATGTCCACTTGTGTAGCATTTGGAGTTCATTCCACCAGGTCAGACTGTTAATCAAGCTTTCTATTTAGAAGTTCTGAAAAGATTGTATAACAGGCCTGATTTGTGCCAGACAGGGGAATGATTTTACCACCACGACAGTGCACCTGCTCATGCAGCCATCTCAGTGCACCAGTCTTTGACCAAAAACAGCATATCTCTCTTGCCTCCTGCACCTTACTCACTTGAACTCACTCCGTGTAACTGTGTAACTCCTTTTTGTTTCCACAAATTAAGAGGGACATGAAAGGATAGCAATTTGAAGACACAGAAGAGGTGAAGAAAAATAAGGGAGGTGCTGTCAGTCATTCAAACAGAAACTTAAAAATGTTTTCCAAGAATTGAATCACAGATTTGACAAATGTATTAAGTGTAATAGAGAGTACTTTGAAAGTGATAAGGGTTTTTTGGTAAAAAAATGTAAATACATAGCTTTGACAAAAATTCCATTTTGGGGGGTGGTACCTCCTCATAATTGTTTCCTATCAACCTTTTTGTCTATAGATTTCGGTGGCATGTGTCTATTCAATAAATGTTTGGTAAAGTAATTTTACCATCCTTGTTTTTCGCTGTGGCTTTACCAGCTTGATTTTTCAGCACTTATTAACAACCACCAAACAGGCCCCAAGCCTTTCACTTACTCTTGATCAGAGCAAAATACATAGACCTATTAATAATAGAGAGTTTTTTAAAAAGATATGGCTTTATTTTGGTACAAAGCATGTTTATGTTTTTCAGGAGGAAGAAATAGCCTATTCTGGATGGGATTACCCAGTAGATTTTCATTTTCACCTCCTCTTAGTGTTTGGAACTCACACTTCTTCACCACAGTGCTCGTAGATGTATTTTAGAGGCTGTCCTGGAAATTCTCTGCTTGCATATTCTTTTCTCTTTCTTTAGTTTGAGCTAAATGGCACAGAACAATAACTTAAGTGGCTGTACTCTCAGGTTCAGTGGCATGTCAGAACTTCTTCTATATTAATCTTCAGTTTAGGATCATGCATAAACAGCACTGGGTTTGCTCCAGCCAATTCCACAAACTGTGGCTCCCAATCATAAGTGTGCAACAACATATCTATTTACAGTAAGTGATATTTTGTAAATAGTTCATAAACACCGTTGAAGGAGAGAGACAGAAACACAGTCTGATGAAAAATCTTTTTATTCAAGAGAATTCCTCTCCTTCCTCTTTATTTCCCACCAGGGAATTGTTCTGAAAATGAAATTAAATGAAAATGAAAATTTCTTTTCTAATTGTCAGAGTCTTTCACATAGCAAAATGCTGTGCTAGACTAAATGCCATACTTTAAGAGTTCACAAGTAAGTACTCTGAACTTAGCATTAAGAACAGTTGGCTAGTAATTCTCATGCTGTTTGCTACATTAAGTCATTATTATTGGTGCTATTTTTGTGGACAGTGGAGGCAAAAGATTCATATTAAATTATGAATCAAGAGATCCACATTTAAAAAGCCACCTGAGGATCTATTTTGTGGGTATCTCATTCTATAACAGAAGGTGGAGTTCATTATGAACTTTTTAGATTAAGTGTGTTTCTGTGATATCATGAACAATTTTAAATGGTTCAGAATTTGTTTTCATCTTTACTTGTATTTTGAAAGCTTATCACTTTGTCACGTTTTAGTGGCCCATGAGCTGCTGTGACATGGGAAGCTCGGTTATTGGTACTTCAGATACCAGCACGGTCACCCAAGGTAAACAGGTTTCAGTAGAGCTTCCAGGCTAACAGCAGACAATGAAGAAAGAATCCTCTGTTCACTTCTGTGGGATCAGCGATGAAAATATCACGAATAGTAGTGAAGAAACTATCCGCAACAGTGAGGAAGGAGGAGCTCCTCAATTTGGAAGACACCATAAATATAAAGGAAGAAGTGTTTTCTCAAAGTAAAATTGACCATAATGATATGGATTGAGTAAGTCTTTCAGGACCTTCGTTTCCTGATGGAACATGACTCAAAATGAAGACACTGGTGCAAACATCCATTAATCAATGGAACCTGGAATATATGAACTATGGATCTAGAAAATTGTATGTTGTCAAAAATGAAATATAACCCATAAAGATAGATATCTTAAACATTGGTGAGATGCAATGGACTTGTTTAGCCAATTTTGAAACAGCTAACCACATTATTTATTATGGTAGGAAAGACAAATCCAAGGGGATTGGTGGTACATTGATTTTCAAAAGGAACATTTCAAGGTCCATCCTGAGCATAATGTTATCTGTGACAGGATGATATCTAAACCCATATAAGAAAATCCAGTTAAAAAATGATTATTCCAATTCACATACCTACCAGTAATGTAGCGATGAAGAAATTAAGAAATTCTATCAAGATCTTCAGTCTGAAATTGAACAAACATGCGATCAAGGTACATTGATAATCATTGGCAATTGGAATGCAAAAATAGGAAACAAATAGGAATGAATAGTAGTTAGAAAACAGGGCCTTGGTATAACAATGAAGCTGAAGATTACCTGATAGAATTTTGCAAGACCAACAACTTTATTGAAATATCTGTGTTAGTCTGAGTACATTAGAGAAACAAATCCACAGCAACGTGTATGTATAAGAGAGAGTTTTATATAAAGGGTAAGTGCACATCAAGAAAACATCCCAAGTCAGTGCTGCCCAAGACCACAAGTCCAACATTATTAGCCTATATGTCCGACACCAACCCACAAAGTCCTCCTCCATCTCACAAAACAGACGCAATGATGCCACTGCAGGAGGAAAGCCGAGTCAGTGAATGTGTAAGCACCTCAGTGCTGGCAGGGGTCTCCACATGTCTGCTCCATCACCCAGGGCTGCATCAAGGTAGGTCCATGTGGCTGCTCCTCAAGGATGTCTTGCAGGAAGTGAACCTTGCCAGCTGAAGCAGGGAACTGGCTAAGGCAGCTGCACCTTGGTCCAATCATCACAAAGCCAGAGACCAGAGAACTAGGAATGCGAGGCTCACCGAGCCATTTATCTCTCCAACCTTCAATTAACACCACATGTGTTTATCGGCCAGTTTGGAACAATAAACTTTAACTATCTCAATATCCTTTCAGCAACATAAATGACTACTGTATATGTAGGCTTCTCAAGATGGAATACACAGAAATCAAATTGATTACATCTGTGGGAAGGGATGATGTAGAAGAAGCTCAGTGTCAGCAGCCAAGAGGTTGGCTGTAGAACAGAACATCAATTGCTAATATAAAAGCTGAAGTTTAAGTTAAAGGAAATTAAAATAAATTCATGAGAGCCAAATATGACCAGGAGTATATTCCACCTGAATTTCAAGAGCATCTCAAGCATAGATTTATCTCTGAACACTAATGATTGAAGTCCTGATGAGCTATGGGAAGATATCAAGAATATCATGCATGAATAAAAAGCAATAGATCATTAAAAAGACAAGAAAGAAAGAAAAGATCAAATTGGATGTCAGAAAAGACTCTGAAACTTGTTTTTGATCATTGTGGCAGTTACATACTCTTCTGTCAACTTGTGAAGGGGTGGAGTCTGGCCTGTCAATCAGGTTGCATCTTGATGACCTCATTCTGGAGGCATGAAAGTGATAAATAGCTCACTGGAGGCCAGATTCACATTCTCCCTGTGAAAAAAATCCTGTTGATAAGACACATGGAGCTGTGCTAATGGCAGCCAGAGCCTTGGAGCTGGAGGAGCCATGTGGAGACCCCTGCCAGCACTGAGACACTTCCACTACCCTTTGATCCACAAGACTTTCCATCCGCTGGCCTGTGATCTTCCTGCATTTGGCATCATTGCATGAGTTGCGTGAGTCTGAAGAGGAATTTATAGACTGGTACTGGACATATGGGCTAATATCAGACTTATGGATTGATCTAGACTGGCTGGGATGTTTTCTTAATATACAATTGCTCTGTGATATAAAGCTCTTTCTTATACACATGAGTGTCTATGAATTTGTTTCTCTATGCAAACTAACAAAATCATAGAGAAGCTAAAGCAAATGAACGAAACTATGAAATAAAAGAGCTTAGCAGGAAATTTCCAAGGGAAATTCAAGAAGATAAAGTATTGTAATGACTTGTGCAACGACCTAGAATTAGAATACCAAAAAGGAAGAACATGCTCAGCATATTCTAAACTAAAATAATTGTAAAAATTGAAGCCTTGGGTTGCATTATTCAAAGATTCTATGGGGGAAAATATTGGACAATGCAAGAAGTTTCAAAAGAAGATGGAAAGAATACAAAGAATCACTGTGCCATACGGACAAGAATCAATGTTGCTAAAGGAAGAAGTCCAAGCTACACTGGAGGCATAAGTGAGAAACAAGTCTCCAAAGATTGGTAGATGCCAATTGAAATATTTCAACAAGCTGGTGAGTCACTGGAAGCACACACTCACCTGTGGCACAAAATTTGGGAGATGGTTATGTGACCAGCTGACTGGATGAGGTTTATATTTGTACCCATTTCAAAGAAAGATGACTCAATGAAATGTGAAAATTATAGGACAAGATCATTAATATCACATGTAATTAAATTTTGCTGGAGATCCTTCAATAATGGTACACTGACAAACTGGATTCCAAAGAGAACTGGACAGAATGGATATCATTGCCAATAGCAGATGGGCCTTGGCTGAAAGTAGAGGGTACCAGAAACAAGTTTACTTGAGTTTTATTGAATCTGAAATGGCAATTGACTGTTGGATATTAAACTATGAATAGTATTAAGAAGAATAGGGCTTCTAGAATACTCTGCTGTGATCATGCAGAACTCCTACATGGATAAAGAGGCAGTTGTTCAAACAGACTAAGGGCTTAAAATGAGGACAGATATGTGTCAGGGTTGTATCCTCTCACTTTACTTATTCATTTTGTATGCTGAGCAAATAATCAGAGAGGCCGCATGATATAAAAAAGAACATGGCATCAGGAATGGAAGAAGGCTTATTACGCAGATGACACAAACTTGCTTGCTGAAAATGAGGAGCGCTTGAAGCACGTGCTGATAAAGATTAAGGTTTGCAGTGTTCAATATGAATTACAGGTAAAAATAAACAAAACCCGGATCCTCACTAGTTAGTTCAAAACTGAACTAATAGGGAATATCATGAGAAGTGGAGAAACAATTGAAGTTGTCAAGGACTTCATCTTCTGTGGATCCACAATCCATGCTCAAGGTAGCAACAGTCAAGAGATCAAATAACATATTGTCATGGGTAAATCTGCAGCAGGACACCTCTTTAAAGTGTTGAAACGGAAAGATCTTGAATCCTAAAATGTGAGGGACCTAAACCATGGTATTTTCAATCTCCTCATATGCATGTGAAAGTTGACCAGTGAAAAAAGATCAAAGCAGAATCATTGCATTTGAATTACGGTGCTGGTGAAGAACATCAGAAGGACCAAGGACTACCAAAAGAACAAACAAATCAGTCTTAATAGAAGTGCAGCCAGAGTGCTCACTGTAAGCAAGGATGTTAAGCCTTTGTCTCAATTCTTCAGACATGTTGGCAGGAGACAAAACGGACATTAAGTTTGGCAACATATAAGGGCAGCAAAAACGAGAAAGACCCTCAAGGAGATGGGTTAACACAGTGGCTACAACAATGGGTGTACGCAAAACAATTGTGAGGATGGCACCCATCCAAGCAGTATTTCCCTCTGTTGCAGAGTTGCTAAGAACCAGGACCTATTCAAAGGCACCTAACAATAACTACATTAAGTGGTCAATGACTAGGATAACCCTTCTCGCATAGCAATTGACAAACATCTAGATAATGTAAACTAGAATAAAAAACATATGGTTAAAATAAAACCCTTCAAATAGGTGGGGATTAAAATGTTGAGATATGAGGCTGATGAAGGAGGCAGGAGTCATTTCATGAAAAACTGAATATACTTGAAAGAATTTTGAATATCATTATAGAAAGCTTGTGGAACCACAGTAAGACGTTCCTTCCTTTTTTCTACTTTTCAATTTAATGGAAGGTAGATTTTATTCTCCTCTTTTGCATTTCTGAACCTTTTCTTATCACATGGCAGACATGTTAATCTTCTTGGAGGCTGAGAATTCTAACTGGGAAAGTATTCTTGAATTTTGTTGTGGGACCTGATTAAATTACTTGTCAACCGTTTGATCTTTGGGATCTTAATTTCAGTCTTTGTCAGAAATGTACAGATCGGTGTTTCCTCTAGTGCTAGCTTTTCTCATTAGTGAGACAAGGAGCTTCTGAATAATTTTCCTAATGTCCTGTGAATTTTAAGGTGATCTACTCTGACTGGTAGGAACACTTACTAGTCCCAACTCCATGTGTATTCAAGGTTTTTTTTCTTCAACCTTTCAGAAAATTATTTTCACAGCCCTGGGGTAGTTTATATATATATATATATATATATATGCCTGGGGTAGTTTCCATATATATATAGCGATCAGTACACCACTGAGGCAGGAGGTCTCTCTCTCTCTCTCTCTCTCTCTCTCTCTATATATATATATATATATATATATAGTGATCAGTACACCACTGAGGCAGGAGGTCTCTATATAGAGTGATCAGTACACCACTGAGGCAGGAGGTCTATATATATATATATATATATATATAGTGATCAGTACACCACTGAGGCAGGAGGTCTCTATGCAGAGAGCCAGTGCCCTCTCTGTGCAGCTTTCTCCCGTCTGCTATGCTGGTGATCCTGGTATGTGTGCCCCCGCCACCTGGGTTTGTTTCTTTAGCCTTTTAGCTCTAGCTCCTCTATTCAGAAAAGCCCCCAGGATTTGCTTGGGTTTTCCCCTTCTGTGCCATAGCCTCAAGAGGTAAAATCATATAAATCACTGCCTTGGTTTCCATATCTGTGTTTTCTGATGCCGAACATTTGAAAAATATTCTTATGTTGTTTTATATATTTTGGCCAGAACATTTTTTTGTATTTTTTTCCCCAAGCAGAACAGTAAGTTTGATACATTTTTCTTTCTTATATGTAGAAGTCTAAATGTAAATGCTTATGGATGGAAGTGATTTCGTTTTTTGTATTTAAACTCTCTCATTTAATGTATAGAGTTTAGGATGGCAACCTTCACAATCATGAGGGTGGCACAGGACTGGACCATATTTCCTGATGTTTTACATGTGGTCGCGTGGACTAGGAACTGACTCAAGACACCTAACAAATATTAGCAATAACATGTATTGTAGAGGCACTGGTTAAATGACGTTTACAAAAATACACACACATTGTGAATGCAGCTTGTGACATGTGGAACATAAGGCGATTAAATATATTGTAGTGATTCTAAAATCTTTACAAGGACCAAGTGGTAAACTTGGAGATATTTTATGATATCACATTACATTAAAAATAAAAGCAGGGTACAAAATAATTGATATAATCTTTCACTATGAAAACATATAGAACCATATGGTTATTAAAAAAAGAAAAGAAAGAAACACATTGTATTGTGCCATTATAAGATGAAGTCATAGTATTGGACCACTGTATAATGAAGCCATTGGTGATTCCATTCCTTGCTGTTTTTCTATGTTTTCTAAAATTTTGATAGGTATTTAAAATATCATAAAAGATAAATGTTCAGAGCCTAAAATAATAGCACCAAAGATTGACTGCTTTTAGTGAATTGATATGAAGGTGGGTTTATGTTAACTTCTGTTATGTACAACTTTTGTTTGGAATAGATAACTAAGCTAAAGAAAACTTTATGGGATAAATGGAGTAAAATATTGAGTTATTTCTGAATTTTCAAATGTGAACTTTCTGAAGGCAATTTAGATAGGAATGTCTAGCCAGGCATTGTTTTCAAATTTCTGAAAAGCAGAAATAAGATCTAGAATGCAAATATACATTTGTGAATAATAATATTTAAAGCTTATATGTTTTATCATAATATATTTAACTTAGTTTTCTAAAGAGACCAACTGATTTATCAAAACAACAGTTAAGTTGAAACTCCTTTTAGGTCAACAGATTGATCTGGAATTATTTATAAGCTTTCTTTTTCATGTCTATCTATATAAGATAGGCAGGATAAACAATCCCGAGGAGAAAACAAAGGGACTGACAGTTCTGGGGGAACATGGGAGAGGGGGAGGTGAGGGAAAGGAAGAAGGGGCCAACAAACCCAAGGACAAGGGAACAACAAGTGATCAAAATTAGATGGCAAGAAGTGTGTAGAATACCTGGTGGAGTTTGATCAAGTGCAATGTACCCGAGAGGATTTACTGAAAGCCAAATGAAGGTCGAACATGATAGTGGGACAGAAGGAAAGTAAAAGGAAATAGAGCAAAGAGCTAAGAGGCAAAAGACATTTATAGATGTGTAAATACAGGCATGTACCTATTTAAATATATTTATATATAATGACAAAGATATAGATCTATGTACATATATTTATATGTTAAGTTTAATGGTAACAGACTGACATTGGGCTTCTAATCAAGTACTCCCTCACTGCAAGAATACTTTGCTCTAATAAACTGGCATTCCATGATGCTCACCTTCCCAACATGATCACTATAGACAAAGCAGGTGCATAAGCACATGTGCTAAAGAAAGCTGGTGGTGCCTGGCTATCAAATGAAATAGCATCTGGAGTCTTAAAGGCTTGAAGATAAATGAGCGGCCATCTAGCTGGAAGCAACAAAGCCCACATGAAAGAAGCACACCAGCTTGTGTGATCACAAGGTGTCGATAGGATCAGGTATCAGGCATCAAAGACCTAGAACAAAAAAAATCATATAATTGTGAATGAGAGTGCAGAGTGGAGACCCAAAGCCCATCTTTAGACAACTGGACATCTCCTTACAGAAGGGTCACGGGGAGGAGATGAGCCTGTCAGGGTGCAGTATAGCACAGATGAAACATACAACTTTCCTTTAGTTCTTTAATGCTTCCTTCCCCCCCAATATCATGACCCCAATTCTACTTTACAAAACCAGCTAGAATAGAGAATGTACACTGGTACAGATCAGAGCTGGAAACACAGGGAATCCAGGACTGATAAACTTCTCAGGACCAATAATGAAAGTAGCTATACCAGGAGGGTAAGGGGAAGGTGGGGGAGATAGGGGGAACCAATGTACATATAACCTCTCCTTGGGAACAGACAACAGAAAAGTGGGTGAAGGAAGACTTTTGATAATGTAAGACATGAAAAAATAATAACAATTTATAAATTATCAAGGATTCATGAGGGAGGGGTGCGGGGAGGGAGCTGATACCAAGGACTCAAGTACAAAAATGTTTTGAGAATGATGATAGCAACAAATGTACAAATGTGCTTGACACAATGGAGGTGTGTATGGATTGTGATAAGAGTTGTATGAGCTCCCAATAAAATGATTAAAACAAACAAACAAACCAAAAACAAATGACTTACAGCATAAGAAAAATTTATGAAAAAAAATGGGAATTAAAAGATAGTGGAATTTTTTACAAACTTTAAAGAGCATGCGTGTGTATATATGTATATCTATCTATAATCTTTTGAATAAATACCTAGAAGTGAAATTTGGGGGTCATAATGCATATTTCACAGGTGAGAAGCCCACAGGTGCCAGTTCCAGTTTGCCTTTTGGGATCCTATGGATCAGAATTGAGTTGATGGCAGTGAGTTTTCATTTTTGGTTTTGGAGTCTGTATTTGGGTTCAGATTTATAAGAAAATGCCAGATCGCTCTTTCAAAAATGGTGATACCATATTGTGGATTGAACTTTGTCTCCCAAAAATATAAATGGAATTCCTGAACCTTGTACTTGTCGGTATGATTGTGTTTGGAAAGGGGGGTTTCTTTTGTGATGTTAGTAAAGTCATACCAGTGCTAAGGTACATTCTAAATTTAATTATTTCCGAGTTGTAAATAAACACACACATCCTGACCAGGAAGACATTTATAAGACTGAGACTCTAACAGGGAGTTTTAACTTCTAAAATAGTATAAACATATATTTCTAGTCTTTAAAATCTCCCACTTCTGGTGTTTATGTTTCATTGGGTAACTAAGGCATTACTTTCCAGTTCCATGATAATGTGCGAGGCTTCCAATTGGTCCACATTCTTACCTGTCAAACATTTTCACTTCATTGGTTTTAATGATGACCTCGTTGTGGTATTCATTTGCATTTTCCTGGTAACCAAGGATGCTTATTCTGGTGATTAATTAAAATTTCCAATTTTCTTTGTGAAGTGTCTGTTAAAATATGTTGGCTATGTTTTATGGAAAGATTGCCTTTTTATTACTGATTTATGGGAAGCCTTTGTATATCCTAGATACAAGACAATTGTCAGGTATGTGTTTTGCAAATGCTTTCTCTCAATGATTTCTTAGCAAGGCTTTTGATAAACAGACATTTAAATTATGCTGAAGTATTATGTAATCCACATTTTCCCTATTATACTAACGGCTTCAAAATTTCATGGAAAATGGAATTGAAAGATAATTCAATAATGCCATGAACTTCTGGAAGCCCCCTCATGTTTAGACCTCTGGGTCCCAGCTAAAAATCTTTGCTTGCTCTCAAGTTGATGATATTAGGGATGAACAATCTATATTTTCTTATTCTACTACATGCATTTGAATTTAAAACTTAAGAATTATTATTGATGAAAGTGATTTTTTTTGAAAAATGCAACTAAATGTTCATCTCAATGTGTGTTGAAGGGAGAATAAAATGTCATGCTTTTTATTCATCACTGAAACTAGCAAAGGATCTTGCACTTGAGTGATCAAAGTATTCATTATTTGATTTTATATGGAAATATTCACTCTGGCAGGTATATACATGACTGACAACTTCTGAGTTTGGAGAAAATTTTATATACCTTGTTTCCAAAATTAGTTGACTTATTCCCTCTTTTTCTCTCTCTCTCTCTCAAAAAAAGTCAAAGGGAAAGAGAAGTGGGTTTTTCTTTATTGGAGTAGACTGTTCCTGGGTTGTAATTACAACATCACTATTAAAATCTTAAAGAGAGAATTTTATAGTCAGGCTCCTACAGCCTTCAGAGGATGAGCTGTAGTTGTTAGAAATCACAGTGAAGCCTAGAAGTTCTTTGCTATCAAAGTTTACTAACAATAAGATTTTGTTTTAAGTGAACTTGTTAGTGTCTTTACTGAATGTTTAATTCAGATTTTTATAGAATCATTATAAACAGGGTGCACTTGGAGTAGGGGTTTACTATAACATACATGTAAGGCAATGATACAGTCATAGGTTGGTTTATTGTGCCAACCTGGCCAATAGTTACATGTGGGATTAACAAGGTCACAGTTTGATTGGAGGGCAAAGAGATAAATGGCTGTGTAAAGCCCGCCCCTCTCTCCTTTGCTCTCTGGTGATTTGACCAGCATAGGGCTGATTTACTTAGTTCTCTGCCACAGCTTGTAAGCTAAGCTACCTGTGGAACAGCTAACTTGTTGATCCTGTCACTAGAGCTTGAGGTTCCTTTGAGACTTGCTTCACCATGCTGCTGTTGTGTACATTGCTTGAGCTTGATGCTGGTGGGTCCTGCCATCTTTCATTGCTTGGGTTTGGTGTCCCATCCAAGCCTGCTTTGCTAAGCTCATATTTGCTGGCTGTGCCCAGACTGCCTGCATTACCCTAGGGAAGACTCAGCTGTCTGCTTCCTTGACCTTGGACCCA